>NW_008335967.1:2622217-2673679 GCF_000622305.1 Nannospalax galili | reverse complement strand
GGGTCTGCTGTTCATTTTCCCAGTTCTATGCTGGGTTACTATTTTGGAGTCCCTTTTTTCACCCTGGACAACAACTCAAAAGAAGGTATCCCCTATCTGGCATTGTTGCCTGTTATGTAGCCATTAGCTATGCATATTGACTCTTAAGAAATTATATTGACCCCTTTAATCTTTGGTTATACTTTCCTTTTGGATGTTTAAGGCCATACAGTTCGCCCTGATAAACCAATTTATTTTTACTCTTAAGGTCGTTTGAGGATCTGTTCCTCAGGGGTCACATGGGCTTGGGAGGAGCCCCTGGCTCCTTTCTTTTACCAGTTCCGCCTATGTGAAGATAAGTCAAAGGTCCTGCCCGACCATGGTTGGCTTCACTTGGAAGCATGGAGGATATGATTCCTCTGTGTTGACTCTCCTCTTTGTAGACTAGACACTGGTTCAAGTCCATCTGGTGGGGTCTCGTCAGCCTCCTTAATCAAGAGGACAGGTGACCACCAAACTGTCCTTTATGTCCCTCTGACCAGATTACTATAGGCCTCAAAGTATGTCTGTTAAACATCCAAGGTTAGTTTCACCAGTCTGGTACTTTTAATTACTGTGTGTCATGTAGATAAATCTTGGGCAAAGACCAATTGTTCCCAGATAAACCTTACCTAGACGTATATTTCTTGATCTGCTATGTATAATTTGTCAGTAGGTTGTAGGAGTAATATGGCTCCCTCTGGTTTTCAAATCTAGCTAGGCATTATTTGGGGTAAGACAATGCCAGAGATAAATAATGCCTAGCTAGTTTTGAAAATCATATGTCTTATAAAGTACTTGCATCAAAAACATTTAATAATCTCTTATAATTCAATAATAAAAAGAAAAACTTCAGTGTTAAAATAGACAAAGGACCTAAGTAGACAGTGCTCAAAAAAAGTATTAAAGTACCAGTAAGAACATGAAAAGGTGTACAACATAATCAGCCATCAGGGAAATGTCACTCAAACCCTAAATGACATACCACTTCATCCTATGAGTGTGGCTCCAGTCAAGGGAGAAGAGAGTGTTCATGAGGGTGTGGCACAGCTGGAACCTTACATGTAGCTAGTAGAAAATAAAAAGGCACAGCCACTCTGGAAGAGTCTGGCTGGTCATCAAAAGATTAAATATCAAGGTATTTAATGACCCAGCAATTCTACTCTTTGATATATACCAAGAGAAATGAAAACCTGTGTCACACAGAAACTACTACACAAACAGCAACTTTATTTATTCATAACAGCAAAAGAAGAAAAAACCCAAACCATGTCAAGTAAGGAAGGGGTAAACAATGGAATATTATTCACAAATTTTTTAAAAATGAAGAATTTTGAAACTATACACTAAGTGAAAGACAATAGTCACAAAAGACTACATGTTGTATGATCTTATTTGTATTACTGTTCAGAATGAGTAAATCTGAAAATATTTGCAGTTGCACAGGCCTGAGTTGAGGGTGATTGGAGCGAAATCAGAAGTGATGGCTATTGGTACCCGCATTGTTTTCTGGGTGATACAAATGTTCTAAACTGATTGTAATGAACTCATAACTGTGGATATGCTAAAACCATACATTTTAAGTGGATGTATTTTATGGTGTGTGAATTACACTTTAATGAAATTCATATTTAAAAAAGAAATCAGAGACAGAAACCAAGAAACATCAACATTTTCAAGATCAGAGGAGCCACTAAGCATTTACGCTGATTAATCCATCTTGTTTTGGGCTACAATCTCTGTTTAATAATGCCTGATGAAAATCTGTTCTTTGGACCCCTCACAATAATGTGTATTAATCAGGTATTTCAATAAGCCATTTTAAGTTCTCACAATTCCCAGATCAACAGTCTTCCCTGGGCCCAGGCTCATGTCAAATTTTAAGCTAAGATTAACTGCCCTTAAAGAAAAAAGATTAAGCTAATGATTATTGCATTTCTTATTTTTCTGAGTATCTCCTTATGCTCTAAAATTGACTCACATACTATACCTCTACTCTACTGCCTTATCTCAGGCTTGGCTCTTTTGATATTGAATGAAAGTCTCACATTTTAAGACAAGCGTGATACTATAGCAAAATGAGTTCATCTCTCTCTGCTTTCACTTCTATCATTATTTCTAAAATGAGAGCACCTGATCCTATCAATTTAATAAGACATCAAGTGATAAACGAGGTCATCTACAGCAGGAAAAGTATTACTCAACAGCAATTGCATTGATTTAATCATGATGTGATATAAGGCTGGGGAGATGGCTCAGTTGGTAAAGCACTTACTGCATAAGCATGAGTGCCTGAATTCAGATCCCAAACACCCTTCTGAAAAGCTGGGCAGTGAGTATAACTCCAGCGCTGGGAGATGGACTCAGGAGGTTCCTTGGGGCTTGCTAGCCACATCTCCAGTGCTGGGAGATGGACACGGGAGGTTCCTTGGGGCTTGCTAGCCACTTAGTTGAGCTTAATCAGTGAGCCCCAGGTTCAATGAAAGATCTCAAAAAATAAGGTGGAGCTGAACAGATGGCTCAACAATTAAGAGCACTTAGCGATCTTCCAGAGGACCCAGGTTCAGTTCCTAACACCCTAATTCTAGTTCCAGGGGATCCAATGGCCTCTTCTGGTCTCTGCAGGCATTGCTTGTACATGGTACACTTACAAACATGCAGGCAAAACACTCACATACATAAAAAATACAAAATTGGGGAAGATACCAGTCATCAACCTCTGACCTCCACACACATGTGCATCCACACCTTCATGCACACATGTGCACACACATTCAACATACACACAAATGATATGATATTATTTTACAATATTGCCAGACCATAAAGGCCCTTTTCACCTTTCCATGGATACTTTTAAGTGCTTTAAAGTTATGAACTCCTGCTTGCCTGATTCCTTGGGCACTTTATTATCAGCAGATTTTGAAATACCACAGACTAACGCAATTCTTAAGCAAATGTCTAGAGAATATGAGGAAAGGGGTCGCAAGGGTAGATTTTCCTGTGGGGAGGGGACAAGCTCTATAAGAATACAGAAAGGAGAAAGAGAAGAATAGAACATCAAAGCTAGGCACGGTAGCATATGCTTGTACTCCCAGCTCTCAGGAGGTAGAGGCAGGAGGATCCTGGGTTTAGGGTTAGCATAGACTGCATAGTGAGACACTGTCTTCAGAAGCCAGAAACAAGTGGCACACAGTAGTATACGCCTCTGATCCCAGCACTTGGGAGATGGTAGCAGGAGGATCAGATGTTCAGTGTCATCCCCAGCTACATACTGAGTTTGAAGCCTGCCTGAGACAGATGAGACCTTGTCTCAAAAACAGATTTTTTTAAAAACAAAGCCAAACAAATGAGGGGCTGGAGAGATGGCTCAGCAGTTAAGAGCACTGGCTGTTCTTGCAGAGGACCCAAGTTCAATTCTCAGCACCCACATGGCAGCTAACAACTGTCCTTTAACTCCAGTTCCAGAGGATCTGACAGCCTCATCTGATCTCCTTGGGCACTGAACGACATGGGTAGCACTTACATACATGTAGGCAATACACTCATACACATAAAGTAAAAATAATAAATAACTTAAAAATGAGAACAACTGTGTGTGAATTTTCAGTTGATGTTTGTATCTGTTACATCTTTTGCATCTCTGTAACCAAATACGTGACAGAAACAACTTAAGTGAGGCAGGCTTATTTTAACTCAAGGTTCCAGGACAGTTTCCATCCATCATGAAGCAGAAGGAGGGCAACCAGCACAGTTCAGTCCATGCTAACAGAAACATGTGGCAACACTCCTCACATGATGATGAGGCCAAGAAGCAATGAAAAGGGCAAGAACTAGAGGCAGGTATAACCTTCCAAGCCAACCCCTAGGGATCTTCTTCCGCCAGCTGCACCCTACTTCCTAAAGGCTCTACAACCTTCAAATAAGCCAAAAGCTGAGGGCTGAGCATTCAAACCATGGGTCTTCAGGGGATGTCTCAGATTTAAACCATAACAGGATTCTACCCGTTTTCCTATCTTCTATCAGCATATTTAGATGGGGGTCTGCCCTTAGGTTACACTTTAGTATTAAATTGCCTTAGAAAGCTCTTCCAGAAAGTTCAGGCTGAGCTATTTTTCCATTTAGAAAGATTCAATAATAGATAATGGAGTTATTGCACGTTATTTTAATGCAATAAAAGCTTGTCGCATTGAAAGGCCTTTCTCCAGATTGTTCTAATTTGTGCTTTTTTCATGTTTCTGATCTGATAGGATCCTTACTTCCTTAAGATAGTGACTTTTTTGGTCTTTAAAGGAAAATCCATTTCAGCACAATGATGACTGGATATCATATGAAGTGCTGAGGGAGTTAAGACAATGACTCAGATACAACACTTGGGGATCTTAGACACTAACGAGACGAAGGAAACAAATAACTCAGTTGTAAGACAGTGTATCACCCATCCACATCCAGATTTGCTTGATTATTTCCCAGTTTTTCTCTCATTTTTGTCTCCGCAGTTCTTAAGAATTTGAGTAAAATACAAATATTAAGTCATCACATATGAGGTCACCCAGTCACTATCTGTATTGTTTCCTCAGTTTCCTGACTCAGTGAAAACATCTAAACCCTCTAACGCTCCAGCATTAAAACCTGATTGGGGGTGGAGTGTTCTCTAAACAAAACAAAACCAAAATAAGAACAATGTAGAGTAAAAAAGCAGGGGAGTCTTTTAAAAAGAAGTTAGAGACTGGTGAATATGATTTAATTCTTTATGAGCTTAAAGGATCCAGATCCGGTGAGGTCAGATTCCCTCAACAGTTGGATTTTTCTTTAAATAGCTCTCCCCCTCCAACACCTGTAATATCAACACTTAAGCCTACTAATGTTAAATTTAAATATTCAGGTCTTGGCAGATAAATGCAAAATTCTAGTTGTTTCCTACACCACAGAATGAATGGCATACTCTCTTCTAGCAAACAGTACCATGTCCTTTAGCTGAAAATGCCATCGTTTTTTAGCATATCATAATTATTATATTCTCATTTTCCTCCAGTTCTTTATCTATTTAGCTAGTATGCCCACTTTTGTGTGTGTGCATCTGAGAGAGAGAGAGAGAGAGAGAGAGAGAGAGAGAGAGAGAGAGAGAGAGAGAATCTCATTATGCAACTCTGACTGTCCTAGAACTCACTGTTTAACCCAGGCTGGCCTCAAACTCACAGATCCACCCACCTCTGCCTCCCCAGTGCTGGTACTAAAGGTATGTGACACCACCCCCAACATGTCCACTCTTTATTACATTTTAAAGTTAAGCCTTTGATGATTAACTAGTTGAAGCTTGTTTGTAAGCTTGACTGTCCAGAAGATCTAGTGAACTTTAAAACTGTTTTAGTTGCTGGGTTACTGGCAACACCCCTGTTCTCAATTTGAACTCACCTGTGTCTCTTAGGGCAGGTGGATTCTACACCAAGAAGTCATGTTGAAGTCCTTTGGCTCCTACTCAGGACCCTAAAGGAGACCTGAGTGCTTTTCCAAGAGCAGACATTAATGCAAACAGGGAAAGCCCTGCCTACTGGATATAATCTGAGTAATCTACAGATACCTCTGCCAGCACAGTACAAGCTGGGAGCTGTGTTTTGTTGGCCTGACTATCCTGAATTAAAACCAGTCCATACATGGCTCCTGACCTATGAACTATCTAGTTGTCTATGACATGTAGGGAGTTGATGAGCCCTTGGTAGGGAGATTTTAACTAGAAGATATTGAGACAATAATGGAATTAACTCCTTATTCTATTTCACATGCCCATATGGGGAGGTGAATGAAAACATTGATAATATAGTAGCGATAAAATGAATCAATGATACCAGAGAACTTGGAATAAAGACTGGCAGCTAATTAGCATATAACAAATACATTACTATTACCATCTCATTATCAATGTCACTGCTATTATTTTTGAGTTGCTGTCTTTTCTTCAAAGTTTCCTTGAGACTACATGTATCATAATGCATATATAGTAAGCAAAGAAATGAAATCAATGCAGCTTGGGTTATGGCTCAGTAGTAGAACACTTGCCTAGTATGTACAGGCCCTGGGTTCTATCCCAACAGCACACACACAAGTAAACACAATGAAAGATTATTTATCCCACATGATATAAAAATAAATATAAGACCCTTGAAGTGAAATCATGTGGGATTCATATAGCAGCAAGCAGACACAAGAAACACAAAATGCTGCTGGAATTGACCCAAGTGCATTTAGGAATTTAATGCATGATAGAGGTAGCATTACAAATTAATGAAGAAAATGTAGATTAGTAAATCATTAATAAGTATTTTGGAACAATTTCTGAGCTACTTGCAAAAATGAAAAAGAATTTCTAATTCATTTCATACATCAAGTTAAATTCTGGATAAGTCAAGGATTTACAATAAAGCATGAAAGAAATAGAAGAAAAAGATGAATAGTTTTTTAATAATGGCAGATGCTTTGCTAGGATGAAAAAGATCCTCTAGGCACTAAAATGCTAGTTATGTTACCTAGGAATTAGTACTGATGTTTGGGAAGGAAAATGCATAAAGTTAAAGACAAATAGCAAATATAAATATGTGAAACATGAATGAAAGTCTAAAGATCAATTTCCACAAGACACAAGATCTTCTCTAAAATTTCATGTATGTACATGCACTCCATATGTGAAATGCCTAAAGCTGTCCTGGAGTTACAATTGTTAGTAACCATGTGGGTGCTGGAAACCAACCCTGGGTCTTCTGCAGGAGCAGCCAGTGTTCTTAAACACTGAGCTATCTCTCCAGCCCCACAAAGAGCTCTGACTATTATAGTCAGTAAGGAAAAAGCTGAGCCTGTAATAGAAAAGTGGACAAAGAAGGCACCAATTACCAATGCATAATGAAAAATAGTTCCTGGGGCTGGAGAGATGGCTCAGCGGTTAAGAACACTGACTGTTCTTGCAGAAGACCTAGGTTCGAATCCCAGCACGCACATGCAGCTAACAACTGTCTATAACTCCAGTTCCAGGGGATCTAACAGCCTCTTCTGACCTCTGTGGGCATTGCACGACACAGGTGCACTGACCTACATGCAGGCAATACATGCATACACATAAAAAATAATAATAAATAATTTTTTTTAATTCAAACTAATTACTGAGGATGTTCCGGGCAAAACTGCCTAATTTACTTCCATGACATAGATCTTACCCAGTCCAAAATGTGTTCCATGATTGAAAATGGCAGACCATGATTGAAGCTCATGTTGATGTCAGGACAACCAATGGCTACTTGTTTATCTGTCCTGTGTTAGTTTTACCAAAAAATGAAACAACCAGATCTATAAAACATCCTACGTGCCACACCAACAGTCTGCCAAATCCGGAAGAAAATGGTGGAAATCATGACCCAAGAAATGCAGACAAGTAACTTGAAAGAAGTGGTTAAGAAATTGATTCCAGACAGCACTGGGGAAGACACAAAAAAGGCTTGCCAGTCAGTTGGCTGCTTTGTGATGTCTTCATTGATCTGAAGAAGCCCAAGTTTGAATAGAGAAAGCTCGTGGAGCTTTGTGGTGAAGATATGTAGTTCTGGAAAAGTTACTTATGATGAGACACGTGCTACAGATGAATGAGCTGATGGGTGAAAACCACCAGTTGAAGCATTTATTTGTTTAAAATTCCTATTTTTGTTATTTATTTTTTATTTTATTTATTTATTTATTTATTTGGTCTTTTTGAGACTGGGCCTTCCTGTAGCACCAGCTGTCCTGGAACTCACTATGTAGACCAGGCTGGCCTCAAACTCACAGAAATCTGCCTGCCTCTGACTCCCAAGTGCTGGGATTAAAGGTATGTACCACACCTGGCTTAAAATCCCTATTTTTAAAAGTGAAAAATAAAATGTCCTATTTTTGAAAAAAGGAAATTATAGAAAAAAGTTTAATAGGAATAAATTTGTATATTTTAATAAAAATATAATATGTGTATAATATGACTACAAATGTGGCATTTGTTTGTTTGATATATAATAAAGAAAAAAACCTATATAAATGGGGTTATATTCTACATGTATAGTGAGTGTGTTGTTTGTACATACTTAGGGTGTCTGTCTGTGTGTTCACCTCACTGGTACCCTCTGGAGGGTGGGATGGGAGAAAAGGTAAATTAAAAGGTCAATGGAAACCTTTATTTTAACTTTTATATGACACATTTCTGTATTTGTTGTCTATTTTTATAATGAACGAATGTTATTTTATAATTTAAAGTAACTCATAAAACAGTCTTTAAAATCTCCTGCTATTAGAGCTGGAGAGCTAGCTCATAGGTTAAGAGCACTTGGTACTCTTGCAGAGGACCCAAGTTGGATTCCCAGCACCTACGTAGCGACTCACAACCACCTGTAACTCCAGATTCAGGAGATCCAATGTCCTTTCCTGGCCTCTGAGTGCTCCTGTATGCAGACACACATGCATACACATAAAAATAAATAAAATCTTTTTTTTTTTTTTTAACGAAATCTCCTGCCATGGCTTCCTACAGCCAAAACATAAAGCCCAGGAGCCTGCCTATCAAAGAATATTAGTTCCTTCTCCCTCTCTGTTGTGATCATGTCATCAGAACCTAGCATACACCTTGGGAACACATGCCAGTTTAATTTCAGATGCACCTACCCCTCCCCCTGCTTTGTATCAGAGGTAAGATTTCCCTTCTTCCTTTGCCTTCCAGCCTAAGTCGATCTAGTTAACAGAAGCCCTAACAGGAGACTGAAAGGCAGTTTTGTGGAGAGGCTGAGGTGTTTCTCACCCTCTCTCTGCTTCAGGTCAGCATCTCTGACCACATCTACTCCTGCTTCCAGCTCTCACAGAACATGGGACGGGACCACTGTGCCTCCTGCTTTTAATGTTTGTACGTGTATAAATAGGAATAGTGAGAGTAGGTACCAAGTATGAAATAGATAGAAGGCCAGGAGAGAGGATCAAGAGGTGTTGAGAAAGGGAGGTTGAGGGCAAAGTTCACATGTGACAGGAAAGTGGAAAGGAGGTTACTGGGGGAGGGAAGGAGGAAGGGTAGAGAGGAAGCAAGAGAGAGAGAGACAGCAAAAAGAAACCTTGTTTGAAAAAATACCATGCAACCTAATTCTTTGTAAGCTAATGAAAAATAAAAAGGTGGCCCTGGGGCTGGAGAGATGGCTCAGCAGTTAAGAACACTGGCTGCTCTTGCAGAAGACCCAGGTTCAAATCTCAGCACCCACATGGTGGCTAGCAACTACCCATAACTCTAGTTCCAGGGGATCTCATGCCCTCTTCTGGCCTTCCTAGGTGGACATGAATGCATTTACACACATGCAAGCATAACACTCATACACATAAAATAAAAATAAATTTTAAAGAAAGTGGCCCCAGTTCCTGGGCTCTCGAATCACCTGCTGCCCTGTCCCTCTAGCCCTAGAGGAGGACCAGCTTCCTGGGGCTGCTAAGCTCTGCGCTGCCTCCCTTGCCCTGCTTGGCTTCAAAGCTCTCCCATCACCTACAATAGGGCTTCTTAAACTTCTTTCACTTGTCACCTCTTCTCACATGAGAAACTTTATGTTACCCAGGTGTGTAAAATAGGTACATATATCAAACATTCAATGGTAATATGTCATAAAGAAACGTATTGAAGGCTGGCAAGGTGGCTCTGTGGCTACAGATGCTTGCCGTGCAAGGCTGATGACCTCAGTTTGATCCCTTAAACACAGTAAAGGTAAAGGAGAGAACTAACTCCACAAGTTGTCCTCTGACCTCCACACACCCACCCACACAGTGCCCCCTAAACATCATATACACACACAAATAATATTTATTTTAAAACAATTCTTTTATATGCATATAATTTTCCCTTTTATTAAAGACAAAAGTAAATTTGCATACTGAGATGGATGTGCTTGTTTTTAAGAAAAGAATGAAATCTTGGCTGAATATTTGATGCTGTAGGATGTACAGCATCTGCAACACTTTTCAGAGTTGTTTGAAAGTTTGATTTCATAATTGTCAGTACTGGGAATGCTGCTTCACAAAATGACAGTAGTGTGTTTAGGGCCATTTAAGAAATTGAGGGTGTGATGGTTAATCTTGGTTTTCCGTTTGACTCAAACTGGAGTTCACTGAGAGGCAACCCTATATCTCACCTGGGATGGATTATCTAGGTTAGATTAACACATGGACACGCCCATGAGGAATTTTGTTGACTACATTAACGAGTGGGAAGAGCCACCCTGAATGTGGGTGACATCTTCTGATGGTGACCCAGATAGGAGAACCAAGAAAAGGCTTTTGCTTTGCTGCCTGCTTGCCTTGTGCCTTGCTGGGAGCTTTTCTCCTGCATGCATGAGTGTATCTACCCTGCTGCTGTCCTTTGCTGACCTCAGAACCCAGCTTCTTCAGCCTTTCAATGTGGACTGAAGACCAGTGGCTCTTCAGAAATCGTCAAGGCCCTGAGCACCAGCTAGGAACCTGAGGCAGAAGGGCTGATGTTACCAGTTCTCAGCCTTTCTGACAGGAGACAGCCATTGTTGGACTGTCGGGACTGAATATTGTAAGCCAATCTAATAATTCCCTTTTAATATGCATCATTCTGTTGGTTCTGTTCCTCCAAAGAGCCCTGACTAATACAGCTGGGAAGTCCACCCTAATCCCAAGCCACTTCTTTAACAATTTTTCATGAAATTCCAATCAACAACTCAAACAGAAGTTTTTTAAATCAAGCATTCTAACAGAATTCAACCCAAAGATAAACTATTTGATACATGCTGAGGAATGATAGTAGGAAAATATTAAAGCTTTTGTTTTTCATAAATATTATGTTTCAATAGAAGTATAAAACTGTGTCTGTACAATAAGAACACTAGAATTCATATCATAACAAGTCTCAAATCTGAGCCAATGAATTTCAGGAGCATGGCCTGGGGCATACACAGTACAAAGTTACTATTGCTAAATGTTTTTGCAACTCCCACATTCCATTGCGTGATCCCATCTGTGGTCACAACCCAATTTATGAAGCTGGTCCTATCTGACCACTTCTCTGAGTTACATTCCCTCTTCTTGAAATACCCAAAGTGCTGTGACTCTGGGCTAACCTGAGAATGTCACATCATTTCTTCTTCCCACAGAAACAAAAAACTCTGACACTCTGCTCCACCTAGCTGTGGTGAACGCACTGCACACTTGTCCAGTTTTCATTTAAGGCATTTGTTTCCTCAGCCTGGAATGCACTTTTCTTCTCCCTTCTAAACTTCGTTCCTCCCCTAAGGCTCAGCTTGGAGCCTGTCTTCTCCAGGTGTCCTCCTCTCTCTTGCACACGCATCCACCCCAATCTACATTCCATCTACATGAAGAAAGCAAATGGACACCCAATCCGCTGTGTCAAATATCTAATATACTCCTGGGACAAACAATATCTGAGGTCTTAGACTGATCAACTGACATGTTATTGGCCATTGGAGTCTCCCTTCCCCTCCCGCCCTCCCTCCTATGTAGAAAAGGTGAAAAATAGTTCCCTATCCTAAAACCTTCCCCAACCACCTTGAATTAATAGTTTCTCTCCTTTCTCCCCATCCCAGCCCACTTACACTGTCAACAATAATCAGTGCCCTGGTACTGACAATGTTCTGGAATGTGTCAGCCATGTGAGCAGAAGTTCCTCCATTCAGTTCCTTTTCTGAGCAGTAGAAATAGAGCCAACATATTAGAACCCTTCAGGTGAAGAGCTGCACTGTGCTGTGGGGTCATAGCAGGTAGATTCCAGTCCTGCCCTTCTAGCCAAAAGTTACTTTCTTTCATTCTAGTTTATCAAGCCTCTTCTCTAAATCTTGAACCCACTAAGATCTTTCCCAATGCAAACTTCATTTCATCAGTTTAATTTACTTAAACATTTTCCACTTTTCTCTCTCCTTGTTTCAAGATTAATACTTAATGTTGAATATTTAAGTCATTTATTCAATTCCATCATTAGAGAATCACTTCTGTAAGAGGTGGCCACGCATCTGTAGCACCTACACCTGACACATAAAAGGGACTCATTTTTTAAAGGTTGAAAGAACGTTCTTGATGGACACAGTATATGTCATAGTTTCGATTAAGTTCTGTTGGATTGTTCATTATTTAATTCCTGGGGTCAAATTCAACAGAAAATTCCCTAAGAGTAGCAGTCAGAGGCTTCTGCTATCCACGGTTGTATCTATAGTAGAAAGTTCTCCTACCCTCTCTTCTCTACTTGTTCACCAAATGCCCCTGTTTAGGGCAGTTCTATGGGGCAGAGTTATCCTGTCAGCCATGGCTGAATATCTGAACTAACAGAAAGTATTTGAGGATTTTTAGAAGTTCTCAGCCGGGTAGAAGACCTCAAATCATTTCAACTAATCAGTAATTCATTTTATTGTAAAGAGGAAGTCAGCAGCAATTCAACTTCACTTTTCACAAACCTAAAGATTGATCTTTTTGAGGATACACTTCCCTATACTGTGAATTCCCTACAACCCAGTTTTCATATTCTGAACCTTTGCATTCTCCCACACTTTTTCTTCACTTGTTAAGTAAAATCACTGAAGTCTTTTTGATCTCTGCTAGTTCCACCTATTGCCAATGCAGGTGTCTGCAGAGTATCTTCTACCCACATTACACAGGCACTATACCAGCACTCTTGCATGTGCCTGGCAGTAAGGTGATACTTAAGACCTTAATGTACCTAAAGTGCTGTTATTCACTAGTAAACTTCTGTTTAATAAAATGAACAAACGATGGGACATATGTATGGTCTTGTCAATGATGCATTTTTTTCTGATAATTGTCAGCACATTCTTTGAATTTATTATTTTTAATGGGTTCTCTTTTGATTTAAGTGCTTTTTAATGCCATGTTTTCACCTCAGTTTAGCAATAAATGGTTCAGTTCAGACTGTTCTTTTTAAAAGCAATGCTGACCTCTGTTTATAATGAGTTGGGTGGTGCCTTCACATGCCCCCAGTAGGTTCATTTGCAGAAACCAACCCCCAGGGATCAGAGTTAACAAACTAGAAATGGCCTTGGGGTGTAAGCATCTGCTCAAGAACCTTGGACACTGGAGAGTAATCTCTTGCCATTTGTGAGAGAATTTGGTTCTTCCTCAAAGACTCACCCAGCAAAACAACTGTGGGTCTGGATGGCAGAAAAGAAGACAACGTCAAGATTACTGTGAGCAGGCTAACAAGCCTTTCGTACACTGAAGAAAAATATTCCTGACTTGACATTTTTTATATCTATTTTAAGTCTTTCCTCATTATTTAGCAAAAGTCCTTTGCTGATATTCATCTTAGAATAAATGAGTTCTATATTGACAGTGCCATAATCTATCTCTTTAGAAATAAACCATTAGGTTTTTTAGCTAACAATAAATAAAATCCCTTCAGACATCCATTTTTGCAGAAGCACATTCATATCTGACCTCAACTCTAGATTACAGTGAAGACCAAAAATAATAACTAAGAATAAGAAGACCTACTTCCTGTTTAAAATGTTTTTGGTGGGGGGTGGGGAATGGCTCAGTGAGTGAAGTGTTTGTTGTGCAACCTTGAAGACCTGAGTTCAGACCACATAAAAATTCCAGGCAAGGTACCATGTGCCTGTAACTCTAGTGCTATGGTACAAAGACAGTCAGATCTTGGGGACCCACTGGCCATCCAGTCAACCGAAACAGCAAATCCAGGTTCAATGAGAGACCCCATCTCACAAAGTAAAGTTGGACCAGGAGTGGGTGAGGCTCACCTTTGATGCCAGCACTCTGGAGGCAGAGGCAGGAAGATCTTTATGAGTTCAAGGCCAGCCTAGTCTAATAGCAAGTTCCATAACAGTCAGGGATACACAGTAAGACCCTGTCTCCAAAAAAAAAAAAAAAAAAAAAAAAACCAAAGCAAAGCAAAGCAAAACAAAACAAAAAACTAAGGCTAGAAAAATGGCTCAGTGGTAAGAACACATACTGCTCTTAAACGCTGGTTTAGCTCCCAGCACCCATGTCAGGCACCAAACAACCTCCTATACCTCCAGCTCCAGGGAAACCTTATGCCTCTGGCCTCTGCAGAAACCTGCACTCACTCACATGCATAAACCCACCCAGAGACACACAATTTAGAAATAAAAATAAAATTTAAAAATAAACAAAGTGGAGAGTTATAGAGAAGGGCATTTCACCATGAACCTCTGGCCTCTACATGTGCTGCATGGCCAGCTCTCTATCATCTATCTATCTATCTATCTATCTATCTATCTATCTATCTATGATCTCTTTAACTCTCATCTATCTCTATCTCACTCTCATTCTCTTTCTCTCTTTCTCTCTCACACACACACATGCTTATGGTATTAAAATTTCAAATTAATACTTTATTCAACATTTTCAGAACACTGTTAGAAAAAGTTCTTTCTTTGGATTACAGTGAAAATGACTACCTTAGGGACAAACAAATGTCTGAGTTGTCTACAACCCAGTTGACTTCACTTTTGCCCTGGGAAGAACACAGAAACAGCAAAAGCTGCCATAATGGTAATAACAGTCATGAGTATTAGCATCATCCCAACTCCCAGCAGAGTCCTAGCAATCCCTTTGTCATTCCAGGACACTACCCACATTACAGACCCTTCAAATCATCTAGCCCTTTCCATACTCTGTTCCAAAGACACAACTTCCCAGCATTCTTCTCCTTCCTAAGTCATACTGCCATTGGATTCTTCATTTGATAGCAAACAACCTTTGCTATTATTCTCAACCTGTTCAAAAACATTCCCTGCCCTCTGTCCTCATGCACAACTGGAAGCGTCACTCTTCCCAAGACACTGCTTCTCTGAAGTCCTCTGGCACAGAAGCTATTCCGTGTTTTGAAAGTCTGCTTGTGTGTGTGGCAGAAAGTCAGAAGTCTCCTGTTTCTACTTCCTTTAGTGCCTTGTTATGCTCACCTCTGACCTCACTACACATCCACTATAAACTCAGCCACTTGAGTAGCCACCTCCTTCCTGGAGAACTTTAATCTCTGTGCATCACCTGCCTACATCACAGTACCTGGACCTCTCATGACCACAAACTGAGTTTAATTAATTACTTCCCTGAAATCCTAGGCTCCAACACTTGCTCACCCCATGTCCTATTCTCCCTGATGACAATACAGTCAACTGCTTCTTCCAGTTTTGAATATCACCAGCTCCCCTAGCCCATCAAACATATTGCCTCTGCTTGCTTCATGGTATCCAATTCCTCCTTCTCCCTTTAGCTCTTCTTCTGTCTTTGTATCACATTCTTTTCCTGAGTGACCTCATTGACTCCCACAGCTCTAACTGCTACTAATAGGCTGATGCTTTCTAAATCTCTATCTTCAGCCAAATCTTTTCCATAAATTCCAGAGTCACATAACTGATTGCCTATTGGGCATTTCCATAGGACTTCAAACTCAGCTTGTCAAAACTGAGTTACTCATCCCTCCCCAACAGTGGGAGCGGGAAATGTGATCTTCCTTCGATAGCCTTCATGTGAGTAAATGCTGCATCATCTCCACAATGTTTCTGAGGAAAGGCAAGAGCTGTTCTTCACTCCTCTCCTTCAGCCACACGCATTCTTTCAACTACCCAGTTCAGCTGGTTGTACTTATCCCAAGTGTCTGAGGGAATGCATCCATCTTACATGAACCTGATTCCTTATTTGAATCTCGTACTAAGATTCTTTGGTTGGAAACAGAAATTAGCTCTTGATAATTTGTTATAGAAAAATGTGTGTATGTGTATGTGTGTGAGTGTACACATGCATGTGTGTCCATGTATGTTCATATGTGTGAACGCAAAAGTATATGGGGCAGGACAGGAAGCAGTAGCTGACAGAACTAGGGAACCTCCTAAAGTGCACTATTAATTGATTCAGCTCCAAGTATCTTATGTCACCATATACCTCCTCACTAATCTCCCTCTCTTAATCCCTCCCAGGAATTTAGCAATTCAGTTTATACACCATGGCCAGCAGTCTCTTTTTATGAGAGATTTTATCTGATTTTACCTCTGTCCTGCTTAAAAATTTTCAGCAGCTAATAAGAGCTTTCAGAATAAAGCCCCTAAACCTTCAACATTCACGAACGGGCCCCACCCCTACTCACTCTCAACTTCACACCCTATACCTTGCTGGGATCTATTTATCAACATTCAATCCCCCAAATATGTATACCTCCCTCATGCTTTGGTGCTCATATAACAACAGTACAAACCCACCTGAAATAGCCTAAAGAGATTCAGATGAAAGAACTTTTTAAAGTATGAGGATTGAGTGGGGAAAAAAGCGGGGGGGGGGGGGCAGATGGAGCACTCATAGACCAAAAGCATTGGAAAGTGATTTACCACCATAGTAAGACAGATGAAACAAGAGGAAGAAATAATGGTCTTCTCTGAGGAAGGTCTGGACTGGTGGAGAGGGTCCCCCTTCCCCCAGGTGCAGGATTGTGGTTGGGAGCTGAGACTACTCCAGAGGATTGGTCTGCTCACATACACCCTGTGTGCTCTCTTCTTTGTCTAATGTTCTGTCATGCATTTTCATACTGTTTAATAGTTGATTCAGCTTGTGACTTCTACCCAGGGCTGTGAACTTCCAGAGCACAAAGACATTCCCTGCCTCACCATCCCAAGATACACATTACAGTCTCTAGCACAAAAGATGCTAGAAGCAATTTTAAAATAATTTTGAGCCAGGCATGGTGGTGCATGTCTTTGATCCCAGCACTTGGGAGGCAGAGGCAAGCAGATCTCTTTGAGTTCAAGGCCAGGCTGGTCTACCTGGTGAGTTCCAGGACAGCTAGGACTATAGGGAGACCCTATTTCAAAAAGACCAAAAACAATTTTTTTAATTATTTTTAAAAATTTCAAGGTAGAATCTGAAATTAGTGGGTTCGTGGGCAATAAAAGCAAAATGAGTATTTCAGGTAGGTTTGGGGTAGATGCTTATTGAGAGAAGAAAGTGACGCTGCACTAGCCTCCTTCTGTCTCCAGGATTAGGTATCCTTTCCCAGGAAAACTAATTCACTTGCCTTCAGTATGAAGAACCGGCCAGCTCTTGGACTAAAGTGAATTCTTTAAGATGTAAGATGTGTTAGAAGTTAGGCTGGTCTCTCCTAGGCATACTCAATATCAATTTAAGCTCTAATTTGAACTTTTAGAGTATATTCTAACCCTAGGGGGTGGAGGTTAAATTATAATTCAGTATCACAGTTCAAGTCTAAAACTTGGTAAGTCCACGACCTTGCATTTCCTCCTCTATAAAATGGGGACAACAGTCTCCTCTCCCAACCATGGTTAAGATGACCCTATGCCTGAAAACACCCTGCAACATTGAAGTGCCAGTGCTGGAGGGATCGCTCAGTGGTTAAGAGCAGAAAGAGCACCCACATTGTAGCTTACCATCTGTAACTCCAGTTCCAGGGGATCTGAAACCCTCTTCTGTCCTCCGTGGTCATTGCACACATGGATACACTTACATGCATGCAGGCAAATACTCATACACATAATAAATAAATAAAAAATTTAAAAAACATGCAAGTGCCCAGATATGTGAGCTTCCAGCAATGGGCCTGGCCAACAACTTTAGCCAAAACAAACTTGCATTATGAATATTGGTCACTAGTTTTCTTTTTTCAAGGTCTTGAAACTACCCCTAAAAAAAAGGTTATTATAACTTCTGGCTAGAATAGTTAAATGAGGAAGGTCTCAGAGATGCAGGGAAATTTCAGACAAGGTAAGCAGGGGAAGTCTCAAGTCAGGCCAGTTTTCCAACTTGGAAAAACTGAAATACGGAAAGAAAGACTAAAACAAATATGCAACTTAAAAGGGGAAAGGAGCCCAAAATCTCAGAGAACTTTGGCTCCTCTTCTAAAGGGAACAGTCCATCTCTAGGCTTAATGCCCCTTTCAGAGGGAAGAGGGAGTTTTCCAACTCCTATGGCTGTTGGGATTTCAAGGAAAGAAGGCTATGTGTGTAAGGATCAAGAAAAGACAAATCACTTGCATTAATTCTGGGTGAAAAGAGAAGAAACAGTGAGAAGAAAAAGGCTAAGAGCCTGAACTTGGACTACAGGAAATTCCATCAACATGATTAAATATACACAAGGCACAGAGCAAAAGCGGGAACCAGAACTCAGGCTCACCATGGGAGTCAAGCCACAAAGTAATCACACAACGAGTCCATCCAGAAGGACTGTGTGAATGAATGCCAGCCTGGAGGGCCTGATGTCAACTCCAAAGCACCAGAGACAGGTGCAAAAATGAAACATGAACAAACATTGAGCTACCCCAAGTCCGCATGAGCTCATCTCCCAGTTCTGCCACTTAAAGTCCAGAATCTTAAAACTCACCATCATGGACCAGTTCTCTTCTATATAAAATGAACTTGATAATACTGGCTCCTCTAGGCTTACAAGATTATAAGAATAAAATTATGCCAGACATAAATATACGGAGTGTAAAGTAATTGATGTTTGGTATAGGAGGTCCACAACACATCCCCTTCTTGCAGAAATAATGTGTGGGTTAGATCAGCACCAGGCCTGGCCTCAGTTGTCTTCACCCACAGAGGATACCATGTTTTCTTCTCCTTTCTGGTGAGCCAAGCTATAGTCCAGCTGTGGCCATTGTAATGACAGGACACAACCCATACCTGTGCTTTTCTCTCCTTCCTCTCTTTTCGTCAGATCCCTGCCCAACAACAGCCAAATACTAACATTGTAGACTCTGGGGAGCCCCACTCACTTCTTCCTGCTCAACTTCCTGGCTCCTTATAAATGGCATTACTCAGGAAAACCAACCTGGTATAGTATCTTCTGGAAACTCCACTTCCACCTCACTACTTTCTACTCTAATGAGAAGATATGCCTCCTTTCTTGGGCCAAGGGGAAATGTGTGTCATAACAAGGATGGTTGTGGGGGAGGATTCTATGCTGATTTTGGTATTTAGGGGACTTTGGGGGAACCCTCTGGAAACTTATAAAGGCAGCTGGGCCTTTAGGGGGGGTCTCAGAGGAGGCCTCATTCTGTCTGTGTTCCCTCTCCAACCACTCAGGTCTCTACCTTGGATATCCACATTTCTGTCTGTCCCACCAGGGCATGATCTCCTGTCCCCAGCCTCCTGTGGTGCTCAATGCATTAACTCATGGACCACTAGATCCAGGTCTCCCTGATTTTGTGTATCCTACCTTTCCAAATAGGAATCTGGAGTTCCAATGAATTCATTGTTATTTTTCTTTACTCCTTCCCTTTGGACACAAATTTCTCCCTGTGTCCAGCATCAGGTTTACAAGGTTCACTGACAAATAGGTTTTCTCCTGACTAGTGTTGAGACTCCAATCCTAACCCTTGGGGGCAGAAATGATCTCCCCTCTGCTGGTAAGATGTTTAAGCACTCAAGAAAAAAGGACTTGAAACTACCCCATAACTTTACAATTTCATTGTTCTTTCATGAACATACTATTTTATTGGAGCCTCACAGATACCTATTCAGAGTAGAAATATGAAATTCACAGAGGTTAGCTAACTTACCCATCAAATATCCAGCTGGTTAGAGATGGTCCTAGAGCCATGTCCATGCCTTGGGGCCTTTGTACCAGCTGTTCAGTGAACTTAGATCACTTTTCCAGGTCTCCTGAAAGGCTGAAACCCTCAATACCTTTAGTCTCATCTTCTGATGTGGTTTATACTGACCACTCTAATTTAAACACACACACCCCACACACACCCCACACACACACACCACACACACACCACACTCACACACACACCCCACACACACCCCACACACACACACCACACACACACCACACTCACACACACACCCCACACACACCCCACACACACACACCACACAACCCCACACACCCCACACACACCCCACACACACCCCACACACACACCCACACACACACACACACACACACACACACACACACACACTTACCTGCTCTTGGAACTCTTGACTCTCCCCTTGCTTTTTCCATAGCATTAACATCTTCTAACATAGGATATAATTTACTTGAGCAAGATACTTCCTTAGCAGCGTGTCAGTCTCCTAATCTAAAGGTCCTGAGTTTACTTGTGCAAGCTTTTGTTGCTTATTTTCTTGTTTCTTCGGCTAGAATATAAGCTCCACTGAATGGAAATCTTTATTTTATTGGCAGATGTAGCCCAAGTATCCAGAACAGTATCTGGCAGGTTATGATGTCCAAAAATCTTGGAGCGTGAAGGAAAGAACTGATCAATTGGCACTATGTTCTGGATGTCCCTAGACTAACAGACACCCAGGATCCCACTCCATAAACATGCTTCCCTCAGCCACCCCCCCACTGCACAGTGTCTTCTCCAACCACAGCACCACCACCATCATCTTAGCCTTTTCAAGGTTTTCTTGCTTCCTCACTTCAACCCAAGCCTTCCCCTGTGTAAGAACATCACTCAACCTGTAGTCCTTTGTTCCCGATCTGAGACCTATCCATAGTAGCTCCTTTCCAACCACACCATCCATTTATACCCAATTCTCTGTGCCAGTGTTTTCCTCCTTCGGGCCCTCTTTCTTTTCCTTGAAGCACTTTGGCACATAGGACAAGTTCACTGAGAATGTCTGAGGAAGGAAGGGACAGGTGAAGAGGTGAGCGAGTGAATTACATCAAGGAGAACCTGATTTCTCCTTGTTTAGTCCAAATCCTTCTGCTTTATTGAACTGCACTTGAAAATAACTCCATTATGGTCTAGAGTCTATTCCATTTTAGAAAATTAGTCAAGCTAATTAGGAGCTAATAAGAGTTGTGGGTATAAAGGGAGCATGGCACAAGATCTGGTAGGATCAGGTCATGGAACCTGGGTGTGAAGGAAACGGGGTCATGGTCAATAGGAACAGGAATGGTTAGTGCCATTGGAAAGCTGGCCCATGTGTTCATACTGAGCATCCACCCCCACTGGTGTGTTCTCAAGCACTTGGCTAAGAAATTCACAATGGTTAATTCCAACATTTATCCTATGGACACAAGGTGGCAACTAGAAAAATAGTTCTCCCAGTCCAAAATGTGATCACATCATCTCCCTGGTCTTCCAAATAAAGCCCAAGTGTGACCTTTGCAAATGCGATAGTCTTTTCTCTACATCCTGAATAGCAAACTCGCTCTGGGTCCTTGCTAAGAGCCAGCTCCCCCTGAAAGACTAAACCTCTTTGTAACCACAGGATGCAATTCCCATTAATCCTATGTTAAAGATGAGGAGGCTTTCAAGTATGTGGTAAAGTGTGGATTAGTGGTCAGGCAATGTGGTTCCAAACCTTGCAGGTTTCACCACCACACTGGACTGCTTCTCTTCACAGCTGCTTTCCTGACAAAGCAACCCTATGTGTTCACTTGACAAATAACCCAGCACTTTGTGTTCAGACCAAACTGTGACCCGTATTAAAATCTAGCTCTGCAGTTGTTAGTGCAAATGAGGTCCTAGTTCACAAGCTGGCAGATGTTTTTTAAGTAAGGCCAACAACTACTGCTATATGGCAATGGAAACCAGTTTTCTTTTCCTATTTGTATTTTGTGAAAGTGAGAAAAGCCTCAAAATCTCAGCAGTCCAGGTGGTAATGAGGTACACTTGGTGGTTCAAAGAAAATTAAATAATTGAGGATGCTCTTCCTTAGAAAGGAGTTTTCCCTTGTAAATATCAGTGCATCACTTACTTCTACTATCCAAAAATAGGACCTTTATTCAGATCAACTCTCTCTCCTTCAAAGAGAAACTGCATTTGAATAAAAACTTAAGTGCCACCCGCAGCTCTGAGGTACAGGCACACTGAAGTTCCTCTGAGGCGGAAGACTAAGGGGGTGAGGCAGGAGTGCACCCCCTGAACTGCTTCAAAACAGCTTCATTGCAAGATATTCCTTAAAATTCAACTATCCTCTTTCAATCTGTAACCTTCCATGAAGAGGACACTGTCCAGTTTTATCCTCATCTGAATATTTGGACACTATGCAAATTAAGGATTTTCAGAAGTGTGTGGTCTTGACGCCCCTTCTGTACCTGAATCAGCTAAGATACCTGTTATAAGCCAGGAGTCCTAAGCTCTATCTCAGATCTATTACTATGATTTGAATGCCCCCACCACCACCACCACTACCACTGAATTTCACATTGGAAAGAACTCCTGGTGTCATGTGTTAATGGTTAATAAGAAATGGAACCTTTAGGAGGAGACCAGGCCATGAACACTTTGCCCTCATTCACTTGCATTATTAATAGATTAAAAGGTTCTGTATTGCAAGAGCTCCTTTGTGATAAAAATGAGCTCTCTGGCTGGCTCGCACTCCTGTTGCCATGTGATGGCCTGAGCTGCCTTAGAATTCTGCAGGGCTTCCCCCAGCAAGAAAGTCCTCTGCAGACGCATCCTCTTGACCTTGGACTTCCCAGTGTCTGGGAGCCATAAATTGAATAAATCTTTATTCACTGCAAAGTATCCAGTGTGGGGGATTCAGGGATAGTAACACAAAATGAACTGAGGCACCCACTAAATCAGACTCTCTGGGGGAAGAAGACAGAGGAATGAGAGCTTTGCAGATTTAGAGAATTCCGAAGCGTATCAGAGTTTGGCAATCACTGAATTTGGAAATTAAAGATTTTAACTCTTTCTTAGGAAAATGTGACCAGGTGAGATCACAAACCTTTTAGGCAGGGATTTTTCTTATGTGCCTTCCAGCTTTTGTATTAACAACGAGGCACCTAGGGAGTTGCAGATCCATTACAGAACAAAAGGTCTGTACAAAGAATTATGGTAACCAGTTCCTTTTTAAAAGTCTCTGCCTTGCTAATAATGCTGGCTGCTGCTTAATGGGAGTTTGCTCTGAACAAAAGGAGCAGAGAGATGGGATGTGCAGGTGAATCTGCCATTGCCATGGAAACAACAGTCATTATCTCTAGAGAAGATCCCCTCACGGGCAATCCTGCCATTCCATTTCAAAAGTCCTTGCTTCCCTATACTTCAGACTGGGCATTCTGCTTTCTTGGCACCTGATCCTGAGGGCTTATAAATGTGTACTCAAAAAAGGAGATAGGACTGTACTACCAGTCTGTTTTCTTGCAGGTTTTTCAAGAGGATCCCAGTACAATCCAAACAGATTGGAAATTCTTCTCATCTCTAGGCACATGTAGTATGTAGAGGAGCAGAAGACGGTGACTCTAGAATTGAAATAATTCATCTTCCTCCTTCCCCTTTCTTAATAAGACCAGTAAAAATGCACCTGCATCAGGATTTTAATTCAGTTAAAAAAAATTTTACCACATATTTTACATTGAGTAAGGAGGAGAAACTTTAAAAGGCTGAATCAGAAGAAAGCAGCACCGCTTTTCTGTTCCAGAAGTATGCTGATGTTGAGCATGAACACACAATGACATGATATGAATGGAACATTCCATCTTTGCCCCAAAATGGTCAAGTAACAACAGCTAGATGCATATGAGCTTATCCCATAGGAAACAAGACTCAGTGGGCCATGTCCTTGGCAAGAGAATTTTCCACCCTCCAGATTAGGCCTTGCCCTCCTGGTCTCAGAAACTTAAGCACTCCCTGAGTGGATTAGTCTCCCTAAGGGGAAGACACACCACCACTAATCCCTGAAACCAAATGCCAGATTATTCATCTGCAAGGAACTGTTCCTCTCACACAGCATGTCCATTCATGTGCTGCATAACCAGCCCTTTCTCTCTCTGTAAACCAGTAGAGGACGCCAAATAGTATAGTGGTCAAAATGCCATTTCATTCACTTATGATCAGGAAAACACACACACACACACACACACACACACACACACACACACACACTGTGATTTTTTAAAAAAAAATAGAATACTAAAAGCCATTGTAACAGATCCATTTCCGTAGGTAGAACTATGGAGGAAGTCAGATAATGAACAGAGATGACTAGAGAGCAGGAAATCAGAACAAAGAGAATTCTTCAGATAAATCAATGCCCAAAGGCTGGGGCTGGGAGTAGCCTGATGCTTCCTCCTGCATACTAGGGTCGGTCCAGCCGGGCAGCAATTTTTCCCTCTGCCTTGACAGTGCTTCGGAGAACCATGCCAAATGTTCATGGTGATTAAGTGCTTCCAAGCTGATCACCATACCCCCGATTTTTCACATTATTTCTTTAGCTGTACCTAGTATCAGTCCAGTTACTGTCTTGAAGACTGAGACAACTGTCTTTTAAATGGTTTTGCATCTTCTATTTTCTCTACCATTTTGTGTTGATTTCATAGTTTTACTCTGTGCCAGTTACTTTATTTTAATTTAAGAAAAGCTTCCTTTCTAAAACCAATATAGGTTTAGAGTGGCTAGTATAGCCGAGTACAATGTTATAGTTCCTCTGATCACAAGGGATGCAGTTTGCACTTAATTGAGAGAACAGTAAAACATTCCTACTCCAGCTCTTCCAATCAGACCAGGCACAGGCTGAGCCACCTCCAAATGCCATTGCCAGGACATCATTGGTTACTTTAGAGATGCTGTCCTCCTGATTGTGCTTGCTTACCCTCTCTGGTTACCACCCATCTGTCACCAGTTAGCTGTTAAATGAATACTTAGATCTTAAACTGAGAGAGCTGGGGTCAGATGAAGGAAGCAAGGAATGAGGGTCAGGCAAAGACTGAGCAAAAGAGTGCAGCTGGGGACACAGGTCCCTTGGAGCAGTCTATTGGGACACAGAAAAGAGGCCAATTAGACAATCTTTATCTCAATTTGTTCGATTAGATGTTTTCATTTTTTAGGCTGAACATTTATTGCATGGCTATATCTAATTTTGCACATAATTTATTCATTTTGAAGAAAATTCTAGCAAAGAAAAAGGAGAATAAACACTATGTAATCCCTAGTGGCCTTTTCTCTTCTTGGAAGCCAGAGGACTCAAGTTCATTTGAAAGCTTTAGCCTAGAATGAAGCTACCACTTGAAAAAAAAAAAAAAAAAAAAAAAAAAAAAAAAAAAAAAAAAAAGCAATACAGGGCTGTTCACTTCCTAGATTCCAAAAGAGAAGCGATGTTGAGGGATAGAAAGCAGGAAAAGATATGAACCTTTTTGAGGGGTGTAGGCTCCATGCTCCCCTGCCCTCTCACACTTTCTGCTTTAGCATATGGTTCCTATATTGTGAACCAGAATCTGCAGTTCTTGGCTGCAGGGGCTCTGTTAGGGTTTCTACAAGAAAGCATGAGCCGAACATTCCTCTTTCATCCTGGAGAGACAGTAGATTCCTAGTGTCCTAGACTCCTCTCTCTGGGGGGAACTAGTGGACCTTGCAGCAAAACTGCAAAGAACTCTGACCTGAGTGTCCACCATTCTCAGAAAACCAGGGGCTCAAGTTGCTTCTGGAAAAAAATCTGGAAATTTTGTTGTTGTTGTTTTAACTTGAGTCACTCTGAATTGAGAACTACTCAGGTTGGCCAGAACTACTCAGGTTGGCCAGAGACCTTTCAAAGCCAGGTGTGCCTACTCATCAGATTCTACTGTTGTCAATAGAAGGAAAAGATGTGTCATTTCTCAGAGCCTCTCAAATGAAATTCTTAGGGATCAGGTAGGGGAGAATCCAACAGGCAAGAAGACAGTAGACCTCACAATCAAGAGAGAAAGTGATGCTACATCAGTTTCAGGATTTCTGTAAAACATAGTAAAAAGAATTGAATGAGTTGGTATTTTTATGAAGCACTGTTATTTTTTTAATATTTTATTTATTATTTATTATTTTTATGTATATGAGTATATTATCTGCCTGTATGTTAATTACACTCGTATTGTAATCCCTGGAACTGGATTTATGGACAGTTGTTAGTCATCATGTGGGTGCTGGGAATCAAACCTGGATCCTCTGCAAGAACAGTTCATTTGAATGCACAGGAATTTTATTTCTTTTCAAAAAAGAATGGAGGAATCGTTGGAATTATCAGGTTCATACAGACTAATTTGTATGTATGTGTAAGTTTACAAACATACATGTGTAATGGGAATGCGTAGAAGGCATGACTGTTGGTATTACTGTGAAACAACATCCAGTAAAGGTAAAAGTGGCAAGAACTCCAGAATTTGAGTGTAACTGATTGCAAAATGTCTATCTGAACAGCACAGAGCACCTTTCTATGAGAAAATCAGCCACCATAGTTTCTTTTTTCCCCTTGGCTGCTTGCGGGTTCACCACCAACATGAGTGACTCCAGGAAGTTCATCACCAGCCAACTACTCCAGAGGAAATGGGTATCAACCATGTCCTTCACTACCTAAGATATGGGGCGTGGGGGGGTGGGTATTAGCCAAAATGAATACCATCAGATATCATTTTTGTATTTAGACTCAGAACCCATTTTGGTTGTACTGAGATAGCTGGTTTGGTCATGGGTTGTGATTCCTTGGATTATGCAAAGGGAAGTAAGCCACACACAGACTTGCAAGATACGGTTTCATGAGAAGAAAAATACCTTAAGAAAACAGTGAATGGAACATAAGAGGAGAATGTAGAAAGTCAGGAGGACTGCAAAAGTCAGCATTGGGACTGGCAGAAAATGGGCTGGAGACTGGATAACAGGAGCGTATGAAGACTCTGTAGTGATCTATATGATGTACACACTTCCAAGGACAGAACTGGTAAACTGTAAAAGCTTAAAAAATCAGCCATAGCATTAATTCTTTTCCTACATCTACATACTCTAGCTGTAAGATGTTTCCTATTTGAAATCACATCCAAAATTTAAAGAGTATCTTCAGTTCTATTAAAAGAATAGAAATAGTTCAAAGGTCACAAATTTAAAACAAAAACTATCAATACTTGGAATCAAGATAATCAGAAAAACAAAGTTCTAGAAACAAACCAATTGTTATCGTCCTCAAAGAGATGAGCTGTCCCTAAATCAAGATTAGAAAGCTACCAAAAAGCGGCAAACAGGAAACAGAGTCATTAGAAATTAATAGTTACTGATATCTAAAAATGCAAAAAAACCACAAATGTTAAGAAGACAAAGAGATGGGGAGAATGGAAAAAAAATTAAGATAATTTCATGCTTTGTATATCTTACTATAATTTTTAAAGATTAAGAAACAAGCTAGATATAGTGGAGTGTGTCTGTAGTCCCAGTGCTAAGGAGGTTGAGGCAGGAGGATGGGGGTTTGAGGCCACCCTGTCTCAAAACAGTAGTAGTAGTAATAGTAGTAGTAGTAGTAATAATAATAATAATAATAACAATAATTTGTAAGACCAATTTAGCAAGTCTGTAATTCAACAAACTACAACAGAGACAAAAATAATGAAGACAAAATTAGCAAAAACATAACGAAAATATCAAAGCTTAGAGATCACAAATCTTCAGACTAAATGATGTCCTAACTAATAACTAACCAGCTCAAGAATTTAGAAATACCTACCCCTAGACACTTGACTGTTAAAATTTCAAAGCACCAAGCATTAAAAAAATCTTAAAATCCTCTTGAAAACAAAGCCAACTCAAATACAAAAGAACAACCAGATCCATATCTGCTTGCTTATTAGTAAAGGTCTAAGGGGGGAAAAATGTTCAACCTATGATGGTAGGATAGCATCTTGAGGTACTAATCTGTAGGTTCCCTATGTATTTCTCTCTTCCCTCAATGAACCCTAGGGTCACATTTTCTTCCTTTTGGTTATACTCCGATAGACATGAGTCACCCACTTGGAAGTATCAACAGAGACTATAAAGTCAAAAGGATGAAGTCTCTGGTCAAAGAAACAGATTAAAAGATATGTCCGCATGCTTGCAAAGCTAGTTTCTAGGGAGGAAGAAAAGGCAGAGGAATAATTCCTTCAGAAAGGAATGAAGACCGTTCTAAATGTAAGAGAGAAAAGAATGGAATAGGGAAAGCCTCTCTCCAGGTACTCCTGGTTGGTTGGAAACTTCCCCTGCTAAACTGGCCACACTGCTTCCAGTCTCCAGGGAGGACCTCTGCCTTTTTTGTGTATTGATCAGTCTCCATCTAAGAGTGTCTTCTTTGAAAGAGCATTCATTAGTTTGATGGGATGATCTACTGTCTGATGGTGGGTACTGAAGACATTTTATGGGATGTTGCTGACATGAACAGAAATCCTTTTTCCTTTGATCTAGACTCAGCTGTGTGGAGGCCTGTGAGCAATTCTCTCCCCTGAAAAATAATCAAATATGTTGGCAAAACTAAGGTATTTTGAGGCATTTAAATCTTAGTATTGTATTATTTGTGGGAGATGTGTTGATCTCTCCTAGCAAAATAAGAGAGGCAATCAAGAAAGATGACAACAACGTGGAATTCAAGAAACAGCACATGAAGAAAAAAATTTGTATTCCCAGAATGATGGCAGGTCTAGAAAATTCTGTACGGGTAGGAAAATGGAAGGCTCCAGAAAAGAGGGGAGGTTTTGTGATGATAGCATCTTATAATGAGATAATCTTGATGGAAACGAGGGTATAATTTGGTAGCCAAGACAATAAAAAGAATGTGTTGAAGCCAAGGCTTTAAGAAAAAACAGAAAGGGGATCATCACTCAGAAAGTTCATAATGAAACTCCATAAGAAAAAGGAATTCTAAATATGAGGCAAGCTCAGATTCATAATGGTCTTTAAACCTCAACAGATGAATGGATAAGTCAGGTGTGCTATATATACACAATGGAATATTATTCAACCATAAAGAACAAAATTGTGTCATTTACAGGAAAACTAAAGGAACTGGAGATCCTTATTTCAAGTGAAATAAGTCAAACTCAGAAAAATAACTACCACCACATGTTTTTCTCTTACATGCAGCATCTAGATTTTTCTTTAAAACACATGAAAGTAGAGAGAGGATTTGGGGGTGAGGAAAGAATCATGGAAGAGAGAAAAGGACTAGAAAAGGTGAAGTAAGGGCAGAATATGATTGAAGTACATTGTATATACATGTATGAAACCATCATAATTAAACCCATTACTTTGTACAAATAATATATACTACAAATAAAAAAGTAATGGAAAAATGAATGCATTAATGATAAACACATATGTTTATGACATCATGTAACAATGTTTTTTAAATATAACATCAATAAAATAAGAATAGTTAATAGGGGAAAATAAATAAAGAAGAATCCATTTGACCTTAAGGAAAAGAAATTATCCTACTGATCTGAGTTTATTTCATTTGAAACAGTAAAGACGTAAAAATAGACTTCTTGTATAACTCAGGTCAGCATCTGCATGGGTCTGTTAACACAGAAGTTGTTTTTGTGACGCGCAAGGAAGATTTGACTGCGGGAACAGGACAGAATTCAAATCGGCAATCTTGATCATGTAGAAGGGAAGCTGGAAGAAGGTTCACAGGAGGGGAAGGAACACAAAACAGAGAAATGGGGATACCAGTGTTTTTTCTTAGACCTGAGAGTCAGTAGGTGATGCTGAAGTTAATGTGACTCAGCCACTAATTCATAATGCTTGGAATTTATGCAAGTGGTAAATAGAATATTATAGTTGTTTTTTACGTTATATATTTTCCTTTTTTTTCTTTTGACGTGATAAAAAAAAAAGCCCACATTTAAATTTTTCTAGAACTGTCTATAATGCCAACTTAAGATATTTCTTAACTTTTGGCCAAGGAATTCAAGATTTTCCAGCTAATTTTAGTATGATAAATATTTATCAGGAGCTTCTCTTAGCACAGAATATTAATTCTCTGAGTTGGAAACACAATTTTAAACATGTAAGATGGGTATGTATTTTTTCAAGTATAATGGAATTTATTCATTTTTCTTAAAGAAAAGAATATCTTTTGTTGAGATTGCACAAAGTCTAAATCACCATTTGCTGAGACACGGCTGCTGAGGAGTTCACATTAGGCATAAAGAGGAAATTCATTCTATTGAGCCGTGGTTCCACATGTCAGCCCTTCCTAGTGTGGACAGCACTGTTTCTCCAAAGTTCTCCAACTAAACGACTATTTGACTTTCACATTCAACAAACTAGCATGAGGCTTTTTACATCTAGATGCTATATGACAGACAATTTCAGCTACCCACACACTGCATGTATGAAACTCAGACTTTGAATCACTCATTTCCATTTATCAACTGACATTTTGTTCAGTGTGTCAATTCTTTTTGAAGTGTGTAGTGAATAGGACATTGCATTAACGGCAACTTGTCATGTAGAACATAATAAAATTAATTTGATCAAAATCGGAGGGAGGGAAAGAGGGAAGGATGGCCACACACCCATGACGTAGCACTACCTGTCAACAATTTGCTCTGTTTAGATTGTTAAGTCTCAGCTAGAGGTTGTAGAGCTTTAAAACAGGAGTGGGAAATCTAGAGCCTGTAGGAACTAGATAGGAGCTGTAGTGAGTGGGTCTGTCACTGGGCACTCAGGCGCTGGTGAGCACGGGGGGCCTCAGGGTAACTATGTCCCATTCCAATTGATTCTTACCTTATAGGAATTCTGGGCCGGAAAGGCAGAGCTTCTGAATATTAAAACAAATCTAGATATAGTTATATCACAAATTGTAAATCTAGCAACTGGTGCTAGTAAATTTGAAAAAGAAAGAAAAACTGTTCTGAGGACTGGAGAGATGGCTGAGCAGTTAAGAGTACCTACTGCTCTTCCCAAGGCCTCCAGTTCAGGTTCCAGTTCCTACATTGGGCTGCTCACAACTGCCTATAATTCCAGCTCCAGGCAATGAGATGCCCTCTTTGGACCTACAACAGCACCTGCACACATGTGGCATACACCCACAGACATACACACATACATATAAATAAAAATAAAATAGTAAATTTTTTTTAAATCCTGTTCTGATTAAATAAAAATTGTCTGGCATTGGAAATAAACATAGGCTTTCAGTTGAACTTGCATGGCAAAGAACTCATTTCATTATATGGAGTTGTAAGAAAACTGCATTTAAGATGAGTAAGCCTCACATAAATCCATCACCACAAGAATGTTCAAGAGTCAGGATGCTTGAATAGAGGACAAATAGTCTAAGGCTGTGAATTTCAAATCTACCACTGAAAGAGACTGGGGCTATTTCTGGTTGTCACAACTGGAAGGAGTTGAGAACGATATTGATATCTAGTGAGAGAGGCCAGAAATGGTGCTAGCTATTCCATTATGCTGGGAACAGCCCCCACAACAAACACTCATCCGACCAAAATGGGAGTTATGGCGAGGCTGACAAGCCCTGCTCCAAGACAAAAATTTGCTTCAGAGTATGGTTCTCAGGACAAAGCTCTGAACACAAATCCTTGGAGCAACCCTGTCTACCGAATCATCAGGTCTGTAATACTAGATAAACACATTTTAGAAACCTTCCCAGGTGATGTGAACACAAGCCAAAATCTGAGAACCACTGAACCAAAATAACAAAATTGAACTCATTTCTATCTAGAGAACACCCGTTGTGTAGTTAGCAAAACTGCATGTTGAATGATAACAGAGAAAAGTTTTCTTTTTAAGCCGTAAAATGCTGCATAGGCAAAGCAACAGTATCAGAAGAAACCACCCACAGCTTCAGCCTGTTCCAAAAAGATAGGGGAGGGGGAGTTATTACAGAAAGGAAAAAAAAAAACAAAAAAACTATTGCCAGATCTCTACCTTCTAAGTACAGAAGATAATAGCTTAGACTGCTATAGGCATTTCAAAAAGTTTATCAACAAGGAAAACAAAGCCAGCATGAAAATCACAATTTTAATGACAATCTATATTCCTCAAGCATTGCACTCAGGCATTTAAAATGTGAAACACGAAAGTAGAGGGTAAATCACAGATCTACTCACTAGTGCCTTCATCTCATAGAAACTGGAAATGGGTGTAAGCTACATAAAGTAACCTATGTCGTACATTTGTTTTGCTATTTTTCCATTTAAAATAATGTATTTTTTTAAAGACGCTGCCTGGAGCCCTGTCTTGGGGAGCATATGAAATGTTTCCTGTAGCCAAAGGCCAACAGATGTTCTGTTCAGTCAAGTCCCCACAGAAATGGACTGCTACTGGCAGAAGTGCATCCCGCTCTGGAAGGTCAGGCACTTGCTGGGGGCCATCATCCTCGTCCCTGGCAGACATCAATGGAAAACAGCCCAGAAGGGTAAGTGTAGATAAGGGAAGATGTGTCCCACGCTTGACGCAACACAAACTTCAAGGCTGTAAAACCCAGACAGAAGGTCTGAAGCAGGAGCTTCCTGGATGAGGGTCATTGCTTCATCTGCTAGTGTAAGGTGGTTTTTCAGTTGTTTTTGTTTTGTTTTGTTTTGTTTTCTGACTTTCGCCACCGGAGGCCTCTTTGCAGGCGGGCTATAACATTGAGCTCTGGAAAGGCCTTTCTAAGTCAGATAAAGGGAGGCATTGGGGAACCTTTCCACACTTCAGCGAATGGATCTTGTTTTCATTGTTTGTATGGCTTCTTTTCTCTGTTTTAGGACTAAAGTAAAATTGAACCCTATCTAAGCCATCCTGTCCTTGCTGGCCCTCTTCATGCCCAAATGAATGTCTGTATATGGCATCTAGTTCTGAGTAGAGAAGTTTGAGGAACAACCCCTTAAGGATGTAGCACCCAAGGCGCTCACTCCAGAAACAGCACTATAACTCCTTGCCTTCACAAGAAGTATAGCAAGGTCCCTAGGACAGAAAGGGGAACCTTCAAGAGACTCCCTCCCCCACACACACCAAAGTCACCCTTAATGACAGCCTCAGCCATCACAAAAGGTCAACCAGTCCTTTTGTGTGTCCTTGAGACTATCACATCGACTTCCTCTCTGGATGTCCCTCTTTATCTCTCTTTCAAGGCTTTCATTTTACAAGGGAGGTAGTTAGGGTTCATTCTGCACAGTTCTTTCTGCTAGAGGAAGCAGATATGATAAAAGCTACCAATGTGTAGAGTTAAATAGCATTTCCTTCCAGAAAGCATTTACATTTTGGAAGCTATCAAAAGGTAGAGGCTAGGTATATAGCTCAGTGGTAGAATGTATACTTAGTTGGTACTCATAGGTCTTGGATTCAATCTGCAGAAGAAGAGATTAATGCTTAATCTGAAGGAAATGATTCCTAGGGATCAATTTTTTAAGGACGCTATCTTCCAAGCAGAGCAGCTCAAATCAGCTTTGGCAGTTGGTGTATGTACCATGGAAAGAAAGTGAGTGAGAAAGTGAGGTTTATAAGGAGCCTTTGTAAAATGTAGCTCAGCTCTCCATTCAGCTACATCAAGAAATGGAAGCTGGAAGCTGGATGTGATAGTTTGTGCCTGTAATCCCACCACTCAGGAGGCAGAGGCAGGAGAACTGCCACAAGTTCAAGGCCAGCCTGGTCTACACAGTGAAGTCTGATGGCAACCAGAACTACAAAGCAAGGCCCTGCCTCAACCAACAACAAAAGAGATAGAGATGCCCTAGCTCACACTTTTGTTAGAAACAGCATTGTTGAACAGCATCCTCCCTAAACACTTTGGTTAAAATGCCTTAACCTGAAATAAACAATAACAAATTCTCAAGGAGAGTACACATTGAACTGAAAAAGTGGTCATTTTTTCATTGCTTTTGCAAGGAATGGGGGAAGCAGGAAGATTCTTCTCACTCTGCTGCCAGAGTGGAAACACAGCTGAACCTTCTTAACGTTCCAAGTACCATTTCCTACCCCTTGCCCTGAAGGTTGCATAGTTCCAGGTTAGACAGAACAGAGAAGTTAACCTCCTTCAACAGTCTAAGACTGAAGACCATTACATATCTGTATTAGTTACTTTTCTTATTTCTATGACAAAATACCTGACAAAGGCAATTTAAAGAAGGAAAGGTTTGCTTTAGCTGATGGTCCGAAGACAGAGTCTGTCCTTACAGAGAAGGCACAACAGCCAGAGCAGCTGTAGCTGTGGTGGCAGGAATGTGAGAGGGCTGGTTACACCACACCTGCAGACAGGAAAGCAGGACAGGACTGCTGATGCTCCGCTTGCCCAAACCATTGGGCTGCACCACCCACATTCAGGGTAGGTCTTCTCTCCTCAGTTAAATCACTGCAGAAACCCCCTCACAGTCACACCAGAGGAGTGTTTCCCAAGTCATTCCAAATCCATCACGTTGACAATCAAGAGTCAACCATCATTCTGTCTCTCAAGAGAAGAATGCAGGGTGGCTAGGGGAAGCAGAGCAAAGATAAAATTTAATTTTTTATTTATTTGATCCTTTTAAAGGATGTATTCATTTTTATTTATGTGTTTGTGTGAATGTGCATGTATATATGGGTGTCCACAGAGACCAGAGAAGACATTGGATCCCCTGGAGCTGGATTTACAGGTGCTTGTGAGCCACCCAGTGTGGGTACTAGGAACCAAACTCCAGTCCTCTGAAAAAGTAGCAGGCACTTTTAACTCCTGCCAAGCCATCTTCCCAGCCCCATTTGATTTTTTTGAGACAGGGTCTTGCTATGTAGCCCCAGCTGGCCTGGAACTCATGGTGATCGTCCTGCCTCCATCTCCTAAGTACTAAGATTACAGGTATACACAGGGGTCTTGAAAATAAATTTTAACCTTGAGCCAGAAAAAAATAAGAAAGGCGCCAGGAGGTACAGAATGAGTGCTATGCCTACCTCATTAAGGAAACAAGATGCAGGGAAAGAATTATATGGTGAGAAGAGGAAAACAGGCTGAGTATCCCTTCACCAAAATGCTTGGGCGGAAGCATTTTGAGTGGAACGTTATTTTGGATTTGCATAAACATAATGAGGATCTTGGGGATGTGGCCCAAGTCTACACATAAAATTCCTTTGTAATTCATATATGCTTATACACAGAAGCTGAAGGTAATTTTCATTTTCTATGATGACGTGTGTGCACCTGCATTTTGCCTGTGACCTATCACCATCACATGAAGTCAGGTGTGGGATTTTCCACCTGAGGTATCATAGAGTGTTAAAGACTCTCAGATTTTGCAGTGTTTGGATTTCATATTTAAAAATTGGGGATGCTTACTCTGTATTTTAGAGGCAAAGTGGTATGGCATTTGTGTCCAACTTCTATGATGAGTTGTCATTCTCTAGAATATGAGCTATGCGTGGGCAGGAAGTTTTGCTCTGTTTTATTCACTGGTATATACCCAGCACCTAGAAAAATATGTGGCATGTATTTGGTACACAATATATATTTTCCGAATGAATAAATGGATTCCTGTAGTCTTGATTAGTCAAGCTGCCCTTTAGGGTCATTTCACTGATCCTTTCCCTTCCCACTTCATGGCATTGCTGCTTTGTTGTAAAGCACATGTTCACAGAAGTGTGACAAGAGACTGATAACATGCATGGTGATGAAGCTAAGGAAGAGAACTGCAAGGTGTGGGACTCAGGTCAGGTCAGCTGGTCAGAAGCTCAAGAGTAGGGGTCAAGGGAATCTATTAAAAACCCCAACCATAAAGCGATTCCTGTTCTGCAAACCAGTACTCCCCCCAAAAGAGACACTTATCAGAACAACATAGGCCCTAAGCCCTTTACAATCTCCTAGGCTCCTACCCCCATGACTCTATATCCACAAAGAAGCATACTTAAACTCCCTTGTCACTTGACCAGTGTGGCTGCTGCGGATTCCTGCCCCTCACCGACAATGATAAAAGTCAATCTGTATTGTCGTGGTTAGTTACGTTCTTTTCTACCTGTGACTCCTATTCTTAACAAGGGGACCTAACCATGAGTAAAAATCGACTCAAAGCTGTAGGCAGAAAGAGTTGCAGCAGCAGCCACCAGTGACAAGTGGCAGTTTGAATAAACAGAGTAGAAAAACTGTTGAAGCAGCTGTTTTCTTCTTTGACTGAGGGGCTAAAGAGGAAGAGCTACCAAACTGTAAACGGAACCACTGAAGGGAAGGAGAGCTGGAGAATAAGGGAAGCCAGCTTGAAAAATAAAGAAAACTGATACTAGACTAGTCAGCATGCCTTCCGTTAAAAAGAAGAGGAAGAGCCTAGTGTGGTGGTCCAAGCTTGTCATCAGTGCACTAGGGAGGTAGAGACAGCAAGACTGCAAGCCCAAGATCAGTCTGGGTCACATAATTAGACCTCATCTCAGTGTGATCACTAGGACACACGTTGTGGAAGGAGATAACCTCCTCTCACAAGTTGTCCTCTGACATGTACGAGTGTGCGATGGCACGTGCGTGCCCCTCCCCCCAAAATAAGCAAATAAATGTAAAAATAAATAAATGATAAATAAAATAGGAGGAAGGAGGAATCATGCTGTAGTCTGAATCTGGAAGAACCTTTAAATATTACAGCCTCATGGGAGGTCTTTGGATGACTGGGGTCAGGCCCTTAAGGGGCTAGTAGAACTGGATCCTTCTACCTCTGTATTGCTCTGTGGCCATGAGGTGGCCAGTTTTATTCAACTCCGAGCTCCCACCACGATTTGTTGCTTCCCCACCAGCCTAAAGGAACAGGGACAATGGATCATACACCAGAGCCCCTAAACAATGAACCAAAGTAAACCTGTCTCTTCATAAGTTGATTATCTCAGGTATTTTATTATAACTATAGAAAGCTAATTTAGAAAGACAGAGCACACAAGGATCAATAGAGAGTCTTATCTTCAAAGGATACTCCCTGGATTTTCCACACTGGTCCCAACTTTATATGATTTTACTATTTTCACTGAAGGCATTTTAGCCTGAGTTCTGATTTAAAAATGAGTTTTGAAACTGGTAATTTCTTCATGAATTTGATTCCAGGAGTAGTAGGAATGCACAGAGTGAGGGAAACAGGGAAGGAAAAGAAAACAGCTTGAGGATGTATAACTCAGCTGGCATTGTCGAGGGCAACTGGTGCCCATTCTGCCAGGACCTCTGAGGAGCTGAACTGCTTGCCAGGAGAATACCATGAGGAACTGTGGCCAACTCTCCCATGCTTCTGGGCTGAGCTTGGACATGTGCACAGTGGGTTCCCACAGGCACCCCTTGTCTCCATGTCAGCAAAACCCAGGGCAGCAGGAGAGGTTCTCAGCACAGATTCCCATCAAAGCCTGCAGGAAATGAGTCAGCACAGCAGAGGTGGTGTGGAGGGCTGGGAAGGTTTGGGTGTGTAACGAGAACCACACCTGGCCCTTCTCTGAGTTACTTGTCTTCCCTCCAGTCCATCCCAGAGACCTATCAAGGCAATGGCTAGGTGCAGGCTTTACAAGGACTTAATACAGAAGGCTAGTGGGACAAGCTGAAGCTTCTCCCCAGGCCATCATTGATAAGGTGAGTTTTACCTGCTTTACCATGTAGTTAGATCTACTCTTCAATCTTACACATTAGAAAATAGAACTTTAAAAAAAATTCCATACTTAGGCTATAACCTATACAGTAAGTCAGTGTGGAGCAAAATTGGAAAATGAAGTCATTACAACTCTTCCCAAATCTCACCAATTGTTCTCTGTTGTCCTTTTCTTGTCACATGTCCAAAGCAGGGTCATGCGCATTTGGGTGTCTTCTTTCTTTAATCTCCAATCTGTGACATTTTTCCAGCCTTTCCTTATCCTTCATGATTATGACACTGAAATTTTTTTTAGTTTATTTTTATTTTGTATGTATGAGCATATTGCCTGCATGTGTGTAAGTGCACCCGTGTCATGTAGTGCCCACAAAGGTCAGAAGAGGGTGTCAGATCCCTGGAGCTGGAGTTACAGATGTTAGCTGCCATGTGGGTGCTGGGAATTGAACTGTGGTCCTCTGCAAGAGCAGCCAGGGCTCTTAATTGCTGAGCCATCTCTTCAGCCCTGACCTTGACACTTTTGAAGAGTACTGGTCAATTATTTTATAGACGATCTCTCAACTTGAGTTTATGGGATGATCTTTCATGACTAGATGGAGGTTATGTTTCTGTCAAGAACACTACAGAAAGGGCGTTATACACTCCTCCAAGCATCATGTTGTGATTGTGATTGCCTTGTGTTCATGTTTATTAATAGTGGTGCTATTTACCTTGGTTTCCAGGTTTCTCCAATGCAAAGTTACCCATTTTCTCCCTTTGCAATGAATGCATGTCTTGGGGAGATTCTTTGAGACCACAAATATCCTTTTCTTAATATAATTGGTCCTAATTTTAGCATTCATCGGTGGTTCTCATCTGCAATAATTGTTATTGTATGTTTTCCTGATGCTGATTTTCTGCCTTCTTCACTCCTACGTTCACTAAACTGGAACTGCAGTATTGCTGGGGTTTTTTGTTTTTTTGTTTGTTTGTTGTCTTTTTGAGACAGAGTCTCCCTGTAATCCAGCTGACCTGGAACTTGCTATATAGATCAGGCTGGTCTCAATTTCACAAAAATCCTTCTGTCTCTGCCTTCTCCGGAGTGCTGGGATTAAAGGCTTGCACCACCATACCTGGCTTTAGCACTGTAATGTAAGAATGAGTGATAAAACTTGCCTTTAAATGATTATGAAAATTTAACAGTGCTAGATAAAGGCATTGGTTTGACACCTGAATGAAGAGGTACGTGGGAAACAGAACTGCTGGCATAAGGAAAACAAAATTAAATATTTCATGCCTTTCATTTCTGGACTGATAGTTTGACTTGAAACAACAACAAACCAATGCTGAGAGATCAATAAACCAACCAGTGCAAAATATGTCACAAGGAAGTGTTTAGGGCATAAAACAAACAAACAAACAAAAAACATAAAACATAAAAAAGCAGCATCTTTACTTTAAAAAATATAGTCAGCAAGGTACAAACAGGTTGGTATGTAACATCCATGTAAAACAGGAACACATTTAACAAACGACCCACAATTCAGAGCTAAAAAGAAGGATGTAAGAGTACCAGCTGCACAGACACAAGACAAGAAAGTCTGAGATGGATGTATCCACACAAAAGAAAACAGGAAGTTGGTGAACATAACCAGGAAGGCAAAGGGGGCCTTGAGGAGAGACTTAGGAAGAAATGAAGAAGCAAAGACTGTATTTCACTCCTATGTTTATTAAACTGGAATTGTAATGTTGCTGGGGTTTTTGGTCTTTTTGAGACAAAGTCTCCCTGTAGCCCTAGCTGGCCTGGAACTTGCTACATAGACCAGGCTGGCCTCAACCTTACAAAAATCCTCCTGTCTCTGCCTCTGGACCTAAGTCACAGTTGGTAACCACAACAATAATGGAAGCAGTCAGAAAAGGAAAACTGAACCCAGACCAGAAAAGGCAGGGATTCAGACAAAGCCCTCCTCACACCTTCATCCTAGAAAGAAGCACATCGAAGGAAAAGAGGAATGAAGAACATATAGCCCTCATTCCTCCTGTACAACTGTAGCACTCAACCCAAAAAAAGAACTCTCGGTTTCCAAACTGGGAAGGTCTGGGTAAGAGCTGTTTAAGGGATGCCAGCCCCAAACTTCCAGTCATGAGATATTCTCTCTCTCTCTCTCTCTCTCTCTCTCTCTCTCTCTCTCTCTCCCAACCCAATAGCTGTAAGGCTTCCCATTTCTGACTGGCTTCCTCTGTGCAGACAGGCAGCATGGCTTTCTCTACTGCAAAGCTCTCATTAGCTCAGCTCAGCCGCTGCAGCAGAACTGACAGCTATCTTATGATAGCATCTGCCTACCACTATGAGACACACTCTGATTGGCCTTCCTTGGGTCTCAGACCCACACTCCACCAGTCGCTGATGCTGGAGGGCTGAAGTGCCATGAGGCCTGGGTCAAATGCCCATCTGATGCCCTGCTATCTGTGTAACCAAAATTAGCAAAACCACTTAGAATGGCAGCTCCCCAGAACAAAGGGAGAGCAGGTTTACTAGACACACCAAAAGATTCTCTCAGTTCCTAGAAGAAGAATCCTACAAAGCACTTCTGGAAATAATGGTCACCTTTTACTGTGACAATAGCTAACATTGACTGAGTGCTTAGTGCTTACTGTATGGCAGCACTGTCCAAAGCCTGTTATAAATATTAAGTCATTTAAAGCTCACAGCAGTATTACACTGTTATCATCACCATTATGGAAAGGAAGAAACAGGCACAGGTAGGTAAAGACCTTGCCCAAAGTCACACAGGAAATAAAGAAGGGACCAAGAACTTGAGCCAACCAGTCTGGATAAAGGGCTGGTGCCCATGCAGCTGACATAGGATCTAAGAGAGGTAGACATGTGAGGAATAAAAATAAAGTCAGAGAGAAAGAGAGAGAGAGAGAGGCTCTAATTAAATGTCTACAAGGAGCTGGCCTGATGGAACACACCTGTAATCTCAGCCACTCAGGAGGTTCAGGCAAGATCATAAGTTCAAGGCCTTCCTGGTCTACAGAGTGAATTCAAGTTCAGCCTAGGCAACTTAGTGAGACTGTCTCAAGTTTTTAAAAAGTCAAAAAGAACATCTCTTGAGCTGGGATCCTGGACTATATAAAAAGGAGAAAGTGAACTGAGCACAGCATTCATCACTCTCTGCTTCCTGACTGCACACACAGTGAGACCAACTGCCAAATGCTCCTGCCATCTTGACTCCCCCGCCAGGATGGACTTTACCCTCAGAATGAGAACAAAATAAACCCTTACTTCCTGGAAAAAAAAAATGAGGGCTAGAGATGTAGCTTAGTGGAGAACACTTGCCTAAGACCTTAGGTTCAATCCCAGCACCTCCAAAACAAAACCTAAAAGTGTGTATATAAAATTATGACAGCACGAGAAACCACAGCACTTTCAGGCACTTAGGACATATGTGGCTGGAAATGCTGCTTGGACAAGCGTGAAGGCAAGCACCAGAAGAGAGAAAACTTGAGAAGGAATCAGTTGTTTCCCCTGGATCTCCAATGAGAGTATTGATTTGTGGTTGCTCAGGGAAGAACCTACAAAATGTTATTGTATCCAGCATGGCAAGAAATGGGCCTGTAGCTACCCTTTTCTGAAAGCTATCTCCCTAGACTCATTAATGAATTTCAGTAAATCTAGCATGGTAACAAACACATATACATTTTAAACCAGAGTACCCTATGACCTAGGCAGGTGGCTTGGGCAGCATGTCTATCTTCACAATCAACCTGAAAGCATGAGAAGAGAGAATGTGGAGAATGTGTATGACACAGTTTTACACACATGCACAGTCATCAAGCTGGGCCCAGCATTGGTGTTCTAGGAAATCTGCTGCCTGAAGACTGTTCACTTCAGAAAGTGTATTTCAGAAGAGTCAGCCTGGGAGCCTGTCAGCTTGGTATCAATGGTCCCATGAGCCTCTGACCCAGCTGTCAGTCTATGGACATTGCCCTCTGCCTTTGCCACTTATGGCTTAAAGCCCAGTTACTCTTTGTCCCTGGTAGCATGTTGCAAGATAACTTAGACATACACGTGCCCTCCGTCTCTCCATACTATTTCTTCAGCTTTGAACTTGCACCCAGTTTGTCCTTGAACTTGTCATCTGTAAATTTCCCTTGGCATTTTCTCTCTTTTCTTTAGCCCCAAGGCCTCTCTGACCTCCTCATGGGCCATTGCATTTTCCACAAAAATCCAGGGAAACAATCAGATAGGCCTGCTACATTCTGCCAAGCATATAGCTCTGGCTGGAGCAATCTGTCCTGGGACAGACCTTTAAACTTTCATTCTGTCTTGCCTTTTTGCCCTTTTATTTGTGAGTATAGATGTTAAGGCTAAGACTGATCATGAGTTGTTCCTTTTCTCAACAATTTTGCAATAAATGAAAACGGTCCTATTTTAAGACACCTGGAGTCATTCAAAAGTAACTGTACTCAGCAACTCTCAAGAGAAAATTCTCCCATCCAAGTACTAATCAAGATTGAGCTCTCATAGAAAATTTTATCATATTCTCATCCAAGCTCATATGCTAAAGTTTCAATCTGCTGTTCATTGAAGCAAGGATAATGGATGAGTTGTGCTCCAATGTCTTTTCTCCCTTTTTCCTATAATGGTAGGACCTTTAATTAGTAGACATCTGCATGTAGGTTCAGCATAACTACTGCAGTATTTGGCCTTCCTCAGAGCTAGATGTGGCCATGTCACTAACAGTCAGTCAGCTACATGTGATAGAAAGTGAAATATTGGCCTCTAGGATATGTCTTGACAGATGTGCATGCCCTGCAGGCCTCCACTTTCCATCCTCCTGCTTGGAATGTGGATGTGGGTTTGACCATGAGTCATGATGGAACACGCACATCAGGGCAATGTTAGATGCAAGAAACTTGGATTCCTGAATGACCTCATAGAATGAGCCCCCCTACCATATCTGGTACCTCCATCTCTTGACTGTAACTTGAGATCGAGTTTATTTTGTAACTTGAGTAGAGTTTATCTTACTTAAAAAAGTTATTTACAGTATCATTTATATGTAGCAGAGCCTATATGATAATAAATACATTTGCTGTTCTATATTTGACTTTTGTCTTTTTACTCTTTTTTTTTTGGTCTTTTTGAGACAGGGTCTCCCTGTAGCCCCAGCTGTCCTGGAACTCACTATGTAGACCAGGCTGGCCTTGAACTCAGAGATCTTCCTGTCTCTGGCTCCCAAATACTGGGATTAAAGGCATGCTGGATCCACCACGCCCGGCTCTTTTTTTACTTTTAATTATGTGTTTATGTGTGTGTCTGTGTGTGGGTTTCGACATATGAATACAATACCTGCAGAGGTCAGAGGAGGGTGTTGGGTCCCCTGGAGCTGGAGTTACAGGCTGTTGTGAGCCACCTGATATGGGTGCTGAGAAACAAATGGGTCCTCTGGAAGAACAAGATGTGCTCTTAACCACTGAGCCATCTCTCCAGCTCGTTTTTTAAAAAGATTTTATTTGTATTTATTTTTATGACTATGAGTGTTTGGCCGGCATGCATGGGCCTGGTGCCTGCAGAGGCCAGAAAAGGGCGCTGAATCCACTGCAACTGCAGTGAAGGACAGGTGTTTGCTGCCATGTGGGAACCGAACCTGGATCCTTTAGAAGAGCAGTAAATGTTCTTAACTGCCGAGTCATCTCTCCAGTGCCCCCCCTCTTATATTTTATTTTTAATTACGTGTGTGCTTGTGTGGAGATATGTGTGCATGTGAGTACTAGTACCCACAGAGACTAAAAGAGGGTGCTGGGTCCCCTGGAGTATAGGAATTCATAAGCCATCCAATATAGGTGCTAGAACAGAACTTGGTTCCTCTGTAAAAGCAGCAAGTACTCTTAACCACTGAGCCACCTCTCTAGCACCATTGAATCTTCTCTTAAGGACAAGTCGCACCATTTTTGAGTTTCTCAAAATCAACCTCTCCTTTTTCCTGTCTTTGTGACTTTCTTTCCTGTAACTTTCTTTGCATATCTGCATTTTCTTTTTGTGCAACTCTACACCTCCTAAAATTACAAATTATGTTTAAAAAGATTAGCTTCCACATTACACACTGTACCCTCCCTCCATCCCTCTGACCCTCCCTTCCTTCTTTCTTTTTTCTTGCCTGCCTGTCTTTCCAAAGCACATACTCTGTTTCTTTGGCTATCAGGCAATACTGTGGCTGATGTGAGAGGATTCTGAGGTGCCAATGTGTATCAGTGTCGCCAACTGAAACCTGCTGTGGATTGTTTAAGAAAAAATGGCTATTGAAAGAACTCTGGGTATCATGGACTCACTAGATCATGGTTATTTAGCCAAGAGATCATCAGAAGCACACAGTAGAACCAATTTAGAGATGACCTCTTGGTCAGCATCCAAACTTAGACACTTGTATTGTTAACACCACTTACTCTTGGCACCTGGAGATGCCACCAGGGTCATTACCTCCACTGCCCTGATGCTAGAGAGCCTCTCTGACCACCTTCTCTAGTCAAGCTTGGGGCAGGTATGCTTGGTACACCATACATCACACACTCAGACATAACTGCAATAGCACATGAAAGGGAAAGTTGTAATTCTCAGCTTGTCAAGTATTAGCAACCTTTGAATCATAAAAAAAGAAAAAGAAAAAGAATTCTGCAAGCATTAGGAGTAAGTTCAGAAGCTAGGCTACAAAAACTAATCTGTATCTATCCTGAAGTTACTTTGATCTCATCTTTTGACACCTATTAGACTGTGAAATTTGAATGCATCAAAAAGCATGTGATTTTACAGTGATTTTAAATGTGATTTTACCTGTCTAGGAGGTGAAACCAAACAGAATGCCTTGTGCGTAGGAGTTAGGACTGCTAGACGAACTTACCCCTATGGTTCCCATTTTCAGACTGGAAGAGGTCTCCCTTGCTAGGCTAGATGTAGCAGAAGTCTGCAGGGAATTTGAAGTCCCATTCTTGAACTCTCTATCACACAGTCTTAGTGCAAGGATCTGGTCCTTGGTTTTTTGCCATCCGTGAAAGTGAAGCTCAAGTGCAGAATCCAGTCTTGACCAGTGAGATGCTCTTGACTGAGATTTCAAATCTGGAATGAGTAAAGGAAAGACCCTACAAGAATTCATCTGTGATTTCTGGAACCAGCAGAGATACCAAGTATTTAGTGACAATGACATAGGCATCCCCCATCTTCTGTCCTGTGGCTTGGTTTGAGTTTTGAGCCTAGCCTTCTTGGTAATTCTTAACTTGCCCCAAGGTTCTTTCAATAAATAACTCTCATGCAATTTACTCAAGAATTTCTTGAACTTGCAACCAAGAATGCTAACCTACGGTAACAGTTAGCCACTGCATCAAACGGTATAATTTTTTATTTTGTATGTATTTCACTTTATAATATTCATGCACAAGCCACTAAAAACCATTGTATAATTTTCAGGTATGACCATCATTTTCATATGGCTTTTCTTCATCTTCAGCGCACTTAAGGACAAATCTCAAAGGGACCCTGGGCCCTATCCAGTTCACTTGCTTGCCTGAGAGGACTTGGGGCTGGAAGAGGGATTCTCTCGTTTCCATGGATCATTACTGAGCCCTTCCCGTACTAAATGCAAACCATTCTAAATTAAGGGCCTGTCTTTCTTCATGCTGAAAATTTGGTTCGGAAATGTAATAAGCAACTTCTCCATTCCATTAAACAAACCATCAAAGGAAAAACAAATTCGGGGCCCAGAATCAATGCTAAGAAACATCATTAGTTTCATTTGCTATTCAGCCAAGGCTTGGTACCTGTTCATCAATTTACTCAGTCAGATCACATTTTCTGAATTTACTAATGAAGATGAAATAGAATGATTTAAGAAAGCAGGTGATGGAGAGTAGGAAGTAGCTCACACTCCTTACCAGGATGCAGCTAAAATTGCAAGAACATCTTACTAGGTGACATTTCTTACAGCTCCTTCCTCACAACTCAACATGGCTAGGACATAAACAGACCATGCTCTCTGATGTCACACAGTTCACCAGGTACATGTTTAACTTTCATTGCTTCACTTCCCGTGGACCTAGCCTCTGAATAGGTTTTTCTATATAAAAATGACTGCTGGAGAGAACCGCCCACCAGGTGGTCACAGAAAGTTGAAGGGAATTTGAAGGAACCGTTCCTATGTTTGTAGAATTCCCTATCCAGTAACTCTAAGTGGAAGAGTCTGGGCCTTGATTTTTGCCACCTCTATAAGTTTAGGCCTGTGTTTTACAAGCAGCCAGTCAGTGCTAATGCCCAGTATTCTAAATCTGGTCTGAGTGAAGCCCAGAAGCACAGGAAGGGGACAGTTCACAAGCTGCCTCAGGGCAGCCCTATTTATATGTAGAAAAACAAAGAGCTTTCCATTTTGCCTCAAAGTATTTCCAGTTCCTTGGAAAATATGTTTGTCGCCCTGTAATATTTCAAAGAGAACAGTTACTTTAAGGTTTTTTTCTCCTTTTAGAGCTGCTTCTGGGTACCTCCGCTTGTTAGTGACTTCCTGCTCCGCTCTACTTCCATATCCGTAGGATTAAGCTGTCATGGCTTTGTTTATATTTAAATTCTCAAATGCCTCCATCTTGCCTGTATGATTTAGGATTAGGTTCAGCTGTAAGAAAAAGACAACTCTTAAATAACAGTGGCTTAGAGTAAGATAATCAGTTTCTCTCTCACTTAAACAGAGCCCAGAGTTGCTGCAAAAGGTCAGAATAGTGACTCTGTAATTGTCAAAACCTGGACTCCTGTGTTCTAGTCTGCCACTTCAACATGCTCCCTCGTGTTCCTCGTGTTTCACAATGGCTCCTTGAGCGCCAGTGATCTGCCTAATGTCCTAAAGAAGAGATAAAGAACTCTTTCTTTACACTCTATTTCCACTTTCTCATTGGACAAACCATGGTCAAACCTAACTGCAACACAGACTGGGGGCATGGGCCTTTGATGGGTGTGTGTTGCTTTTCCAACTGAACTTGTGGGGAGGGAGAGGAGAAATGGTGGGTAGGCAATCAGTGGCTCAACAACTTCCCGTTGCTTTTATTACTTTTTGGACAGATTCTATATTACTTTCCAGGAGTGAATTCAAGTTAGGTAAAATAAAGAAGACACTATAATTATATAATTATATAAAAGCATAGCCATTGGGATCAGACTGACCTAGTTTTATACTTGTGGCTTTGGACAAAATAATTAACTTTTTGAGGTTCTATCTTCTCATCAGTAAAATAGAGGCAGTGACATCTAAATGTTCTAACTATTAAAATGACTTTTTTTAAATGTATGTAGGATTAAAGGTGGCCATGACATTTTTGGTATCCCTCCCATTGAGATGTGAGGTCTTCATCCCTTCTTCCTTGAATCTGAATAAACTCCACTTTTGCTCTAACCAGTACGAATGGCAGAAGTGATGCTGTGGTCCCCACCAAACACTGATGATACTGTAATATGACCTAGTCATCCTGTTTCCTGACCTCCTGAGGGTCAGTGCTACACAGGTTCAGGTTGTTCTTTCATTCTGGTAATTTCTTAGACTGGATTAAGTTAAGAAAACACCTGTATTTAGACCCTCATTTTCCACTCTTGTCTCTCACAAACACTGGCTCTTAGAGGTTAGTTGCCATCTAAGAAGTCTGTCTGAACCAGCTATGAGAATCCCAGGTCAAGGAGCCCAGAGGTATCACACCTGCAGAGACACTGTCTTGGAACCACTTTTTCCAATAGCTGCCCCAGCAGGTACTGTGTAGCTCCTAGACACAGTGTCCATCTAAGACCATCCCAAACTCCTGACCACAAAGTCATGAGCAAAATAAGATGGCTGCTTGAAGCCAGCAAGTTTGGAGGCATTTGCTATGCAGCCATGGATAACTATAGTGATGAGCAGAGTGTGTGCCAAGTACCCTGCTCTAGTATTGGCATTGCTCCAGGGCTAGCAGTAGTCGGGTCTCTGGAAACCCTGCAGCATTGTGAGGTGCTTTGTGAAAGGAACTACATGTTCATACAGACTTCATCTAGCCCTGTGTGGGACACGCCTGCAAGCCCAGTAGTTGAGAGGCTGAGGCAAAGATTTGTGACTTGCTGGTCAGTCTGGGTTATACAGTAAGACCTCCACCCTCAACTCAATAATAAATAAATAAATAAATAAACATCTATTACTCTATCACAATTTGTATTTTTATCTTTTTATAACATAAAAAAATCTAACTAGCTTTCTTTGTGGTACTGCACATTTTTATTTTATATAACTGAGGAGATTCTGCTGAGATAATGTCCATAAAACTTCATTAAAATATTCAAAGAAAAGAAATGCATGGTAAAAGAGGAAGGAAGAAAAAAGGCAGGCCTGGTGACTTACACTTGCAGTCTCAGCACTTGCGAGACTGAAGCAGGAAAATTGCCATGAGTTTGAGGCCATCCTGGGCTAGATAGTAAGTTTCAGGCCAGTCTAGACTACAAAGTAAAACTCCCTCTCAAGAAAAGAATAAGAATTTTTGCTAGGGGATGGCAGAGCCATCTGATAAGAGGAACCTAGTCCCCTCCTATTGGATAGACTTGTCCTCCAAATGACAAGCAACAGAGGGTAGTCTTCTCTAGCTTCTCCCCGACATACTTCAAACTATTTGGACCCCAAGGCTCTGTGTAGGAAGGGAGGGGCAGAGGGAGACAGTCATCCCTCCCACCCAATCAGTCAGCCTTACCTACATGAAGGGATTAAGGAGAGACATAGGTAAAGCAAGGGGGGAAGAGGGCCATCTTGGACCATGACCAGGTTGAAATGTAGGGGAAAAAAATACAGCCCAAGCATGCTCATTCTTTGTAAGTAGCCCTTCACGGCCATCATATGCTCTGTTAGTAAGCCCAATAAATATTTTTATTTCCTAAACTGTGGTTTGGAGGAATATTTTCTCAGTTGGTCATAAGGATGGGCAGGAGGATGGGGCCGGAGTGGGCCTGGAAGCAGTAAATTCGACTTACACCTCCTTACCTACCCCCAATACCCCTGAGGCTTACAGTTGCCTGTGCAATGAGCTTACAATATACTTTTATTACTGTTAAACCTTTGAGATGTCAGAGTTAATTTATCCCGTTCTTTCTAGAATAGTATCTAATCGTAACAACAGTACATTTAAGGCAGGGTGTGGTGGTACATACCTTTAATCCTGGGAGGCAGAAAAAAAACAATGGGGCTGGAGAAATGATTCAGCAGTTAAGAGCACTGACTGCTCTTTCAGAGAACCTGGGTCCATTCCCAGCACTCACATGGCAGCTAACAACCATATGCAACTCCAGTTCCAGGAGATCCAGCGCCCTCTTTTGACCTCTGCAGGCATTGCATGACACAGGTGTACTTACATACATGCAGGCAATACAGTCATACACATTTTAAAAAAGCAATAAAATTTAGCCAGGTTAGTATAAGAAGATAGGCATGCTCTGGGAGGCTGCAGGTGGTAACTGTCTCCTGATGACCTTGGCCTGGGTCTGGCTGCTGAGGAGGCCCCTGGCCAGCCTCCACTACCCTCCCAGTGCAGACTACTCCTGATTCCATCCCAGAGCTCACCCTTGGCCTTCTCTTGATGTCTTCCAGGTTGTCCCGGGGGCTGCTCTTACTCAATAATGATGTGGGAGCACTGGCATGTACCTCTCCTTGGCTCAGGCTCATCTCCTTGGTGTCACCCTGGGCCTTCTCCTTGGCCTTGACCTTAGCTCTGCTGCCTGGCTCCCACCCAGCACCTAGAGTAACCCCCTGTCCAACAATGCTTGGTGCTGCCATGTAACCTGGTCACCCTTAGTTGAGTGACCTTCTCAGGGTCAGAACAACACTCATTTTAATGACTCTTTCCTTTCCCATACTTTCTTGGAGCAGACTTAGTTAGAAACATATTTATATTCCTAACTTTCATATTATCTATTACATGAAAAGAAGGCAGCAATATTTACAGAGTTCCTTGTTGTATGTCAGCTGATGGGCTAAATGCTTTTGCATTTCACTTAATCATTGCCAAAGTAACCCTTGGAGGGAGGTATCATCATTCCACTTTCTGAAGGATAAAAACAAGCAAACGAAACTAAGACTATAGGATTACGTTACTGCCTTAAGTTCACCCAATTCGTAAGCAGAACCTGAGTCTGAACTAGGCTCACCTCACCCCAAAGCCTATTCACTTTCAGTATAAAACATTGAATTTGACCACCTTATACTGGGCTATGATTATTCAACTGTGCCTCTAGTGTTGTAGATGAGCCTGGGAACATTGAAAAGTGTGAGTGTGGGGGATTTTCTCTGGACATGAGCGTAGTTAACACTTCCTTTGACAACTTGAATTATGGAACACACATTGGCTTACCATTTATTAATGACATCAGCTTGATGTTGGCACTGCATGTACCCGTAACCCCAACATTTGGAATGGTGAGACAGGAGACTTACGAGTTGGAGACCAGCCTGGGATGAGGATATAGCTCAGTGGTAGAACACTTACCTAGCATGTATTAGGTCCTAGATTTGATCCCCAGCACAGAAAAAGAGAAAAAGCAGTCTTGGGACTACTATATCAAATTTCTTGAAGCTGAAGGAGGCAAGCAAGCCTCATTATTATGAAATAGAGAGCTTTCAAGCCAGGGGTCTTCAGCCTCAGCTGAATTGGAATTGCCTAGAAAGCAACCTGGGACAGTTTGATTCCTTGGTCTGGGATGACCGCAGAGCATCAGGTTTTTATTTATTTATTTTTCTTTCTCTCCTTTCTGTGTAACTTTTATGAATGCCCCAAATCTTCCTAACAGGCTGCCAATGAGAAGTGAAGATGACTCTGTCCTAAGATATAACACACCAGCAGTTCTCCACCTTCCATTACATAGCTAAGAAATGGGCTCAGGTTTGTAAGACATCAGTTAATCCAGCATTCCTTGGGAGTCACATTTCCAAGATAATAGTATTTCATTTTCACAACAGCGATTTGTCTGTCCTGGTAATCAGCACCTGCATGTCAAAGTCCCAGCAACTGAAAGTGCTATTACCTTCTCTGGGTCCTGGTGACTATCATCCCTTTCATTCTGGCTCTTCTCCCTAGGTAGCTGTGAAGGTTGGAAAACAGAAACAATTGTAGAGTGAGTTAGAACAGAGGTGTGTGTCAGGGTTGGCCTGGGTCTTCACTATGACCTTCATAATTGCCCCATAGGTGGAGCAATGTCCTGGTACTTGTCAGATGTGGCAGGCAACTGTGCCATAGCAGACTGAGGGGATTACTACTGTCAATGTTAGTCACTTGGGCCTCAGTTTTACCTTAAGCCCAAACCAGGATCTTTGTGATCCCAGACTTGACTGATTGTATGTGCGGTGCTGTTGAGTGGTCCTGACAGGTTTCAGTTGGGTTTCTGGTAGAGGTTCATCTTTGACCTTGAAATTTAAGCAGTTGTTTCTCTTTTTCTGTAGAGGCATAATTTTGTAGATTATCTTTTTTAAGGTGTGGGTAAAGTAAACATGTACAGCTACCATCCTACCATCTTGACCTTTTTATTTCTTTTGGCTTTGGGAGTACTAGGGATCCAACCTGGGCCTCAAGCCTTTTAGTCAAGTGGTCTGCCATTCAGCTGCACTGCAACCCAACCATTTTCAAGAGTAAGGCAAAGCAGAGCATCCCATCACTGTACCAGCAGGCTCCAGAACTCTCTTCCATTTGCAAAATGGAACTCCGTAGTCATTAAGTTCCCCATTCCTCCTTTGTTCCATCTGCAGGCAATCTCTTTTTTTCTTTTTTAATACTTTAATATTAAAATGTTTTAAGGGCTGGAGAGATGGTTCAGTGTTTAAGAACACTAGTTGTTCTTGCAGAAGACCCGGGTTCGAATCCCAGCACCCACATGGCAGCTGACAACTGTCCATAACTCTAGTCCCAGGGGACCTGACAGCCTCTTTTGACCTCCACGGGCATTGCACGACACAGGTTCACTTGCCTACATGCAGACGATACATGCATACACATAAAATTAAAAATATAAATAAAATTTTTAAAAAGTTTAAAATAAAATGATTTAATGTTTTATTGAGTTTTTTGCATTTTATATAATACATCTTAATCAAATTTAGACCTCCTCCCCCGCCCCGCTTGCTTCCCATAGCCAACCCCTGCCAGATTTCAGGTATTCTGTGCAGACCAGCTTTTTTTTTTTTA
>NW_008335967.1:2589394-2622159 GCF_000622305.1 Nannospalax galili | reverse complement strand
TGTATGTATGTATTGCCTGCATGTAGGTAAGTGCACCTGTGTCATGTGATGCCCACGGAGGACAGAAGAGACTGTCGGATCCCCTGGGACTGGAGTTACAGAAAGTTGTTAGCTGCCATGTAGGTGCTGGGATTCGAACCCGGGTCTTCTCCAAGACCAACCAGTATTTTTAACCACTGAGCCATCTCTCTAGCCCCAAACCAGCTTTTAAACATGAGCATTATCTGCTTAATGCATTCTTTTTAAAGTTTCCTTAGCCATCCCACTGGCACGGGCCTATAATCTCAGTTGCTGAGGAAGATGAGGCAGGAGGATTGCAAGTTGAACAACTGAATGAGAGCTTCAATATAAAAAGTACAAAAATAAAAAGAGATCTGGTGATATTCCACCATGATAGAGCATTTGGCTAGCATCTGAGAAGCCCTAGTACAATCCTTAGCATAGAAAAAAACTTTCCCAAACCCTATTTGACCTATGAAGTTTCACTCTGCTAGAGAAATAGTAACTCGCAAATATCACTGATGAGAAGTGAATTCACTTCGTAAATTAGAGAATATCCTATCAAAATTAAAAACACAGACATCTTTCACAGCTATTAACACAACTGTCAAGTGTTTATAGACACACAAAAATTAGAAACAAACATTAATTGATAGAGGACTGGTCACATATTCTGGTACACTATTAATGAAATATTTTATAGCTATTAAAAATAATAAGCTATAAAATTTTTGCTGAAATGTGATAGCTTTGTGTGTGCTTGGTAGGGAGAAATTTGTAAGCATTATAATAAATTTTAAATTGGGATACAATGAGGAAAAAAGTAATTATATGCCCAAATTTACACATGTGATTATATGTACATGCTATCTGGGATATAGCCCATTATATGGAAGAATAAACAAGAAATTGCTAACAATTTCTCCCCTAGAGAAATGGACTGTTGATTAGGGAGGGATAAGAAAGGGGAAGAATTGATGGTCAACTAAAGTCTTGACTCCACATGTAGTCCTGGACACCCAGGCCCTGACATTGGACTTTTCCCACTTCCAGGCCTCAAGAGACGTTCCAACATTTTCCTATTACTCTTCTACAGCCCCAGTGCACCTCCCGTCCATGCCCTACAGAAAATGTAAAGCGCTTAATTGAACTCCTAGAGATAAAATAAGAACATCAGACACATTAGACAAAGAGTTGGAGATGTTGGGGTCAGGGGCTGAAAGGGGAATATATTAAAAATACATTGTGTCCATGTATGAAATTCTCAAAGAATTAATAAAAATATTACATTAAAAAAGAAAAGGGAGAAACTCATTTAGTTTTCATTGATATTTCTTGGTACTATTTGATTTTTTAAAACCATGTAATTATATTACTTTAAAGCTTTTTAATGTAAACAGGATTATCTGGGGCATATCTACCCTGTGTCCTGCAGGCCACATGCAGCTCAAAACAAAATGACAAACTTAATTTAAAAGATGATGAGATTTGTGTGTGTGTAACTGCTATTTCTAAGTTCTCCAATGTAAACTTTATAGTTAACAGCATCGTGTTGAAGGCTGGATATGCTGGTCAGTGAGTGAATGAGACCATGAACCACTCAGACTTTACTTTTCATCATTTTTTTCTATATTTTACAAAAGCAAAATGCTTATTTTTGGCAGAAGAAAAAAAAATAATTTACCTCCCCCCTCCCCAAAGTATCCCCTTAATTTTCTCTCTAAAGGCTTTGTGATATTTTTTTTCCAGAATGCATCATTTTTGAAAGGTTTTTCTTGGACTCTTCTGCTCAATCATTCTATTGTTTCACTAAGATACATCTACGACTTTCTCAGACTCTGAGAGACAAGAAGGTTCTTGCTTGGACCAAGATAGTTTTCCGTCTCATTCTGAGAGTAATGCTTTGCTGCACATGAAAACAATCTACTTTTTTCAAGGTAAAGAGATACTGTGTTGATATCATAACCCATCACAGCGGAACAAGAGGTCTTACCACCTCTGAAAACAAACTTGATATTTCTAGATATATCACAATTCAAGGTGACAAAATGTTTGCTTTTGGCGTTTTGTTTCTGTTGAGTAAAAGAACAAGTGATACTAATTTTCTAGCTCCTTTAGTTAATACAATGTTGCATAGTGATTTTCTCTGTGCATGAACATACATAACTTTGGGGCAGGGGGAGGCGAGTATTGTTTCAGTTTTTGGTTTGGGTCTGAAATACGACTTCTCCATATGGCTCAGGGTGATCTCAAACTTGTGATCCTCTTTCGTCAAACTCCTGAGTGTTCAGATTTAAGTGCCCATCTCTTAATGACTTTTAATTAAAAAAAAAATAGGGCTGGCAAGATGACTCAGTGGATAAAGGCACTTGCCACCAAACCTGAAAACCACATGGTGGAAGGAGAAAACTAACGCTGGCACACTGTCCTCTGAATGCCACACACACCATGGCAAACTTGTACCCACACGAATATACACATATACATACACATACACATACAAAATAAGTAAGTAAATGTTAAAAAGTGTTCTTATTTAAAATATACCACTTTGAAAAACAACAGTAAAACCCTAACTTACTTCAGCTAGGAGATTGCTACAGTTATTTTTTTTTTTTAAGTCTGGGCTACATTATATCTTTTTTTGTGTGTCTTTTTTTTTTTCTCTTTTTGAGGCAGGGTCTCCCTGGAGCCCCAGCTGGCCTGGAACTCACTATGTAGACCAGGCTGGCCTTGAATTCACAGAGATCTGCCTGCCTCTGCCTCCCGAGTGCTGGGATTAAAGGCATGTGCCACCAACTGGACTTACCCCTACCATGTCCTTTGGCATAAAAATGCAGAGTGCACTTATATAGAACTGAGCAGCAGTCATTGGAAAATAAATTTCTGGCAAATGTACAAATTATGCAAGAGTCCCATAGAATTAAACAAAAATAGATCTGGTTGAAAATAACAGTAAAATTCCCTTGAGTCTGACTAATAGAGGACTGATGACTGGCACAATTTGAATTCCATCTGAAAGACTAAAATTTTAAAACACTGTTGCAGAATGGTCTTTTATCATCCTTGGAACTGTGGCAGCCATCTTGGAACAGTCCTGGGGCCAGAGCTGCATATAGGAACTTGAGCCACTAACTCTGATGAAGAAAACAAAGGTGGTTTCATCTGTATTCTGGTGCTTCAGAACATTGAGACTAGGCTGGCCCAGTAGCACAGCTAGGCATTATGATGCTCACACAAGAATCAGATACATCCTGGGGTTTTTTGTACAAACACTACTAAATATCATCACATTGACTGAAGAAAATTGTTTCTTGCTATCAGATCTCCAAATAAGAATATGGTCAAAATATATTGTTCTTGGAGCTGGAGAGATGGCTCAGCTGTTAAGAACACTGGTTGTTCTTGCAGAAGACCTGGGTTCAAATCCCAGCGCCGACATGGCAGCTAACAACTGTCTGTAACTCCAGTTCCAGGGGATCCAACAGCCTCTTCTGTCCTCCGTGGGCATTGCATGACACCAATGTGCATACCTACATGCAGGCAATACATGCATACACATAAAAAAATTTTTTTAAATAAATTAAAAAAAATATGTTGTTTTTTAACCTTTTTCACATATGGAAGAAAATTACCATGTTGTGAGGTTTGTTTGATTTATTTTATTTTGTTTTTTTGGTCTTTTTGAGACAGGGTCTCCCTGTAGCCCCAGCTGACCTGGAACTCGCTATGTAGACCAGGCTGGCCTCGAACTCACAGAGATCTGCCTGCCTCTGCCTCCCAAATGCTGGTATTAAAGGTGTGCGCCCGGCCTATGTTGTAAGTTTTTTTATTGTTTTGTGTACTACAAACACAATATATTCCCAAATGACTTCTACTTTCATATAATTTTTATTCTTTTCAATAAAAGAGGGGATTTTTAAAAACAGCTAAATGGTTATGCAAGTTTTATATCTTTATGAGTTTTTTATGTAATAGATTTTATAACTAGATTAACTCAGAATATGTGTCATGGAAAATATACCCATTTAAAATATAATAAAATATTCCCCAAAATATGCATATTCATCCTAAGGGAAGAGTTCTCCTAAAGGACACTTAAAGTAACTGGTTCCAGAAAAAAAGTCATGAAATGCAAAAATTTGTGCATATGTGCAAGTGTTAGCTGTTTTGCTCCTGAGAATGGTTGGCTGGAATTACATTCTATTCCCAGAGATGGTGAGGAAAGGCCCAGCTGGCTGGGATCACTGGGTCAGGTCATTCTGTACAAGCCCCAGGAGACTGAAAAGCAGTTCCACACGTGGACCTCACACCTGCTGCTGCATGTGGCTCCTTGCTTCCCATCCCAATGGCTTTAAAATGGCCATGCGAAAAGTGTCACATTGTGATATTTTACTTGGAAAATATCCAATTTCTATATTCACCCTGGAATCATTACTATATCTAAAAAGACTGTGTTTTCTAAGACAAATATTCTGAATAAAAGACGTTTTCTGAGTTTATTATATGAAAATTCTTAAAAAGATATAAATATTGCATAGGTGTTACAGACTAACAGCCAGCACTGGAGAAGGGTTGTTTCTAAAAGCGTTAAAGTTGTTTGGATGCCACCTTGATGTTTCCAAATGGCATGTATTCAGGAGAGTGGGAAGAGCATGGATTTTGGTACAGACAGATCCAAATTCAAAATCTTGGGTGTACATTTTCTAGCCATGTTAACCTACCTAAGTTGTGCTATGACTTAGGATAGTTATTTGTTCATACATTTGGGAGAGGTGTTTTAGCTCAGGTTCCTATAGCAAATACGGTGGCCTACGTGGCTTAAACAATGAACTTTTATTTTTCACAGTTTTGGAGACTTGAAAGTCCAAATTCAAGGTGTGGATAGATTTTAGGTCTGGTTCTCTGACATCTGCCTTCTTGCTTTATCTTGGTGGAGACAGAGATCCACTCTCTCAAGACTGCTACCTTAAAGGGCTCTAATCCCATTCAGGAGGGCTCCACCCTCACAGCTTTTTTTTTACCTTCCAAAAGTTCACCTAACATCATCATATTGGAAATGGGGGCTTTAATATATAAATTTGAGGGGACACAAGCATTCAGGCATAGCAAGGAAAAATGATAGATTGTAAAAATTGCAGCTGCTCCAGCACCACGGCTACTGTGAGAGTAATTGCCTATCCTAATTTTCGCATTTATAATTTGTATTCTCTCCTTGCCAATCCAACATTTGAAGTCCGATACAATACTAGCATCTGATTAAGAACCTGAGGCCCCCCGCCCCCATCTTCACAAAGTTGGAAGGGTCTTGAGAGCAGAGATCTGGTTAACCTCGTCTTTGTACATCTCTAGCGTGGCATTCCCAGCTGGGGTGATTTTCTCTATGCTGAACTCAGCTGAATATGTCAGAGTCTAATAAAGCTTTCTTGAACTTTTCCCATTTGAAATTGCTAAAAACGTACAGTATTTCAAAAAGCCTAAATTCGCCTCCAAAAAAAATGCTTGTGAAATGTATTTCAACATGCATAACCAACAGTAAGAACATGCTGGTGATGCCAGGACTCGTGGCCACACCTTACTGCTGCTAACTGCAATTTAGTCAGGAAATAGGTTAGTGCTTCTATATAGTGGTTCTTGGTTGAAATGTTCTTGAAATATTTGATGCATAAATATTCATTATACAAGTGAACAATAGCAAAAGAATTACAGAATGTGTTATTTTATCCATGGTGATGTTATCTCAGAACCATTGTATCCCACAATTCTCTCCCTTTCAAACCAGAGAATTTCCATCTCAAAACTAAGCACTGGTGTTCAGGGCCTAACTGAACAGCTGACTAGGCAGTAGCTACTTTTATCACTGTTACTGTTGGTATAATTTCTTTCCCCAGTTAGAATTGGTTATTTCCTTCTTTCCGTTCCAAAACATTATTGTTCAAATGTTTCTAATGCACTTCTAAACAAGATTCCTTCAGAAAAAATGTTGACTTTTAATTTTTTAGCCTGAAATACCCAAACTGTCATTTACACAATAGGATATCACTAGAGAGATCAGGTGTTCCTGACTGGTGATTTTTTTTTTCAGGGAAATAAAGAACATGTGCCTCCATGGCTTGCAGGGAAGGGACGATGCTTCTTTCCATGTGCAAAGTTAAGACAAGAAAGTCATGATATGCAGAAAGTGCTGTTACTATTCCAAGAGCTGTGCATTTTCTGAGTGGATCAAGGTTTTTCTGTTGCAACTATGTCATAAAAAGTTTATTTTGCTCTCCTTATAATATCTTTCTGGGAAAAGATAGGAAACTGTCTTACAACGACTGGAAAGTCATATTAGACCCAACCTTTGAGACAGAGTCAGACAGGCCATTAGGCAATGTTTCCTCCACTCAGCCATTCATTGTGATACATAACACGAACATGCAACTAGGCCTTCCAAAGGGGCTGTGAGAGAGGTGTCTACTGGGTTATTGGGAACCCACCAGGACCAGCCTTGTTCAGAGGCAGAGCCAGCTAAGTGAAATCCACAGCATTTCCTTTGCTGCCCCAAATAACCGCCCCCCTGCCCCTGCTCCCCAGCACACACACCAGGCTGGCTGATGTTTGCCATTCTGTGAAAATATTCCTGAGCCAGGTGGGGTGGTGCACACCTGCAATCCTAGCACTTGGGATGCTGAGGCAGGAAGAGCAGGAATTTGCCGTCAAACTCAAAAGAATGTAAACAGATCCTGTCAAAACAAAACAAAAAACAAGAGGCAAGAAAAGAAACATAAACCTTTACTCTTTGTTTCCTTTCTGTATCTTTGGAGAAGAGTCGATCAAATCTATCCTTCAGAACACTTTAAGACAGAATAAGGAGTATTGGGAAGGAGGAAAAACAGGAGAAAAGTCGCTAGCTGGCTGTTCTTGGTCTTGTGGGATGACTAGGTCTATCTGTCCTAACAGAATAGGAAAGAATCCTCTAGCTAATCCTCTAAGAGAACTGGTGTGCCCACTACATGTAGAGATGGAATGCCATTGTCTGCAAGTCCCCACAAGTGACTTGTCTTCACCTCAGGATTCTGCTGTCCTGAGTCATATCCTAGGGGTTTTGGAACACTATCTCTATGAGATACTTTGAAAGTCCAGTGCAGTCCTCGTTCTGTCTAAACTAAGAGCACACACTTTTTTGCTGGAAACACTGGAAAACAGAACCCATTCATCTTCCATGACAATGTTCTGCTGTTCTGAAGGCTGCTGACAAATTCTTCTGAGCTGCTGTTTTGAGGGCATCAAGACTGGAGCACAGTTTCCTCTGCCTATTTATCAGAGCCGCTGAAGCAGCAGTTACAACACTGGTGGCCTCGATAGTCTGCCCTATCTCTGTTTCTCTTTCCCTAATTCCAAACTTGGACATAGTCACCCTTTTTCTTTTAGAAGCACCCTTGGGAACATGACAGTTCAGGCAGCTATTTTACTACAATGCAGAACTCATCCAATGGTACTTTCAGCAAGGGGAAAGAAGTATTGCAACAATCCCATAGTATGTGAAATTTTCATGAAGATATGTGAAAAAAGCCACAAAAATAAAGATGCTGCCTGCTTTTTAAAAAGACCACTGGCCATTTATACTTAGCTGGAAGTAAAAAAAAACATTTTATCTTATGTTTGAAGATTAACCTATATGAGATGTTCTGGATTATAATCCTTAGCTAAAGTCTTTTTCTCATTTTGCCCAGTAGTGTATATAAGTGAAGATGGCACAGTTCAGAATATCTGGAGCTTATTATCTGGCTCTCAGCATAATCCAGACCTGACCTCTGTTTCCCATGAGGATCAAAGAAAAATACGATAGATATGTTTTTGCTAGCCCCATAGTGCTGTGGGAAGGAAACCTAACTACATAAGTCTAGGTTCTCCAAGCTGTTCTGTCTTAAGTCCTGTTAGGCCCTCCCCTCAGTTACATAGTGCATTCTACATTGGATCTCTGGAAATGGAGTCACTTTAATATATGATGCTACTATCTCTAGAGATTCTGTGTAATTTAAAGACATTCTCTTGTTCAACCTGCAACACCTTTAATAGACCCAGGGGAAGCATAGCCCATTACAGCAAATTAGGTATGCATAGCCTAAAATATTTGCACCACCCAAGCTAATAAAGCTGAGACTGGAAGCAAACCTTAATCCATTAAAAGGGGATCAATTCTTGAGGACCCACGATTTGTGTGTGTGTGTGTGTGTGTGTGTGTGTGTGTGTGTGTGATGTGTCTGTGTGGTATGTGTGTGTGGTGTGGTGTGTGTGTGTGTGTGTGTGTGTGTGTGTGTGTGTGTGTGATGTCTGTATGGTATATGTGTATGGTGTGTGTGTATATGTGTATGTGGTATGTGTATGGTACATATATACGTATGTGTGTGTACACTCATGTACATGGCCATATGCACTGTGGTGGTGAAAGTATGGATAAATGTTACTAGGTGCATGGGGAAAAGTACTTGAACCTTTCTAATACAATTCAGCAATCATTAGATTGTCACAATTAGAATCAGTTTTTTCCAAATTTAGGTGACCTTTTTAAGTGGAGCAATTGAAATCTAATTAAACACAAAAATGTTAAGGTTTCACTCAAGAACCAATTTCTAAGTTCAAAGATTATTTTAATGCCACAGCCTGCTTACTTTGAACTGAAAAAAATTGATAGATGACTTTTTTCTAAAATGTTTTAAAATTATGTGTCTGTGTGTGCATGTATGTGCACATGTGAGTGCAGTGGCTGCAGAGTCAGTAAGAGGGGTCAGATACCCCAGAGCTTGGAGTTACAGGTGATTGTGAGCTTCCTGAAGTGGGTGCTGAGAACTGAACCCAGTCTTTGGCAAGAATGGTTTGCTCTCTTAACTGCTGAGCCAATTGATAGTTGATTTTTGAAATGTCAGATATGCTTGTCAAAGTATTTGATATATTCTCATAAAGCATTCTTTCACAGTTTTCGTTAGCTACTATCAAAGTATAAAGGACCGGAAAAATAAAGTCATCAATAATGAAATGGGAGTCAATTCCACACAACAGAATAAGCCATCCAATTAGGCAGGAGATAAAATGTTCAATAGCAGACTGCGCCTTTCACTACAACACAAGGGAGGAATGAGGGTCAGCAACTGGCTTTTTAGCCAATGTCAAGATCTGCAGAGAGAGAATCATCACAGAATGATCTGGAAAGAATCTAGCATGTTCTTTTCCTTGACCTTTTAGAAGCAAATGAAGCTATCTTCAGGTGTGGTGTGTCCATGTTTACAGAAATGCCTCAATTAGGGAGGGTTGGGTACTTAAAAAGAGTAACTATGGTTTAAAGTGTTTGCAGTGCCCTTTTATATCCATTCTTGCTTTCTTCTCTTAGCCCTAGGGACCACTATGTTCATTTTCCAAATGCAGATGCAACTCAATCTTTCTGAAGTCCAGGCTGCAAGTCCCCTTCAATACCATGAAATACTATGCTGAGAAACAATCCAGAAATTGATAATGACCGGAGAAAAACAGGTGTGCCCTACCTCATACCTGGCCTTTCAGGGATGAGAGCAGGGCTGCCGCCCAGCACCAACAGCAGAGTATTACAGGTGTGGCAATCTGCTGGGTTTCTGCGTGGAGACTGAAGACAGGATTCTAGGGCCACACATAGTAGCTGATGCCTGTAGTCCCACCACGTAAGAGGTTGAGGCAGGAGCATTGTCATAAGTGTGAGGCCAGTTTAAGCTACACATTAAATTGAGACCCTGTTTCAAAAAACCAAAACAAGACAGGATTCTATATGGTCACCTGTGCCATCATCCTGTGTCTGAATCTTTCCACATGGGCTGAGTCCCTTCCTTATGAGCAGAACATGCACTGTTGTGAGACAGGCTCTGGGAGATGATGCAAACATGCCTGCCTCACGGGCCCATGACAGTGCACACAATCAAACCATATCAGAATAGATCGTATAGCAATTCTTGTATCAGATGCACATGATATTAGAATGCAGAATCCACTATGAGGTCTACCACAGAAAACATATATTCTCATTTAAAATATCTTGTGGTGATCAGTTCTGCTTCTGAATTCATTAAGAGAAAACAAGACACATTTAGCATTACCAAGCAAAAAAGCATGAATCCATTTTACAGACCAAAGAATGCCAAGATAGTTAGGCAGTGGTTTCAGAGAAGTATGGCTCTATTTTGAAATTGAGCCATAATTCAAAATGGAAATTTTTGCCAAAATCACATGGAAAAAAATTGTTTTATTTAGAAAATTCCTAGTTTTGAATTGCAATAGTTTAACCACGAAACCTAAATATCAATAAAAAAATAACAACATCCTTTAATAGTCATCTTACTTCAGACAGTATCATATCTCCCAAATGCCCAAATGAAGTGTTTTCCTATTTTTTGCACAATGATTGGCATTTTGCATGTAATGGTCTCAGAACAGCTGAAATACTACTGTCACCCATTTTCACAAAAAGGAAGATGTTGCATGAAAAGACACCAAGCAAGTGGAATTGCATTGGGGCTGTGGTTCTTCACATGTGGGCAGAGGATCCCTGGGTGTCCCTGAGACTCTTCAGGAGAGTTGCCAGGCCTTCCTTCCATCACCATACATCTGTGTGAAGCAAGATTTTCTTCACAGGCTTCCACCAAAACAGCATATGGCAATGTTGTCAAGGTAAAGCAGATGAATCCAGCTGCCTTTCCTTAGACCAGACATTAAAGATTTGCTAAAATGTAAAATAATGCCACTCTTCTCATTAAACTTCTTTTTACTCTTTATAAATATAGTTATCTTTCATAAATTTGATGATTTGATTATACGATAGGTTTAATGTTATTATTTAAAATAAAATGCTAAATAGTTTTAACTTCTCTCTTTGAATTCTAATCCGGCGAATGGCAACAAATGCAATTGCATCAAAACCTCTGGCATCTCGTTGTTTCTAAAGGGATTTGGATACTGAGATCTGCTAGATTAAGGGAATAAAAGCCTCATTAAAAGAGAAAGTAAAAAAATAGCATCAGAAGTGAATAATAAGAAAGGATTTGGTATTAAAATGAAGAGATCAGTGTTAACAGGTAAAGGAAGAATCAGGAAAAAAATACTTTCAACAAAATCAAGGAAAAATTATATTTTAGGCAAAAGACCTGTATATAAGATTAAAGATATGAGGAAATAAAAGTCAGGCAGGGACTTTTCCTTTTGAGAATATTGTGGGCATCTGTTGTTGAGGTGGAATTTGTGTGTATTTGCTGGTGGCTGGTAGTGAGAATACTGTAAGAGAGAGAATGTTAATAACTCAAGTAATATGGATGGGCTAGACTATTTGTAGAACCAAAATGTGTCAGCTAAATTAATGTGAGGTCTCAAGTCAATACACAAATTGGTACACTTCAGGGAAAAACCAAAATAAAAGTAATTGTAATTTTGCTAAATTGTTATGTCCTTCAGATGACATAGTTATGTTGTAGAATACTTAATGACTTGTAAAAATGTCCACAAATAAGAAAGTAGGTTTATGATCTAATATTTGGAAAAGGCTAGAAAAAGATAGAAAGGCTATTGATCAAAATGCTAGTATTATTTATCCTAAATGATAACATGAGTGACTACATTTTGTATTTTTTGTATATTTAGATTTTCTAGAAATGATAATATTACAACAGAGTTGCTTTGTAGAGCTGCCCAACATTCCTGTTTTCTTGAGCTGGTCTAAAGTAGGAACCATTCCTACGCTGATGAGTCACTCCCAGAGACTCCTATGTGGTTTCAGTAGGAAGCCGGTCTCTTCCTTCCCCTTATTCAAGCTATAGCTACATTCATATCGTTTGTGAATTCAACAGCTCCAGGGTGTGCTAATTGATTTTATTCTGCAAATTGAGAATTAGGTAGTTTGGAGCAGAATGACGAACCTTCCCTGAAATAATGAATGCAAATTAATATGGAAGCATATCCTCAGGATTTCCTGTAAGAATATTTTATTACTGTGACAGTTAGGAGTTTTTACAAGTACTTATCATAAATAATTTATTGCCTCCAGGGGCATACTAGATACATGACTTGACTGTTGCCATGGGAACATCAGTGTTCATACACAGTTTAATTCTATTCCCAGAAGCTGAAATAAAAGTTGGAATTATCTTTATGTTACAGATGTGAAAATGTAGGCATTTGAGGCTAAGTAGCTGGCCCAGATCCAACAACAAATCAGAAGCAGAAGACATAGAATGAGTCAGCTGATGCCCCAACCAGGATACTCTCCTCATGGCTAGAGCTGGAACACTTTTCAAACATCTCCAGTGTGAGTGGGGCTGGGCAGGGACTCTACAGAGTGATACCAGGGCAGCATATAGAGGTTCCAAGTAGGGACTGATAACTGTTATCTGGAACCAGTCGGTAGGAGAAGGAAGAGGATGTGGCCCCGCAGCTCAAAATTAGTCTTAGGGGTGGAAGTCACCAAACCACTGAGTAAGAGACTTTTACTGAGCAAGTAGGCAGGAAAGGAGGTAGAAGACTGTGCCAATAAGGGAGGGAGTGTGGGAAATATTTAGACCTTAAAAGGAGGGCTGCTGTATTCTAACACACATGGCTCAACAAAGAATGCACAATAGGATTTAGCTGAAAGGCTAAGAGGTTTTTAAGTAGTAATTGCTGTAGGGCGGTAACAGCAAGTTACTGTTTTTCCTGCCACAGTCATAACTTCTACAGGTCATCATCTAATGCTCTGCTTTCAGATATGAGAAAAAAGAGAAAAGAAATCAAAAATCTAGTTAGAGAAGATCCACATTTGACGTGGAGGCTATAGCCTAGGAAAGCAGTCAAATGACTTTAAAAAGCAGAATTATTACTATATAAAACTTACATAAATAGTCTACCCTCCCAGTGTCAGTAACATTTTATACTTTAATATTATTTAACAGTTGTAAGAAATAATAATTATGCTTTACACAAATAGCAGATGATTAATGGGAAAAAGGACTCTAACAGTCAGATGATTAGACTGTTTACTTGGGTCTTGAGGAATGACATAGATCTCTCTGAACCTTAAGCTGGCACATATGTTCTGTGGAGGGCCAGATGGGGAATATTCCAGGCTTTGCAGGCTGCAGAAGGTCTCTTCAAACACATAGTGTCACCCATAGCTTAGCTGTGCAGAAACATAATTAGTTGCTTGTGCTGGGAACTACTCCACCAAAGCTAAGTGCTGTAGAGGACAACGAGGCAGAAGGGAGGACAGACAGCTTCCTTTCAGCTGGTGCTCTCCACACACTCAGACTGCTTTGTTCATGCTGGACCTCCAGTCCTTAGCACAATGCCTGGTGTGTATACCTGTTGATTAGCTGAATGATAACTACATTCAGATGGCTGGGGGAAAAAAGTGAAAAAAAAAATTGTTGAAAGTCTGCACACTTCCCTCTAACCTTGTTAGACAAAACTACAAAATAATTTAGAGTTGACGCTTGTCTATGAACCCTCATAGTGAGGATCCACAAGAATTGGCCTTTGCTTTCTCCTCCCCATCAACAGTCCTAGCAATGATGAAATCACTAAATATTATGACTTGAGGCACAATGTGTTCTAGAGAGATGGGTGTCTATATGTATTTCAGCACTTGGGGGCTGAGGATTCAGCTCAGGGGTAAAGTGCTGGACAGGAATGCCTGAGGCTCTGGGTTCTATCTCCATAAATGGGAAAAAAAGGGAGTTTTGTTATTGATAGGGGTGTGGTGGTATGTTTTTTTTTTCGTACATAATACTACTTAGGATAGAAGAGCCCTTTATGTACAGAGCATCATGGATAAATGAACCCAGATATTTCCTAATGAAGGAGAAGGAAACTTGGTACTAATTAGTGCTAATGTGCTTAACACATTATCTAATATAATTCACACATGACATTGGAAGATGGAAGGTATTATACTTTATGGATAGAAAACAAGCATGGGAAAGTTGACTAAGTTGACTAATTTGCTCAAGTTCCCAAAATAAATGTGTTTCAAACCAAGTCTGTGCATTCTAACTGTGGGCTCTCTACATTACAGCTCTGTCTGTTAGAGATTATTTTTCTGCTTCTACCACCAACTTGCTCCGTGACCTTTCTGAGGATCACTTCACATCAAATAAAAATGTAAGTATCCTTGAGGGAGCTAAAAGACTTCATAAATGTTATAAGACAAGAGCACACATCACTACTTGGCATTTAATAAGCATTTGCTGAGTTTAACTTTTGTTGAACCCATGAACTGACCAACACTCTTGGAAGACATGCCCAACTTATCACTGCTTGCGTGACCACAAGAGAAGAAAAGAAAAGCATAGAACACAATTAAATGATTGCATCACTGGAGTATAAATACAGCCAAAATAGGGCAGAAAGCAAGATTTGGAGATAAGAAGAAGCTGGGGTTTCTGGAAGAACTAACAATCATTTTGTCAATGATTTCCAAAGAATTGTTGGTTTCACTTTTGTTAGGAACAGAGTCCTTTATTCTGAAAACTTAGTTTGAAATTTGATATAGCAAACAAATACAGAGCTATTCCTAGCTCTGGTTCTTGGTTTCCATGGCATCCTTGAGGCACTCTCATGGAACCCCTCAGGCCAGTTTAGGGCTGAGTTTGAAAGGTCTTGCTCTTTTATCTTCCTCCTCCCCAACACCATTCCAACATTATGTTTATATTTAAGGGAGAGAGGGTTTTCTCTTTCCCCCTTCAAAACAGATCTGCTCTTTAGTGGTCTTTCCTGCTGATGACTATCCTGGTTGGAGGTTGAGAAGACTTCAGGCATGGTTTGATCCAAGCATTAATCCAGGTCAGGAATATGTATCTCTCTGTTTCTTGACACTGCATTCTCTGTGAAGGCTCTATTTCTAAGCAGGCTCTTTCCACAAGTGGTAGAATGGCTACCAGCATCTTCAGGTTTGCATCAATCATCCTGGGTACCTGCAATTTCAGGAAAGAGGGAATTATCCAGGGGCCTAGCTCCTTTCAAGGCTTTGAATTGCCATCAGCCATATGCTACCGTGGCTTCATGGCAAAGGTTGAAGTAACTCAAAGTTAGGATCGACCAGGCTTGATTCATGTGTGCATCCCTGGATCAGTCACCTCCCCTAAAGACACAATTCAAATACTATAATCCTGAATCCTAAAAGATGGACGCCCCCAATGTCTAAAATCCTGAAAATCACAATCTCAAAGGATTTGAATCCTCCTGAGTGTTGAAACCCTGAAAGTCAAATCCCTCTAAATCACAATACCATAAAAACTGCATAGGAGTGAGACAAGGCCAAATTCTGGAGCTGTGATTGGCTAGACAACCCAGCAATTGATGAAGCTTCAGCTTTATGGGTGTCATTTGTCTCTGCCAGCTAGTGACATTGCAGCTTTTAATGAATTAAAGCTGCTTCTGCCTGAAGAAGCCAGTGAAGTTACTGGCTGGATCAAAAGGAGTTATGTGCACAGTAGCATAAGAGAAAGTCCAATAGCACTGCTTCTGCCAAAACCACGGTCTGCGTACAAGTACATGCTTGGTAGATTTCTGCAAGATAGCAGAGAGCATGGCCTGAAAGGTAGAAAAACTTAATAGCAGACACTTGTGTCAGTGTATATCAAACCAAAGAAAAATGTCAAATGTAAGACGAAATCAATGAATGCATATACTTTGTAAAGAGACCTACGCCCTAAAAGAAAGAAAGAAAGAAAGAAAGAAAGAAAGAAAGAAAGAAAGAAAGAAAGAAAGAAAGAAAGGAAAGAAAAACAGCTTGTTTTGCGAGATTGAGCCACAAAGCAGCTACCCATATGACGCAAGACTTCAAAGCAGTTTATAGTCTTGAAAGCTAGCCAGCTCTCTCTGCAAATTGCCTATCATCTACTTTTTCATATGTCAGATTAGTTTTTTTTTAATGTAAAAGGAGAGGTTGTTTTCCCTCTTTTTCAGTTTTATTTTTTCTACAATTTTAAATTGCCAGTCTTATATTTTACATTTGCTACCCTCTGTCATTTCATCTTTACATCACAGCTAGTACTAGAAGTATAAAATATGGGAAGACTTTAAAGAGCTCTATTTCGATTTACACATTTATTTGTAAATTCAAATTAGTGAAAAGTATATTTTTGTAATGTTGATTTTCTGTGTAATCATTATGCATGCTTTATAAATAGTTGAGACTTCTTCAATAAATGAAGTTACCCTTTTGCATACCTGCGTTTTGAGAAGTAGATTTCTCAACTTGGCTCTTGGGCAACTGGCTATGCAATGTGACTCGTGGAAGTTTTCTATGGATCTTGTCAAAAGACTCTCCTTGCCAGTTGCAGAATCTTAGATGACCACAGTTTGAAAGGTTGGTGTATACAATTACCAACCTTGGTGCTATGTACCTATACATTTCACTAGTTGACCTATTTCTATGAATAAACTTCATCTATACATAAGTGCTCTACCCATGCAACTGTCATGAGTACAACTAAATGCTTAAGTTTGAAAAATAGCATGTTGGGACTGAGAGATGGCTCTGCGGTTAAGAGCACTGGCTGCTCTTCCAGAGGACCCAGGTTCGGTTCCCAGCACCCACATGACAGTTAACAACTATCTGTAACTTCAGTTCCAGGTAATCTGACACCTCTTTGGGTCTCCACAGGCTTTGTATGACATGGGTGCACTTATATACACAATAAAATCACTCATACACATAATAAAAATTTTGAAAAATTAAAAAAACAATATGGATGTCATTTTGCTTACTTTATTATGTAAGGTATCTCATACAATATTCTATCATTAGTTTTTTGTGTATGTGTGTGGGGTGCAAGTGTGCATGTGTACCTGTACGTGTGGAAGCCAGAGGTTGATATCAGATGTCTTCCTTGATCACTACACACCTTATTTTTTTAAATATTTTGTTTATTATTTTTATTTTATGTGTATGCATGTATTGCCTGCATGTAGGTAAGTGCACCTGTGTCCTGCAATGCCCACGGAGGACAGAAGAGGCTGTTGGATCCCCTGGAACTGGAGTTACAGAGAGTTGTTAGCTGCCATGTGGGTGCTGGGATTCAAACCTGGGTCTTCTGTAAGAACAGTCAGTGTTCTTAACTGCTGTGCTATCTCTCCAGCCCTACATCTTATTTTTTGAGACAGGGTCTGTTACTAAAGTGGTGCTCACTGACTGGCTAGACTGATTGGTCAGTGAACTCCAGAAATCCTCCTGTCTCCTCTCCAGCTCTGGGATTACATGCACATGCTGCCACACCTGGCTTTGTCACATGGATGCTGGGGTTCTGAAATCAGGTTTCCAGGTTTGCACAGCAAGCACTTTACTGAGTCCCTCTGTCGTGTTATAATGTTTGTTAAATAAATTCCCTATTTAAAATGTAATTAAAGCAATGTTTTAATTATTAAATTATTTTTCCAGTTTTATTTGTGGATTATGATCCCTTAGGATTTTGATATTTGAGATTAGGGCATTTGAAATTGGGTCTTTCAATACTATAACTCAAAGCCGGGCAAGTTCTATCATTATGTGTGGAAGGAGAGCAGCAAGTGTGGAGGGAAGGATGATGTCCTAAAGTAATCCTGAGCACACACATGTTTACATCCACCCTAGTTATTAGAGACCTAAAGAGGTAAGCAACTCAAGCCAGGAGATGGAAGACCATGTTAATTGAAGTCAATATAAGAGAAAGACAGGGACTTCAGGAACAAAGGAGGAAAGGGAAGCAAGAAAAGATGTGATCTGTCAGTGGTGTGGACTTGTGCTTATACAACAGTCCCCATGGGAAGGGAGAATAGACTGTGAAGCCGTCCAAAGGCTATTTATCAACAGGGTAAGATGAAAAGCAGACAAATGGCTGCATTGGACAGTGTGTGGGAACTCAGATTCCAGAGTCACCAGGGAGGGCTGCAAGAGAGTGTTTCTGCAGTGATTCAGTTGCCAAGGGTGAAAGAGCAGAGTAGGACTTAAACTTTATAAGTAGAGCAATTTCTTTTTTATTTTGAGAAAGATATCTAAAGGGAAAGATCTAGAGCTGCTGACTTGCTGCAAATAGCATCAAGTCAACCCAAGATAAAGACCATTTCCACTATAGTGGGCTAGTAAACAGAGTGGTTAGATGTTCTGGAATCAAATAAATGTATTTAAATGCTGACTTTCTTCATCAGTGTTTTGATCTTGACAAGTTACTTCTTCTCCACGTACCTCGGCTTCTTCAACTGGAAAATGAAGATAGTAATAGTGTCCAGCTCAAGGTGTTTTGTGATTTATGATTAACAGAGATAATGTCAGAAAGGTCTTTGTATAGTGGTTGTAACCTGAATGTCACTGAAACACTGGTAATTGTTTCAGTCTGTTTTGTATTGCTATAGCAAAATATCCGAGGCTGAATATTTTATAAAGAAAAAAGATTTGTTTGGCTCATAATTCTGGGGATTCAAAAGTCCAAACAGCATGGTGCTGGTGTCTGGTAAGGGCCTTCTGGCTACATCATAACATGATAGGAAAGCAGGGGGAAGTGGGCTTTTGCCAAATGAGAAGGGGGAGATGCATACTTGCTTATCACAAGTGCTTTCAGGATAAGCAGCCAAAATGGAGACTCACTGCCAAGAGAGGACATTAGTTTCTCCTGTGGGCAATGTCCCACCATCTAATCATGTCCCACTAAGTTCCACATCTTAAAAGTTCTCCACTTCGGGGGCTGGAGAGATGGCTCAGCAGTTAAGAACACTGACTATTCTTGCAGAAGACCCGGGTTCAAATCCCAGCACCCACATGGCAGCTAACAACTTGTGGGAGATAGGCTTGAGTCTAGGGTGATATTGCAACTGTCAGGGTCCAGGAATCCTGGCTCTGTAATCTGAAACCCAGTATGCTGATGAGGCATCGTACCCTCTATTCTGTGATAGGACATTAAGTATGTTATGCTAATAGGATGCTAAGTCTGTTATGCTAATAAGGTATCCTACTTGCTGTGCTGTGATTGGACCACTACCCCTATATAAGCTTGTGCCTTCCTGCAATAAACCAGACCTGTGTCACTGAACCTGGTCTCCTGTGTCTGAATGCGGCTCCACTGACACAGTCTCCTCACCAGCCCTGGGGTCCAGGACCAGGCAGAAGCAGCAATGACAGGAGGCAGCACAGGGCAAGTAGAAGAGCTGCCTCAGCACCAGGTGAGCAGAAGAGCTGCTTCAACACCCATGAGAACGAAGGAGCGGCTGCCGCTGGCGGTGACCACAACAACTGTCTATAACTCCAGTCCCAGGGGATCCAACAGCCTCTTCTGACCTCCATGGACATTGTATGACATGGGTGTACTCACCTACATGCAGGCAATACATGCATACGCATAAAATAAAAATAATCAATAAAAATTTTTTTTTTAAAGTTCTGCACTTCGTTCGATACAACCACACTTGGTACCAACCTTGCAGCACATGAACCACTGGGGAACAAATGTCTCAAAAAGTAGAAGTGATCATATTATTTAGAAACAAAATGGTCATGATATACACATTAGATATTCTATAAATAATAACACCAGAGCATGCAACCTAAATCAAATGAGTGAGAAGCTCTGCTGTATACTGGGTGTGGTGATGCACATTTGTAATCCCAGCATTTGGCAGGCAGAGATGGGAGAATTGCCACAAATTCAAGAGCAGCCTGGGGAATATAATGAAACCATGTCTTTTAAAAAATACCCAAAAAGGGGGGCTGGAGAGATGACTCAGATGTTAAGAGTACTGGCTGCTCTTGAAAAGGACTGGGGTTCAGTTCCTAGCATCTACATGGCAGCTATTTACCATCTATAACTCCAGTTCCAGGAGATTCAATGCCTTCTTCTGGCCTCCAAGGGTACCACACACATGTGGTGCACTTACATATATGCAGGCAAAACACACCCATAAAATAAAAATAATAAATGATAAATTTGGTTTTTTTTTTTTTTATGGGATCTCACTGTAGCACCAGCTGGCCTGAAACTTGCTATGTAGACCAGGCTGGCCTTAGAACTCACAGAGATCTACCTGCCTCTGCCTTCCAAGTGCTGGGATTGACGGTATGCACTACCATGCTTGGCAAAATGGTTTTTAATACTGCAAAAATGGGAAGGAAGGAAGGGAGGGAGCGAGCGAGAGAGGGAGGGAGGGAGGGACTGACTATTGCCTCAAAGAAGAACTTGGAATTGCAAATAAGGAAGAAAAGATGCCCAAAGTAGAGTGAACAGAACAGTTAACCTGTAGTAAGTTGTTATAGTATATCTTTTCATTCTCACATTCCAGAACATTTTGTCAAGGACCATTGCATGGTAGGAACCGTGTGTAAGGTATTATGGGTACAAAGATAAAGGGGACAAACTCATACCCTTAAAGAGTTCACAAACCAGAAGAGGGGAGAGGGAGAAGAAACAGTTTCAAGAACAGGCTGGGAACTGTATGGAAGTTTGCTGTGTGATGGGGCAGAACAGCTGCAGCCAGGTAAGATGCACATTGAGGGGCTGCAGTGGTGTGTAAACATGGTCGGCTCCAGCTTTCAGGCTGGAGGTAGAGCACGGGAGTTCCCCAGTCCTTCATCTTGGAAGGAAGTGTCTAGAAACAAAGATGGCAAATGCAAAAGTAGTTGAAGGGGAAAGGAATTCTACTGCTCTCTCTCCTTTCAGTCTCTTCTAAAACTGCAGTTTAAAACTTTTCCTGGTGGTGTATTAAATCAAATTTCTCAGAGCCACACTCCAAACTGCTCTTAAATTCCTAAGCCACAGAAACTGTGAGTTGACAGATGTTTAATAAAATAAATTTGTGGGTGATTTGTTATATAGCAATAATTAATAAAACAGGGAAGGGGGAAAGAAGACAGAACAAGGCAAAGGGAAAAAAGAGTCTTCAAAATAAAAGCTTGTGAAACATTCCTACATAGCAGCAGTAAAACTGGTTCACAGAACTACTAACACAGATGCCTGATAAATTGAGGAGGCCCCAAATCAACAGATTTGGAGCCCAGAACGTCATGGCTTCTGGAAAAATACAAGAAGAAGTGTTTTATAATTGAAAATATTTCCAAATGGTACTCTGGGAAAATCAGTCTGTGGAAACCCAGGAGTGAAATTGGGGACAGAGGTCAGATTAGAAAAGGAAGGCAAGGAGGGGAAAGGCAGGCTGGGGAAGGGACTCCTATGTGACATCCAAGGGGTAGACAGACAATGGGGATCCATCAGAGAGAAGAAATTCCTGAATCTGAAGAAGAGAGCAAACATGTTTATGAAAGCTGAAAAATGGCACTGACACAAGCAAAACTTTACTCAGACGTGCAGCAGACAGATAGAAATATCAGTATTGTGGTTTGGAGAAGAAGTGAGCCCCCAAAAGGCTCAAGTGTCCAAAGTTTTGGCACGCAGTGCAGTGTTCAGAGCAGAGGTTCTGGGGAAGTGACTGAGCATGTTGACTTAATCGATGGGTTAATCCACTGATGAATTCTTTTTTAATGGACTATTGGGAAGTGGCAGAAACTCTGGAAGGTGGGAGATAATTGGAGGAGGTAGGTCACCAAGAGCAGCTTTTGAAGGGTGTCCTTGGTCTCTTCCACACTGTCTCTCTCTGCTTCCCAACCACCTTGAGCAGCCTGTTTTCTCGAAAGCTCCTGTCACTGTAATGTTCCACCTGACCACAGGCCCACAGCAACTGAGCCAGCTAACCATGGACTGAAGTATCTGAAATCATGAGCCAAAATAAGTCTCAGGTATTTTGTCACAGCAATGCAAAATGGCTAACATAATTCCTGAAAAGAAAATTTAGACACGATAGAAGAGTTTACAGAGAAAAGTGAAGTCAGCAAGAACAAATCATGAGTGACATCAGGACTCCTGACAAACAACCTCTGAGAAGATCCCTGGTGATTAAGCAGGATATTGGGATGAAATCAAACTCCTTCAAATGCTGCAGGCTTGTACTGGGAGACTGAAATTTAAGTGGCAAAGGCAAACGTCTGGGAGTTAGAAAGCATAATAAAGTTCATGAGATAAAATGAGCTCAGGAACAGACTGGCTTATCACTACATTTACAAATAACTCCCCTCCTGTGAAATAAGGCTTTGGCAGATAGATTCGGTTTGATTCTGGGGGAAAGGGAAATAAAATCCAAAAGACTGTTGTTCTTACCATCTTGTTCAAGAAAGCTAACAATGAACAGCAATCATTGGAGGTGCTCAGTGTGTTTGAATTTAGACTAGTTCTCTTTATGATTGTGTTGCACAGACTAATTATAGCCAGTGACAGAGATACCCTAGACCTGAAATTATGCTAGAAAAAGATGGGAAACTCGACTTTGCAGTATTATAAAGCCAATAACAGACCACCTGAAGAGAGCTGGAACCGGAGCTTTTGTATCAGAAGACAGTCATTAATACAATGAAGCATAAACCTCTTAAAAATAGAGCCAGCATATGGGCTGCCTTCTAACTGAAATACACAAAAACACTAGGCAAAATGTGATTAGAGTTCCAATATTTATAGATAAAGCATGAAATAAGGCAAGAATATTCATGCAATTCACTGTAATATGCATAACAATAGAAATGCTGAAAATACACTGCATGGGAAAATGCTAATGAAACATTAATAAGCAAAAACTTTCTGTGCAGAATCAGAGAAGGCAGAGGGCTATTAGAGACCAGGAATCTAATGTTTATGGAAAGCAAAGCTTTATAAATAAAAAGAGGACAGAATTAGAAGTGATAGAGGTAGTCTGTTTTGTTTTAGGAAAACATCAGGAGAAAAAAAAAAACACAAAGTATGACCCAAAAATTATTTTTAGAAAATAGCAGTTGTAATCTCTGAATATTAAGAATATACAAAATTCAATTTTTTGTACTCTCTTATCTTTCAAATACCTGTGAACAACTGTATTATTTTTTAAATATCATTTAATATACCATGTTAGCAAATTCAATTAATCACAGCTCCTCAGCAGACACAGGATAGATAGACCCTGTGATATGAGAGTTTCTACATCACAACTGTATGCTTCCCTACAAAATTCTCATCAAGCTATAAACAACTATAGAGAGACTGAGGCACTGAAGAGAAAAAATATAGAAAGAATGAGAAAATAATATAAATTTTTACTAGAATCAAGAGTACAATTTTTTTCAAAAGGTAAAATGATGCAAAACAGAAACTGGAAAGGCTATCAAATAAAGAGAATGTCAAGAAAGGAGAGTTTGCTTGCTACTAAGTTTTAAATTTTGTTGTGAATATGCGTTGTATAGGCTGTGAGATTTTTCTACTGAGACACAAATGAAACCATAGAACTTGAGGCCTAAAAAGAATCTTAGAGATTATCTAGTATTCAATTATTTTATCTTAAAGAAAACCTGACATGCACGTGTGTTTGAGATGTGGATTCCGGTTGCTCCTTTTGTCTGTCTTTAGTAGAGCTTCACATCGACTGACATCCACTGAAACCTCCAAAAAAGAGAAACAAAATTCACTAGGACTAGGCCGTGTATGACATGATAAATCAAGAGATGAGTTCAACCTTTCTAAAACTGAAAAGGATTGAATAACTGAAGGGATAAATTAATTTAAAGTTGGAGAAAACAGTCAGTGGTCGTGTGGACACAAGGGTTGAATTCACATTGATGAACTCAAACACTATGTAGAAGCTGTAAGTAGATGAAATTAATCAACTGAGACCCATCTTACTGGAGGTACAGAATAAATAAAATGTGATAGGTCTGGCAAATTGATGGTTAGTGAAAACTTGACATCAGGTGTTTAGAGTTCAGGTTTATAGGAAGATGTATAGACTTAGAAAAAGGTTTTTAAAATATATTTTATTATTTTTATTTTATGTGTATGAATGTATTGTCTGCAAGTGTGTAAGTGCACCTGTGTCATGCAATGTCCTAGGAGGCCAGAAGAGGGTGTCAGATCCTTTGGAACTAGAGCTACAGACAGTTGTTAGCCGTCATGTGGTGGGTGCTGGGAATTGAACCCAAGTCTTCTACAAGAGCAACCAGTGCTCTTAACCACTGAACCTTCTCTCCAGCTCCTAGGTTTGTTTATGTTGATGTTTTTTTAAAGTCGTTTTGCCTCTCTCAATGACAGCTTTTTTATAAAATAAAGAAGCTGGATTTTAGATATCTCTAAGATTCTTTTTATGTCTAGAGTTCCATAATTCTATTTATGACTCAGTAGGAAAAAAAAAAAAAAAAAAAAAAAACTCATAACCAGTATTTAAGGTCCAAGTTCGTAGAAAGATCAATAGACTTAAAAAACTTATTTTTTTTCCAATGGAAGCCAACATCAAAGTTTTCTGTAAGTTTTGAGTGGAAAGGAGAAGATTAATAGAGTTCTTGTTCTTAGAGAGCTGCTTCTTAAAGGAGAAGTGGGATGTGGGAAGTAGGTTGCTGCAAAGAGGAGATGGGTGTGACAGAGGAACACAACACAAGAACACAGAAGTAATTTGGGATGTTATGGAGTTATCTGAAGCAAAATAAAACAACCAGGTTTTCAGGAGAAAGACTCTCCAATGAGTAAAAATAAAAATTCACAACAAAAATATATGTAATGAGGGGATTATGATATTTATACATAGATTCTGCTAAATTAACGATAAGCATGAATTATAAACATGAATAGAAGCTAACTGAAGATACTCATCAATAAATAAATAATGAAAATATTGGCATTTGATAAATACAACTGTAAATGTTTCATATTCCCTCTTTTTTATACTATTCCTTACCAGTGTTTTAAAGGAAACATTTTCTTTTCTTTTTTTCAATATTTTATTTATTCTTTTTATTATTATTTTTATTTTATTATGTATGAGTGTTATGCCTACATGTAAGTAAGTGCACCCAGGTTGTGCAATGCCCACAGAGGACAGAAAAGGCTGTTGGATCTCCTGGGACTGGAGTCACCTGCCATGTGGGTGCTGGAATTCAAATCCAGGTCTTCTGCAAGAACAGTACCTCTTAACCGCTGAGCCATCTCTCCAGTCCCTAAAGGAAACATTTTCAAGTTTTATGAGTAAAACATTGACAGCTTAAGAGTAAAGAAAATATTGTCAAGTATATTTTCTTCATGACTAATGCTGACCTGTGTCCGATTTCCCTTTAAAGGCTCTCATAGTTACACAATAAAGCCAGCAGAGGGGAGAACAAATCAGGAACCCTGAAAGCTTGATTGAAAGGAGGCATCCCTATATGAAAAATGGCTATGTTTTGCCAACTGCTTTTTTTTGGAGGGGGGAGGGGTGTAAATCTGAGCCAAGAATCCACATAATAGTATCAGCCACTTCACTATGGCTGCTCCTAACACCCACCTGCTCTCCTTAATAGCCAATGGAGCGTCCAAGCCAGATACCAGCAAGCTACAGAAAAAGCATTCCCTATCACCTCCCCCCAGTAAAGTCTCCCAACTTATACTTTTATATTATTCTAGTTTTCTTCATAATTATGTAATTTGTTTTCTATTTGTTTCATGCTTATTTCCCCAGCCTGAGAATAAAGATAAGAACATTTTTACTTTATCTTAACAGCCCTTTTGTGTAATGACAACTCCTAGTGTCGTGCCTTATGCAGAGAAGGTGTTATAAACATGTTAACTTCATGGATGCATTCTCTCTCAGAGAGCCACTGCAGCTATCACAGGAAATGCCCCTTATTCTATGCCAAACAGGAATTTTCCATATTTTTTAATCCCCAAGGATCCCCTTGTGCTCTGATAACATGTTTAATTTGTTTTTGTGCAAGAGAAAGACTAAACAGAATTTAATGGACCACACAATTCAACAAACAAAAGATACCATGACCTTGAAGTATGGTAAATGGCAAACTGTTCTCCAAACAAAACACACATTTGCTCTAAGAGGACCGAACACAAAAAGGAACATTCAACCCCACAGGAATACAGATTAGCAAGAGAATTCTACACCTGGGAATCTCAATTCTTGAATTTCACAAGTGCAATGGAGTAACTCTGTTAGAGAGAAGCCAAAAAAGAAACTACTGAAATAGACATGATATTATAAAACAAAGGAAATTTCCATAAATGTTCAGCTAAGTGAGACAATAAGCAGGATATTTACAGAATACCGTAAAAACCCTCACCTGTAAAAGTGGTCATATGAATTAATAGCCTCTGATTTCTTAAATTTGTAGAACTTGAAGATGCAAGTTTGGGATTTTCCACTCATTGGTTCAGCCCACATAAGAACTGATATTGCTCAGTTGTATGGTCCTGTAAATCCAGAAATGTCGGGGTCCCTGTAGCTTAGTTTCCATTGTAGAAATTCAAATCTTTAAATTTAGTCAAAATAGTATGTCATTCCCATTTCTCAAAGGCAGTGCACATTATATAAATGATTTCTCTCGATATTTAGTGATATATTTTTAAAAAAATATGTTGTTATTTCTTTTCTTTTCTTTTTTTGGTCTTTTTGAGACCAGGTTTCCCTGTAGCCCCAGCTGGAACTCTCTATATAGACCAGGCTGCTGGCCTTGAATTCTTAGAGCTCTGCCCACCTCTGCCTCTGAGTACTGGGATTGAAGGCGAGTGACACTATGTCCAGCATGTTGTACTTTCTTGATTCTCCAATTTAGAATTTTCACTGACTACATATTATTGGGTATCAAGATTTAGTGTTCTTAGTTCAGTTCCCACAGTATCCACACACGTATGAGAGAGAGAGAGAGAGAGAGAGAGAGAGAGAGAGAGAGAGAGAGAGAGAGAAATGAATATACATTCTCCCTTTTTCTTTTCTGCCCTAAATAGGTATATACCACACTTTTTGATGGTTTCAAGACTCTTTTTTTTTTTACATTTTTTTCGATTACATAAATATTACTTAGGGCTAAACCATGTAGTTATTTTATGATTCTTATTTACTTTCTTGTTCGACTTTGTTTTCCCTGGAGTGACCTGTACTGTTTTCAACAGTTTTTCTCTTCCCAGACTCTCTGCCAGAGGTGGACATAATCAAACATACTAGATCATTTATCAATTTTCTTTTTTCCTTGGGGACTTCCTTCGACACATCTTTCATTTCCTGCTTCATTGGCCCCAGATGTTATCTAGATTTGCTGAATCTCAGCTCTGATAGTCCCTCTCCACCACCACCCCAAGAATCATCTGTATAGAAGTGGCAGTTTCTGAAAATCACTCTGGGAGTGAGGAGAAAGATATCTGGGTGCTTCACCATTTAGAGGTCAGGAGGATAGGGCATGGTCCACTAAAGGAGACTGAAAAGATTCAGCCTTAGTGTTGGGGGGAGAACAGAAATAGTGATGCCTGAAAGGTAAGTGGAGAAAGGGTTCTGTGGGCTCCCTAAGCAAGGCTGCCTCCAGGCATCAGGCTGACAAGCAGAACCTCTTCCTTCTTAATTGCTTTCCCCTGATTAAATCAGGACTGGGATAATCTCCTTTTGATTAATTCAAAACCAAATGCCTTGAAAATTTATCTGCAAAATCCCTTTGCCTTCGTCAAATTCTATTGGCTAGGAACAAGTCACAATTACCACTTCATGCTGGAGAGGGGATTATTCAGGGCTTGGCTAGTAGGGGGCAAGAAACAGGGGACATTCTGGAGTCTGCTTGCCACAAACCAGCTCAGTTGAAAAGGAAACAGTGATGCTGTGGGAGAAGTAACAACTTCAGGAACAATTTCCTCTAGTGGGTCAGAGGAAATGGGAGCAGTTACTGACCTACAAGGATGCGCAGGAACTGGAGGGGGACCAGTGGTCTGTACAGTTTACTCATTTAACCAACCTTGTCTCTTTATATCCCCTTTAGAGGTTCCTGTAGTACCTGCAGATGCTATGCATCTGTGCTCTGAGAGACAGGTGTTAGCCTGCTCCTTATTGGCTTCCTTTTGCTGACCCCTCACCCAGACTTGGCTTTTGGCACCTTTTAGTTTGTTAAGTTTGTCCCAAAATTCTAGTAGGCAATTCTGATTTGCTGTAAAAACAAAAAAACAAAAAAACAAAAAAACAAACTGATTTTTCTGTAAAATAGTTAACTGTGTCAAAATAGACAATACAAAATTTACTATTTTATCCATTTTCAGGATATAATCCAGAAATGCTAAATCTACTCATGTTGTTATATAACCAATTCCAAAATCTTTTCATCTTACAAATAGCAATTCTTTACCCATTAAACAAGGAGCCTCCCTTCTGCTGTTCCTAATCCCTGACAGCCACCATTCTTCCTTCTGTTTCTATGAATTTTGGTGATTTTACATGCCTCATATACAAAGACTCAAACAGTATCATCTTCTTAGGACTGGCTTATTTAACTTAGTATAATGTCTTCAAGCATGTGTCAGAATTTCCTTCCTTTTAAGACTAATTTAAATTAAAAGTAATTGTTTTAATTTTTATCATGATATTCTTATTCCTTTGCTTATGAGATTTGTCCCATTCCTTTAGCTATTATTTTAGTGGACTTTTAAGAAGCAGAAATAAATATGTGTATCCAATCTGGCTTTCAAAAGGAAATCCATATTCTGTTTTGTGAAATGTGATGTTTAAAGACATACTCTTTGATGCTTTAAAAAGCACTTTAAGTTTGCAGGACCCCTTAAAGAAGAATAGAATACATAATGAATTTGCATCTAGTCTACATTGAGCCTAAGTAAATCTTATGCTTTGATGTTAAATAAAGAAATAACTTCTGGAAGATATAAGCTCTTGCACAGGGAATCCAATGCCAGTGGTTCCCAAAGTGTGGCTCTCAGGTTCCAGCCTACAAATCATCTGAGTATGCAAATTCTTGGGCCCCACTTCATACCTGTTGAGCCTAAAAGTCTCGGAGTGGCACCCAGCACTCTGGTTAAAGCATTTTAACCAGACTTCTATGGATTCTGCTTCTTGCTAGGGCTTGAGAATCTCTGTGTTCTAGACATAGCTCTGCAAAGCTGCATCTAAAGATTCAGCATTTTACTTAGTTTTAGTCTGAAGTCTAAGATTTCCAGGTTATGAGGTCACCACTGTTTAGCAGATACACTATGAGGTGCCTGTACCACTCATAATCCAAATATTTGGAACTTTTCTTTGTGGAAGAGGCAGGCCTTGTCAAGTATTTATACTCTCACTACCTCATCCTTCAGCCCAGTGGCTGCACTGACAGACCACCTCAGTCAAGGTCAAGTAATTTGTAGGACGGTCAAAATGAACTAGCTGGATTTGATTTCTTGAGAACCTTAATAGATATGCCCAAACCGTAGTCACCTATGAAAGGCTGAAAGGATGCAAAATGGGGGGCTTAGGCAGAACAGTTCCTGTATCCTTTCAACTGCCTGATCTTCATTTCTTTCTTTTTCTTTTCCTGTGAGTGGGTATTTGTTTCTTGCACCAGAGTGATTTGATCAGGATACATCTTAACTATTGATAGGAAATGCTGGGTGATTGATTGATCATAGTTATTATTCTGCATGGTAAAGCTTGACCAAGCTATTGGTTGTCCTTGCCACTGTCTTGTTTTGGCACTTGAAGTAAACCGATACTTCTGTTCAATAACTGTTTAATTTTGTTCAGTTTGGTAACATTCTTGTTTTATTTCAATGCTGAGCTCTTAGAGTTGTTTCACAATTGTTTCTAGGCAGATCCTCTGAGAAACTAGTGCAAATTGCTTTGTAAATCAACAACCAAAGAATCAATACCAGTGATGTTCTTTTAAAGAATTCAAGATAAATAGTCCCTATAAGGCTCTGTCATTGCACTCCAAGGTTCAAAAGCAAATATCCTGCCAATGAAAGCAAAGGAAATCACACGATATTACCAAAAGGTTACGTGGTAGTGATTAAAAGCCAGAACTGATTTGAGAAGTGAATGTTTGTTCTGAGAACAATTCTAGCATAGTATAATGGGAAGATTAGGATGAAGCTTTTTCTTTCTGAGGTCATGATTATTGACTTAAGAATTGATGCAAACAAAAATTGTCAGAGAGCTGTTTGCAAAGATGGCTTAAATCCAACAGAACTGCTTTTAATATTATATTATTGTAAACCTCCCAGGATGGAAGACCAATAGGTCATCTAATCCAATTATGCATTTCATGCCTGAATCACTTCTATCATCCTAAAGAAATGAGAACTCCTGGCATTGTGACTGATGACAGAGAACCATCTACCATACCTCATATATAAATCTACAAAAAAATAAACAGCTGGGTATGATGGCATACGTCTTTAGTCCCTGCACTTGGGAGCCAGAGGCAGGCAGATATCTGTGAGACTGAAACCAGCCTGGTCTACATAGCAAGTTCCAGGCCAGCTGGGGCTACAGGAGCCCTTGTCTCAAAATAAAAAAAAAATAAAAAAGAAATAAAAAAGAAATAAATGAAGTTGGAAACACAAGCTGGAGGATGATACTTTAAAATGTGACTCTTGTGCATGCTTGGAAGAGGAGTACCTTCTTTCTTCTGTCTTTAGAGAAAGGTGTTGAACACTGTGACAGAGACTAATAGTTGTCTCCAGATTTAGTTTTCTTGCATCCCCAAGCATTTGGTTGGCACTTAACTGCTTGAAATAAAGAGCACATCCCAAAGGTTTCCTTATATGTTTCAATTGTTATTGTTGTGCAACAAATTGCCTCCAAAATTTATAGGTTAAAACAATCATTTTTATTACATTCACCAACCCTATGGATCAGGGCTTAGGACAGGGCACCTGTCTCAGGGCCAGCATGACTTCTAAATGCACGATTGGTCAAAGCAGTCTCAAGCCCACTCACACTCAACTCCTGTAGGAATGGCTAAGTCACACCATAGAAGAGCAAAGGGGCAGGAGGTACTATGCTTTTCCCTACAGAAATTGCAATTTGCATGGCCATTAAATGTTAGCCAAAAGAGTAGAGGAGGTATTGGTGTGATTGAGTTTCTGGTAGAGTCCTTCAAAGGGTGTGTGTTGTGGGGAAGGGAGGCTGCCTTCTCTTTTCTATACTCTCATTAGCTGACTTATACATGAGATGACTGGGTGGAGTAACCATTTTGGACCACAAACAGAATTAAAGAGCAGTGGCTTGAAGGAGGTTGGGTTCCTGATTATCATTGAGTACCATACAGGCCCTCAATGGCCCGCTTTACATGACAGAGAAATACAAGTCCATCTTATTTTAACTAGTATAGCATGCACTTTTTGCTGCATATGAACAATTCTATTCATAATTAAATGAAATATCATTATAAATGAAGACAGATGATACAAATGCACCTTAGATTATTGAACCTGTGAAAGAACACCCATATGGTAGAGAACAGGCCTAATATTGTGCCTCAATCAATCACATGTGAGGATTACCATATTTTTTGAGTATATTTCTTAAATGCTTGACAATTACAATAAAAATGCATTTTATTTAAAAAAAATAACAGAATACTATTATCATGAGGTCGATTACAAAACTGAACTACAGAAATTCACTCATGGAATAAATATAAGATGTATTTTTATAACGGAAAGTAGTTGAATTTCTAATTTCTAGTTTTTTAAATTTCCTGAGTCATGTATTTTCTCTTCTGTGTGGGTGGAAAGGTAAATGAGAGTGACTAAGGGAAGCAAATAAAACTAAAGAACAGATATGAACAGTGTAGAAAATGAAGCACATGTATTTAGACAGCATTGATTTGGCAAAAGAATTTTCTCTGTTTCAAAATTACAAACATTTTCAGAATAAGCTCATTTCCAAAGGAAAAAAAAAAAAAAAAAAAGAATTTTGCTTGGCGTGATGGCACTTCGCCTGTAGTCCCAGCACTTGGGAGCCAGCTGGGGTTACAGGAACGCCCTGTTTCAAAAAGACCAAAAAAAAAAAAAAAAAAAAAAAAAAAAAAAAAAAAACCACACACACACAAAAACCCCCCAAACAACAACAAAAAACCCCCCAAAAAACCAAACAAAAACAACAAAAAAAACCCCAAAACAAAAAACCCCCACTATACTTAAAGCAAAAATTTGTAGTTCTATTTCTGCTTACATTGACATACTCAAATTTTAGAGACTTAATTGAAATGACTCAGTATCAAGAAAGGCTTTAAAAGTAAGCAGTAAGAAACTAATCAAGCAAAGCTCCCTTTGGGTTCAGACCAATTGTCCTGACTACCATTTATCCAGCTTGCACTATCCTGTCGGAAAGGTATCGGCTAACTTTGCTAAGTGTTTCACAGTAAATGGCGCCTTTGTCCCAGTAAATAGTAGGGAATGCACCAAGCACACCGTGGCATAGCACCGGCAAGGCAAAACATCACAAGGCGGCTAAGAAAAGACTGAATAAGACCTAATGAAAGAAGGAAGCTGTCACAAAGACCGGCCACTTGTGTCTGTCCAAGAGAACCAGCACCGCTATAGAACTTGAACAAAAGGCATCACGAACATTTATCGAGCGATTGGATTCCGGGGGTTAAATAAAATGCCAGGACCGAGCTGGAGGTTGAAGTTTCAGGACAAATCCCGAGACACCATCTAGGCGAGGGTTTGCGGAGACTGACGTGTGGGGATTAGCGCGAGCAGCCCCGCCCTCCGCCTCGTGCACAGGTGGACCGCAGCCTGGGCCCCGCAACCCCTGCGCGTGCCGCAGCATCACTCCCCGCCCGCGCGCCCGCGCCTCCACCCCTCCGGGGCTGGAGCGAGAGGCGGGCACCAGCACCCGCTGGCAGGGTTGCCATGGCTTCCTGGGATCATGTGGTCGCGCGGGCGGGGCGGCGCGCGGGGAGAGGGCGAGGGGGGTGGTGCGGCGCGGCCACGGCGGGAGCGGGAGGAGCCCGAGATGCTGCCAGCCCT
>NW_008335967.1:2551190-2589313 GCF_000622305.1 Nannospalax galili | reverse complement strand
CGGGCCCAGAGCGCCGCGCTCGCAGCCGGTAGCGCCGTGCGCGCTCGCTCGGGGGCCGCGGAGCCTCAGGCCCGACCGCGGACAGGGGGCGAGGGTGGCGCCCCGGCGCTGAGGCAGGATGAGCATCGAAATTCCGCCCGGGCTCACGGAGCTGCTGCAGGGCTTCACGGTGGAGGTGCTGAGGCACCAGCCCGCCGACCTGCTGGAGTTCGCGCTGCAGCACTTCACGCGGCTGCAGCAGGAGAACGAGCGCAAGGGCGCTACGCGCTTCGGCCATGAAGGCAGGACCTTGGGGGACGCGGGCGTCGCGGCCGGGGGCGGCACCCCCAGCAAGGGGGTCAACTTCGCGGAGGAGCCCATGCGCTCCGACTCCGAGAACGGCGAGGAGGAGGAGGAGGAGGCCGGGGACTCCGGGGCGTTCAACGGTGAGAACCCGCCGCCGCGCCCGCCTGGCTCTTGAACCCCACGCCGCGCTCCCCAGCTTCCCGGCGCTCCCCCACCCTCCCATCCCGCCCACCCGCTCAGCATCCATTTCTGTCGCTCCCACTCGCCCACCTCCCTACTCCGCTCTCCTGTCATGCCTTCACTGTCCTCCCCTGCTCCGGAGGTGGAGAGCGGAGGGCTTGCGCTCCCGCCGCCCCTCTGCCCCTCTCTTCCTGGGCCACTTTGGGGTGGGCATCTTGCTGGAAGGACAACTTTCTTGTGGTTGGAGCTATTTCAGGCTCCGAGAGTACCTTTGTGCGTGAAGGAAACCGGCCCGCTGGGCGTCCTCTTTGCAACCCTTAAATTTATTAATGGAGTGTTCTGAGAGAAAAGGCAAAGTGTTGAGTTTGATTGGCTTTACTGCTGTTAGGACGGTAGACTCAGAGGAGTGTGAAATCGGACTCCCTGGGGTCGACAAAATCAATGATAATAGCTGTGACATTCTTGGAAAAGGGATAATTAACTGTTTTCCAATTTACCGGTACCATGAGGTGGTGATATTATGGAACGCATAACAAAGGACCATATCTAGCCTGCAACCTAAGGGGTTTTTGGAATGGGGAAATGGGCCAATGATTTTCTTTCCTTAAAAAAAATATAAAGCATATATTGAATAATTTCGTGATTTTTTTTTTTTTAAGTATGTAGGGGGAAATACGCCGTAGGAAGTTCTAAAAGCATGTCGGTTGTCTTTAGAATGAAAAGCCAGTGAGTATTTGTAAGGTCTGTGCCAGACACTGAAGCGAGAAAGAATGAATGGGGGAGAAAAAGGAATTTTCTCAAATAGCTGCTTTTGGCAAGTCCCACCCCTTCTGCTTACAAGCGTCTTTCCCTAACACACCAGATACACACGCATGTTTACAGTCTCTTGTATTTATACAATGTGGCCACCCCCCCCTTTTTTTTCCAGCATCCCATACTAAAATGCCACGGTGTGCAAATGTGCAAGTGTTTGCCTTTGTGGTGTAAGGCAAGTCCGCATGCAGCAGTTGCACAGGCTTTTATTTATTTATGCTGCTGGTGGTTTGTGTGTTCACAATCTGTTTCATATAATGAAAGCATTTAAGTGTCATTTTATTTCCTGTGTCCCTTCCCTAGGAAGATCTTCCAATTCTTTGCAGAATTACATGTTGAATGGGTTATAAAATTAATGTATTTTTGGCTTCTCTAAAATAATACCAGAAGCCCAGGAAGTTAATGCTCTATGAAGGTAATATGGAAGGATGTTATTTAAATTTTAATTTAGGATTTTTTGGTGCTTTCTAGGATAATCATAGTTTTGTTCTTTCTCACCAAAAAAAATCAATGAAATGCTTTTCCTACTAGAAAGGAGCAATAGAAAACACAGATGAGGTGGAAAAGCCAATAATAGACGGTATAGAAAAGACAGTGGCATTTACCTACAGCACACACATGCTGTACACACACACATGCACATACAGACATGTTGACATGGGGATTACATGACATGCAGACACAGGGATGCACATGCAGGCATGCACATACACAAAGGAAAAAAGGACTTGTGTCCTAGATTGGAGGAAACAAGGAACCAAGGACTTGTTAAAGAACCAATATGTTCTTTGTAGTATTAATACAGCTAAAACATTCTATTTGCATAATGCTTTTGAAGAGCTTTGCATGGATTTCACTTTCTCCTTGCCACAATGCATGTCCTGTACAGAAGAAATAAAAATTTTTATTTTGCAACAAAGGGCTTTGTAAGCAAGCAGTAGGGGTATTTTGTGAAGCTTTGTATTCTTCAAGGCAGCCTTACTGTAAAAATTAAAAATTTTGTTGTAATAAATACTTAGTTACACTGTTTATTCCCTACCCCATACCCCCAAGAATTTTAAAACTTTTTGACTGCACCCAAATACAGTTTGATAACTATCCAGCAGACATATGTGCATATGCATAACCAAAACTTCGGCAATTAATAGTTCTTCTACCGGGGACAGTGGTTTTTGATATTTTCAAACCAACTTTCTTGCTCTCTTAGAAGTTAATTGTGTTGAAAATCAGTTTAAAAACAATTGCAGGCAATAAAGTGATTGGCAAACTTTTTTGTGAAGGGCCAGATAGTAAATATTTTAGATTTTGTGGTCATTATTTCATCTGGATCACTTTTTTTTTTTTTTTTTTTTTTTTTGAGACAAGGTCTCCTTGTAGCTCCAGCTGACCTGGAACTCATTATGTAGACAAGGATGGATTCGAACTCACAGAGATCTGCCTGCCTTTGCCTCCCAAGTGCTGAGACTAAAGGCATGTGCCACCATGCCTGGCCCCTGGATCACATTTTTAAAAAGAGCCCTCTAACTGAATACCCTCACTGGAGGTTAAATTTGTTCAAGACCATAATTTACCCAACCCTGTACAAAGGGGGATCAAAAAGGGCAACATAGGAGGCTGGAGAGATGACTCAGCTGTTAAGAGCACTGGCTGCTCTTGCAGAGGACCCAGGTTCAATTGCCTGCACCCACATGGCAGATAACAACCATCTGTAACTCCAGTTCCAGGGGAATCAGATGCTCTCTTCTGACCTCTGTGGGCATTGCATGCACAACATGGGTGCACTTACAAACATGCAGACAATACATTATACACATAAAAAAATAAAAATATTTTTAAAAGGACTACATAGTAGCATTGGATGGAAAGAACATAGAGGAATTGACCTAAAAGGCACAGACCTATTGAGGTAGTATCTGTATCCAGGAGAGTGCAAAGAAACCCCACCAGTTACTGGGTGGTTCTCTTGGCATAACAGAGAATAAGTGTTGGAAGAGAAGCCATTTACTTTGTCACAGGACAGGGTCTACAGAACAAATTACTTTTAAATTTTCCCATGCATTGTGAACTTTGATTCAGAAAAGAACATTGCTTGCTACTATTATTAGAGAGCTTTTTTGAATAGGTGGGACATAGTTTTTCCTTTTCTGGCCAACAGACATCTCAGGTCCTTTTGATACCCTCTTGACTGTACTTTGAAAGACATTGGCCAATAGATAGTAATGACCATAATGCATCTCCTCATCCTGTTGTGGGTTAGAGAGAACTGCCATTTGTTGACATTTGCTGTGGTTTAGTCCTGCCTAAATGCTTCAGATCATTCTCCCAACTCCATGCTAATAATGGGGCTGTCACTCCTTTTTTCATAGTTGGTGTGCTGCAAATCTGGGACAGACACACAGGTGGTCCTGCCTCCATCCCTGTACTGTTGTCTACCAGGTTTCTTTCCAGAAGAAGCTAGGGCTAGGTTAACTTGTGCTAGCCCCTATATGCCAAACTCAGTTCCTTGAGACTCTTAATATATTTTCTCTAAGGCTGTGGACATTAACTTGTTCAAGGTCATATGCAGAACTCATAAAGTAACAGAACCAGGTTTTTTATGTCTGTTTGACCTTGAGGCCTAGCTCATCAGAGCATTTTTAAGTAAAACTTGTTCGATAGGCTGAGTCAAGTTTCCCAGGTAATTTCCAGTACTGATAATGGGTTTGCATTATTGGTTCATGTCTTCTCTCATGAACCACTTTAGTATAAGTGAATAAGTGAATTTAGAATAAGTGAATTTAGTATTAGAACACCTTGGGCTTAAAAGACACGTTTTTGACCATGAAACTGGTTCCTATTGATCTCTTACAAAGATCAAGCCTGCTACTTTGACCTCATAATATGCTGGTTTAATTAGAAAACCAGGCACTTGGAATCATCTTGAAAAGTATAGTCTTGTCCAGGAGTCCAGTGATATGGCTGTAGATGGTGCCAAATGGGTGACAGTGGATGTGCCTTGCCAGTGGATCCCTTCCTTTGCTGTTAGCTTTCCTGTCTCATCTTAATCAGTTCTTATTACTTTGCTATCACTTGATTCTGGGTTTTAGTCGAACTTAGGTCATAGAATGTTGGTAGCTTATGGTGACTGTCTCTGGGAAAACTCAAAAGGCTGGAGAGAAGCAATAGTGGAGACTTGATTGGCATCTGCTGCTGTGCCTGCCTCATCGTCATCCTATAGAAAGCAAAGAAAGCTTGACAAGATGCCTGTCTCTTATGTAAGGGTAGTAGCCCTAAAGCTAGAACTTACTAAAGGGTTTGCAGAAGACCAAAGAATTAAATCACTTTAAAATTTGAGTAAAACCTGTGGCAATAAATTGTTTTATATAGGTCTCATTGTCAGATCTTGTGTTGCTCAGAAATTTCTCAAGTGATTAAAAATAAAGTCAGTATAATTCAGATTACCCTGATGAATTGCTAAATTGTAAGCAATATAAGTTACAAAGGATCACCTGCAGAACAGTCAATTTGGGGGAAAATTGAGTAATATATAGAAGAGCTGGTCTTCTATGTTAGAGGGAAAGATATCTAAAATTCAAAATAGACAAATCAAAAATACAGCACTAACCAGGTATGGTGGCACACACCTTTAATCCCAGCTTTCGGAAGGCAAAGGCAAGTGGATCTCTTCAAGACTGAGGCCATCCTGGTCTACATAGTGAGTTCCAGGTCAACTGGGGCTCCGGTAAGACCCTGTCTCAAAAAAAAAAAAAAAAGTTTGCCACATTAACAACTGTGACTTAATCCTTTCAACTCTAAAGTGAAATCTTTGTTAGCAAATCTTACCTATCTTTGATGTTTATGGCTTAAAGGGAATGTGGAGAATTTGCAAGATAAATCATTTTGTCTTTTTTAAAAATTAAGTTCTTTGACAATTTCATATATGTATATAATGCCTTCTGATTATTCTCTCCACCCACTCTTACCTCCTTCCCATCCCTATCCCCCTCCTCCCTGTCTCTTTCTCACATTCATGACTTCTGCTTTTGTTTCGTGATCCATTTGCTTTAACGAGGTTCATCTGTGTGAGCATTGGATTGGAACTGTCCACTGGAACCTGGTGGGGTTACCAGTGGGTACACCACTGAAGGCATTGCCTCTCCCTCTCCCTGAATCTATCAGTAGCAACTAGTTTAGCAATGAAGGGTAGAGCTCTTTATATCTTTAAGATCATGCAAAATGGGAACATTAGCTCTTGTGGTCATGGTAGTGGATTAAGTGAATAAGGTTATTTATCATGAGAAATGTTAAAGGAGATCAGCAAAGAATAACAGTGTGTCATAAGAAATTTTCTTATGCATTCTGAACAAATGTTCTTCACCTCTGATACAGATAAAGGACTAAGTGTCATTCTAACTTGCTTAGAAGTCAGAGACCTGGGGCTGGAGAGATGGCTCAGCAGTTAAGAACTTATAACTGCTTTTATAGAGGACTCCAGTTTGGATCCTAGCACCCATGTTGGGCAGCTCACAACCACCTGTAACTCTGGTTTGAGGGAATCTCACACCATGTACTGACCTCCATGAGCACCTACACTCACATGTGCATACTCCCACATATACACATGCATACATAGAATTTTCAAAAAGTCAGAAGCCTGTCCAAAATGGTTCATCTGACTTCCCTTAAATGAGATGACAAAAACAAGAAAGGGCAGTGGCTGACTTTGCAAGAATGTGCTCAGTTTGCTTGCTTGTCCACTGGTTGAGTTCATGGCCTAACACTGAGTGGGCATTGCTTTAAAGAATGACTGTTGGACCATTATTTGGCTCAAATTCATATCCATATATACCTTAATTAAGATTGATTAGTGTTTTTTTTTGTTTGTTTTTTTTTTTTTTTTGAGATTAAAGTCTTACCCTCTAGCCCTGGCTGGCCTGGAGCTTTCTGTGTAAATCAAACTGGCCTTGAGATCCTCCCATCTCTTTCTCTGTCTCCCAAGTGTTGGGATTATAGCCATGTATCACCATGCCTGGTTCCGTATGTCCTTTACTAAGAACCTGCTTTCTCCATATGGCCAGTGGAAATTAAGAGACAAATCAGCCAGTTATCAGCTCTTGCCTCTTACAGTATGTGCCCACCAACATATGACTAAAGACATTTATATTTGACATTTACAATTATTTTGAACAGTTGACATGAAAATTAGAAGAGCCTTTTAATACATTTAAATCTTTAAGATACATTTAATCAGTTTGAAAGCATTCATAAAAGTTTGTTTTGGATTAACTTTAAATTCATACATTCATGTATGAAGCACTATGCTAATAAGCACGTTGGCATGTTATTGTCTTGATAATCCCAACCTCTTAGGGTTGTTACGTGGATAAGTGAGTTAATATTTGTGAGGTCATTAGGGCAGTGTATATAGCAAGCACTGATTATAGGTTAAACAGATGGTTTAACTGATATGAACTCCTGAAGAAGTACAAGAAGAGTAGCACTTTTACTGTGTTTTATGGAAGGCAATCTCGTATGGTATTTGTACTTTCTGGAAAACTGAAGGAAGAGATTTGCTCACAGAACAACTCTCCTTAGGATTTAATGTGAAGTTATATTGCATAGTCATAAATTCCACATCCTTTCAACCTGTAATTTGTAGCTAAGAGCTCCAGTATTTTTGTAGTTAACCAGACTGTATCATCCTTGGCCATTAGACATTTACATGATAGCTTAAAGTCCTTCTGAAATGGATTACATCATTCACGACAATCACTAAAATATTGAAACCATTATTTCAGTTTACTAGTGTAATCATGTAGTGGTATTTAGAGATTTGTGATTTTCAAAGTAGAACAGCTAAAAAACAGGATTCATTTCAGTAGTAGTATTAAGTGGATTGTTTTTATGGGTCAAAATTGGGTCACCAAGAACTTGAAGTATTCTCCTCTCTTCTTTTACCCTCCTATTATTTTTGTATTGGGAAAAGGGAGGCAAAAAAGTGGGAGACAAGCAAGCTTGGGGGCTGGGGGGGGGCATTGCTGAGAGAGACAGAAAGGGAAGAAGTGAAGAGCTGGGACTGGGGCATGTGAAGGCTTCCTGAGTAACTTTGGAGGGAGGGCCCTAAACAAAAGGGAAGCCCAAGATGCTTTCATTGTCCTACCTGTGTTAAAAATGGAGCTGTCTAGCTGTTGCTTCAGTTCAAGACAGCTACAAGCTTTCCACTGAGCCTGCACAGGCAGATGCTCCTGTCTTAGGGGAGCAGAGTAAATGTTGAATGGTTGTTTATTGTTACGAACCTCACTCCATGGACTCCAGTAAATTTCTAGCTGTCAGGATTTTGTTAGTAGCCCTGTTTTAAAAAAGCATGTTTCTTTTTTCAGCTTTGCAAATACCAACAGGAGACCACTGAATCTGTCAGTTAGGTGTTTATTTATGATACCTTAAGAAAGTCATTTATCAGCAGTAGTAGCAGTTGAGGAGACCCATAGTGGAGGCTGGGGATTGATGGAACATTTTAGTGAGGGGGGATTGGGCACGGGAGATTAAAGTGATTGGCTACAAAATTTCCCTCAGGTGTCCAGAGTCACAGTTCCAGGGCAGCCACCCGTTAGGAGGGGGAAGGGCGTGGAAGAGGAAGGCAGGGTGCCAGGCTTGCTCACAGATGTTTGCTGAGACCCAAATCCCTTTCTTCCCTCCCCTCTCCAGAAAAATGACTCTATTGTTCTCTTACCTTTACTCTAAATTTATGAAGCAACTCTTTGTTTCGGGACGGCCTATAGATGTCACATATAATTTATTTTATTTAGTAGATGAAGCCAATGGGAGACAGAAGTTCCTTATCTGAGTATAGTGGGTCTGGGACTTTTAAATTTGGCCTCGTTCATAAAACTATCACTATTTTGTGTGCTATTTTTAGTAACTTCTAAATTACAAATACTTTGTCTTCCTTTGAGGTGCTATATATAGTTTAAAAATACAAGTTAAAGAAAAGGAGTGTATGTTAACCTTAGAATTTCCAGGATTTTTGCACTTTGACTGATTTTAATTGTAAAGAAGCCTTATAGAAGACTGTTTTTACACCAGCTTCTTAAGACACAATGGAAAAGAAATGAGTGCAGTGATTTTTCTGAGTTTGGTCCTATTCTGGTCTTTCGTAGTTGTGTCTGTACTGTCTAGTTGTCAGGACAAAACCCCACTGTAAAACCTCATCATGATGGGATCATTATTTTATTATTTTTAAAAATATTTTCTTTATTATTTTTATTTTATATGTATGAGTATACTACCTGTATGTATGTAAGTGCACCCATGTTGTGCAGTGCCCTTGGAGGTCAGAAGAGGGCATTTGAGTTCCCTGGAACTAGAGTTATTGAAAGTTGTTAGCCACCGTGTGGGTGTTGGGAATTGAACCCGGTCCTCTGCAAGAGCAGCCAGTGCTCTTAACTGCTGAGCCATCTCTACAGCCCTGTGATCATTATTTTATGATGTGAGCAAATTTTGTGTCTTAGAAATTAAAAATGACTCGAGTGTTCCATTATGTAACTAATTTGTGGAAAGAATTTAAGCGAAAAGTTTCAGGTCGAGGTTTAAATGAAAACAAAACAATCTAAAAAAAATCAGAAATGTAAACACAGTTGGTGTAACATTTATAACTGTTTTAGCAGTAGGTTCTGTCATGTGTGGCTTAATATGTTTGGAAACTAAGAGTCATTCCAGTTGCTGCTGTTTTAAAATTTTTCTTAATTGAAAAAAAAGACAAAAGGTCAAAATATAAACACGTTCCACATAAAAGTGAAGCCAAGATACACTGTATACAGTTATTGCTGTATCCGTTTGGCTTGGGACTGACATTGTTTAATTTACATTAGCTGTTCCAAGACAAAATAGTTCATGGGAGTGCTGTTGAGGGGATTTTTCTTTCAGAAAAAAAGCTTCCATTTGGTTAAATGCCAGTAGACCCCAGAAGCATCTTTTCTAAAGGTCATGTTGAGTTAAAATATGAGTCAGCCCTTTCATTCCCACTGTTAAAGAAAACTAATGATTGTTAAATGGTGTCCTTTTATGAATTATTCTCAGCATATAGGGTTCCTTATATCCCGAGGGCTGGACAAGGCCTATCATAGATATGTCACTTCATCATCTTCCTCTGGGTAAGAGGTGGTGTTGGGGTTGCAAGGACCTGGCTCCTTCACATGATGTGCAGTTGTGTCCTTTTTGGTACTCAGGGCAGTAACATGCATGAGAAGAGCGAATCAAGAAATGACATGCCTATGATTTCCTCTAAAAACATGCAGTCCAGCCTCCCCTTGAATTCTCTGTTCTTACAATGTACTTACTCTGTCTCACCCAGATTAGCATTTCATGTACTTCAGAAATGCAGTAAAATATTTTATAACACTTACATGCTGTTTATTTTGCAAAACTCGTTAGTAAAATATATTTGAGTGTATATTCCTCAAATATATTTTGTATGTGTTTACAAATTGTATACATGTACATTAATCTATTGTGTATATGAGACCGCTTCTTAACAGTATGCATTTTGAAAGGAAGTTTTTGTAGACTGCTCTCTTTTTTTACCCCTATGCCTCAAAGGACTGCCTTACACACTGCCTCAGGGTGCATAGACTCCCCTTCAGAGAACACAGCTGTAAACACCAACCACAGCTTAACTTGGAACTCTGTCAGCCTAAGAGCTGTGTTCCACTTTGGTGTCCAGATTTAAGCACTCAACCCTGAGGACCCACAGAAAACCAGGACACTAGTTGTGTGTGCACATGCACAGAAGTTTGGGGGATTATAGAGAAATTTTCTCTTCTGAAAAAGGACATAAAAATCATTCTGTGTGAAAGGCTTGTCTTCTAAATCTGTATTCCTGTCTGTACCTTGAACTGTGCCGTGACTCCTCAGTACTGTGTAAACATTTTGCACAGGGAAAGAGAATCCTGTTACAAGTGTTTAATTAAGGATCACTAAATTACAGGAATTCAGTTAAAACTGGGGAAAAAAATGAAACTTTAAAAGAAATGCAGCTTCTTAGAAAATCTCAGGAAGGACACCCCTGAGGATATTTGTTAGGCCGGGGACTTCACCATCTGCTTTAAAAAATTTTTTTGAGGGGTTAGAGAGATGGCTCAGCGGTTAAGAGCATTGGCTGCTCTTGCAGAGGACCCAGGTTCAGTTCCCAGCACCCACATGGCAGTTAAAAACCATCCATAACTTCAGTTCCAGGGGATTTGAGGCCCTCTTCTGACTTCAGTGAGCACTGCGTGACACAGGTGCACTTACATAAATGCAGGCAATACATTCATACACATAAAAAAATAAAAATAATAAATATAAATTTTTAAAAAGCCTATATTTCTATTAAGATTAATTTTAAGTATAATCATGTAGGAAAGAAAGGCAGTTTTTTTATTATTTTATTTTTATGTGTATGAATGTTATACCAGCATGTGTGTAAGTATAAGTGTACCCATGTCCTGCAATGCTTGTGGAGGTCAGACGAAGGTGTCTGATCCCCTGGAACTGGAGTTATGAATGGCTGTTAGCTAACATGTGGGTGCTTGAATTCAAACCCGGGTCTTCTGCAAGAACAACCAGTGCTCTTAACCATTGAGCTATCTCTCTAACCCCCAGTGGTTCTTTTTAAATATGCATTAAATTGTTATGAAAATACAATTTATTTATTTTTCTTTTTTGAGACAGGGTCTCCCTGTAGCCCCAGCTGACCTGGAACTTGCTGTGGAGATCAGGCTAGCCTTGAACTCACAGAGGTCTGCCTGCCTCTGCCCCTGCTGGGATTAAAGGTGTGCGCCACCATGCCCAGCTGAAAATGCAATTTAAAGAGGCCTATGACATGGTTACAAATTGATGTAGCCAAATATTTTCATCTAAGTGGTTTCCTTGCCCCTGAAGGCCTGCTTCCCTTTCTGTGTCTTGACTGCCACCCCCCCTTCATTCGTATTTGTGTCATATCCCTTTTTTTTTTCTCGGGGTAGTTTGTATCTCACCAGTTTTTCCAAGTTTCCTTGTTGTCACTGATAGTGTGGGTACTCAAGATGAAGGCATACTCAATCACAAGAGAGCTTTGCTTGCAGTTTTAGGCTGTAGGAGGGCTAGGGATATACTACTTTTCTGTGGGTTACACTTTGCCAGTGGTATGTGCTCAAATAGTTTTTTAAAGCAAAAATTAAGGAATATTAAATGCCTAATAGGAAGTATATGTAAATATAAAAGGGATGAAACTTTCTTAGATATGTAATAAATATACCTAATGCTAGCCTTCGAATAATCCTTTACATTAAAGCATTTAAAATATTTTTGTGAAATATAAAAGCTTTAATCTGTCTTCAGATCAGTCTCATAGGTTTAGACTTCATTATATTAAAAATGAAGCTATTTTATTGTTGGGCCTCACCTTTGATTGCTCTAAAAGATAGAGAAAACAACAGGTATCCAGTCTTGTCTTGCCTGCAAAGATTTCACATTCAGGGTGACAGTTGAGGAACATGTTGGCCTGGCCCGAACCCCTCATGCTGTATGCCACTGTTTGTGCTCTAAGGAACCTTGTGCTGAATCTGAAATGGGTCTGTTGCCCCTAATCTGCTTTGTCCACTGTCACCTCTTTCCTCATCATTTGCCAACCTGCCAACTGGCTACCTGCTTACCTTGACTGCATGACTCCTGCACAATTGTTTTTTAATTGAAACAGAACAAACTTTAAAAATATAACTTCACTAAGGCATGGATTCTGAGTTTGAATCCTGGCTGTACCATTTATGGCCTGGGACCTTGACCAATTTGCTATCTGATCTGTGCCTCATTTTCCTCGTTCACTAAATAGGAGTAATAATATCTATCTCAGAAGGTTTCCTAAGAATTAAATGAGCTAAAAGTGCTTGACAGGCCAGGTGTGGTGGCACACGCCTTTAATCCCAGCACTTGGGAGGCAGGGGCAGGCGGATCTTTGTGAGTTCGAGGCCAGCCTGATCTACATAGTGAGTTCCAGGACAGCTGGGGCTACAGGGAGACCCTGTCTCAAAAAGACCAAAAAAAAAAAAAAAAAAAAAAAAAAAAAAAAGCTTGACAAACACATCATTTATGCGTTTTCTAATAAATAAAAATTAAAAAGCAAACAAGTTTTAGAAGTCAATGAAAATGTAATATTTTTAAATGAAGAAGGCTTTAAATGAAGGGGCTTGTGGTTCAGATCATTTGATAGAGTGCTTACCTTGCATGCAAAAAACCCTGGGTTTGACCCCCAGCACCACAGAAAAACATAGTTGCTCAAGCCTGTAATCCCAGTACTTGGGAGATAGAGGCAGGAGGATCTGAAGTTCAAAGTTATCCTCAGCTGCAGCTGTGTGAGACCTTATCTCCAAAGAGAATGAAAGAAAAAGATTGGAAATCAGATTTCTCTCAAAGCAGTGCAGAAGTAGTAGGGATCCCCCCCCCCCAAAGCCATTAATGAAAATGTAAAAGTCAAATCTTTACATTTTTGAGCTGTTTCAAACCCACACCCTGTTTCTTAAAGCTTGAGCCCTCCTTTAATTACATTTGAAATTGAAATAAATAATGTAACTTCAAAAAAACCAACCAACCAGTTGGGGCTGGAGAGATGGCTTAGCACTTAAGAACACTGACTGCTCTTGCAGAAGACCCGGGTTCGAATCCCAGCACCCGCACGGTAGCTAACAACTGTCCGAAACTCCAGTCACAGAGGATCCGAAGCCTCTTCTCTTTGGTCTTCTGTGGGCACTGCATGACACAGGTCCACTTAACCTACATGCAGGCAATACGCACATACACATGAAAAAAAAATAAATAAATAAAATATTTAAAAAACAGACAACCAAATAAACAAACAGCAAAAGAGCCTTGGGGTAAAGCTTTATTTTTACAGTATCCTCTCCTTTGGGGAACAGGTTAAATTAGTAGAATGAGTTTGTATTTATAAAAATGTGCAAATTTATGGTCTTATTTAAGTTTTAGCAAGTCATTTTAAAACAGCTTAGGACAGAGTAGGTAGGAGTACTGAAAATGGTGTTTTATTTGAGACAGATGCTTATAGTAAAAGCGTGAAATATAAATTAAAAGGAAAAATTATTTGCGCTGTATTGACAGCTTGCTGCCATTTCTTCAGTCATGATATTTGTAAAAGTAAGCTCATCTCAGGACAAATTTGTACTTCCCTGAGTTTTATGTTCCTTTGTGGTTTATTCCTAAAACCCATAATTTTATAGTTGTTCAAATACAAATTGCTAATTTCTTACTATAGTTCTAGAAGGGGATAAAAGTCCTTCTGGATCTTTGCTCTCATTCATATCAAGTTGTTCACAGATCTTTGATTTTTAAAATTTGATTGTCTTAAAATTCCAGCATAGATATGGAGAAGTAGGTAAGAAATACTAACTCAACCTAAGGAACTTTTGGCAATTGATGGCTGCTGGGAGGGCAACAGTGTCTTACAGGGCTTGGACTCTTGGTGGGCCCAGTGGATGGACCCACACTGAAGGGCATTTGGGGATACAAATTGGACTCTATAGGCCATATTATATATATAAAAGAGTACATTAAATTGGGGGGGGGCGGGGCTGTGGAGATGGGAGGAGATCTAAGTACCAAAAAACTATATTGTATGAAAATTACAAAAATTCAATAAAAAATTGGTTGTCAAACAGTAGGTTACCAACTAAGAAATATCAGAGCTATCAGTTCATAATATTTTAATAGTTACTTTATAATTTTTGAAAAAGAATTCAACAAGTATTTTAGTATTGAATTTTAGCAAAAACTCATTTCTAAGAAGGATATTTTATGAAAAACAACATGAACTAATTTGGTAGGTTTGGTAATATCTTAATGAAAGAAAGTAGAAAAGAAAATTATTTTTTTCCTCTGTTTTAGATTATGAGAGACTTCCAGTATACAAAGAGAAACAGACTGACATCACAAGCCATCCTCTAGCTCTAACAGTTTTGAATAGTTTTGTACCTTTTAGGTTTTTTGTTTTAGAAGCATACCACAGTATAGCATTTGGTATCTCCTCTATGTTGCTTATACTGGTAGTACCTAGGCATTTATCTGTTAGTTAGAAGCAGTGCTATTTTAATATAGTCCAAGGTTATATAAACTGTACACTTGGAAAAGTTTGTTTTATATAAATTATACTTCAGCTTCTCGTTGAGAGCAGTATTTGAGATGTTACATTGATTCTCATAGCTGTACTTTATTTTAAATTGTGATGTAGTATAATCTTGTGTAAATAAACACTGTAAATTCTTTGGTAAATATTTTAGTTGTTGACAATTTCTTACAGTGCTGTAGTAGATTGTGTGTGTGTTTGTGTACGTGTATGTGTGCGTGTGCGCTTGTTAAGTGAGTGTGTGAGCTTTTGAAGATTGTTTTCAGTATGATCTGGAGATCCCTGTGGGACTATTTGTCTTCCATCCCCAGACCTTTTCAAGGGGGTCATAGGATAAAAATCACATCATCATTGTTCTAGTTTAGTTTCTGTTGCTGTGATAAACACCATGCCCAAAGGCAACTTGGGTGAGGAAAGGGCTTATTTCAGCTTATAAGTTGCAGTCCATCATCAAGGGAAGCCAGGGCAGGAATTCAAGGTAGGAACTTGGAGACAGGAACTGAAGCAGTACGCTGAGGAATGCTGCTTACTGGCTTGCTTCCCCTGACTTGGCCCTGCTGCCCACGAATGGCACTGCCCACAGTGGGCTGGGCCCTCCTGCATCAATTATTAAGAAAATGCCTCATAGACATGACCACAGGCCAGGCTGGTGGAGGATAGTCCTCAACTGAGGTCCCCTCTTTTCAGGGTCTCTAGGTTGTGTCAAATTGACAAAAACTGACCAGCACAGTTATAATAATATGTCTTAGGTTTCTCTTATCCTCTTAAAAGTACGTATTGGGATTCTCCTGAGGGCACATACTGTATGATATTGCGGTGAATGAATGCAGAACCTATCTGTCATACTAAATGCAGAAAAATGTAAAATAAAGTCATTCTAAATAATTTGCTTCTTTTGTAAAATATAATTATTTCCTGCTAAAGCATGTTATTTATGACATGCAATTTTTATTGCTAGTTTTAATATGTTAAGTATTTATCAGTTTTAACTTTTAGTATGATAAATACTGTTGGATATAATCTAGATAAGCAGTTAATTTTTGAGTGGTAAAGAATTTTAAGATCAAAATGCTCTGGCGGCTGCCGCTCTAGGTTCTGTACCTGAGCAGGGGAACATGGGTTGTGCGTGTGCAACTCTGACTTCACCTCATATTGCTGTCTTTGCTCTGCAGAAGCATTGCAGTTTGTTTACATTCAAGCTAATGGTGGTGTCAGATTTTAACAAATTCAACCAGTAGTATGGATAGTAGGTAGGGTCTCACCGTGAGCTGAACCTGTTTTTCCCTTATCACTAGTAGTGTTGAGAATCTTTTCTTGTTTATTGAATCTCTTTATAGTTCATCTTCTCTGAGAAAACTTTTATTATTATTTACTGAATTTCTTACCTAGTTTGTCTGAGTAGTAATTTTATTGGTTATATGCACTGAACAAGTCTTCCTTTCGTCTTTGGCTCATCTTGTTTTTTTGATAGTAACTCTGCTTTCTCTTCTGTTTTCTTCTTTTTTATTTTTTCATGTTTATACTAACATTGGCTGAACAGAATTTCTTGATCTTAATAAAACTAACATGAATCCTATCCATTTTACTTACATTTTTTGTTTCTTATTTAAGAAACCTATTTCTCTTCCATATTAAAAAGATAGTTTCTGGGGCTGGAGAGAGGACTCACTGGCTAAGAGCACTGGCTACTCTTCCAGAGGACTCAGGTTCAGTTTCTAGCACCCACATGGTAGCTAAAACTATCTGTAACTCCAGTTCCAGGGGACCCGACACCCTCTTCTGGACTCCAGGGACATTGCATGACATGGGTGCACTTACATACATGTACATAAAACACTCATATACAAAGTAAAAATAAATTAGAAAATTTAAAAAGATAGTCTCTTGTAAATGTTTAAGCCTTCGTTTTCCTACTTGAAGCTTTAATCCATCTGATTTATTTTTGCAAATATGAAATACACAGTAATTTTATTGTAGTTTATGTAGTGTGTGTGTGCGTGTGTGTGTGTGCGCATGCGTGTGTGTGTGTGTGTGTGTGTGTGTGTGTGTGTGTTTGCATGTGTATATGCCACAGTTCCTTTGTGGTCAGTGGACAATTGACAGGAATCAGTTCTCTCCTTCCACCATGTGGGTCCTGGGTCATCAGACTCACAGACTCAGTGGCAATCACCCTTACCCACTGAGCCATCTCACCAGCCCAAGATATAACTTTTTGTCTTTATTATTGTTATTTTGAGACAAGGCCTCCCTATTTTGCCTAGGCTAGTCTTGGACTCCTGAGCTCAAGCCATCCTCCTGCCTCAGCTTCCCAAGTAGATGAGACTACAGGCATCCATCATCACTGTGCCTGGCTGTCCTGGAACTCACTATGTAGAGCAGGCTGGCCTTGAACTCACAGAGATCCGCCTGCCTCTGTCTCCTGAGTGCTGGAATTAAAGGCATGCACCACCATGCCCGGCGTTCCCATGAGTTTTTAAATTTAAGGTTTCCATATGTGATTGCACTTAAAGTGTCTATTCTGTTCTATTGATTTACCTATCTTTTCATCCATACCGCTTTCTCTTAATTAGTATGAATTTTAACGATTTTGATATGTGTTATGGTAATTCCCACCATTTTTCTTTCCAGCTTACATTAAGTAGTTGTAGGCTTTTATTGTTCTAATTTTAAAATAAACCCTAATTTTATAGGAAATCTTTACTGGGTGTTTTATTGGCATTGCATTGAATAATGAATGTGGAGAGGACAGATTTTATTATTTTGAGTCTTCTCTCCATGAACATGCTACATCTGTCTCTTCCTTTTAGATTCTTCAATTATATTTTGTCACCTTTTCCCTCATAAAGTGTTTTCCTGTCTTGTATTAGTTTTCTTCATAAATATCTTGTCATTTTTGTTTTTATATCTGGGATTTTTTTTCCTGCTACATAGTCTAAGTTATTGTTAGTGGGATTTAATGATTAAAACTCAATAATAAGGTCCTAGTCAAACCGCAAAAATCATGGGGCATGTCAATGGATAAGACAGGTAAGTGGCTGACAGGCATGGAAAATGGAGCTCAGCATTTTTAGTTATTTGGGGAAATGAACATTGAAACCATAGGGAGACATCATTGAACACATGATGTGGAGCAACTGGAACCCATCTTTGTAGCCTATGAGAGCATACAGTGCTAGACTTAGAAAAACTTCATGTTCATTACACACATTTGTCCACTGTGACCCAACATTCCCACACCTAGGTGTTTCTTCAAGAGATATAGTCATACTTATAAATGTTTCGTGTAAGAGTATTTATGGAAACATTATTTGAACTGGAAACAATTCACATGTCCATCAATGAAAAAATAAATTGAGGTATCCTCATAGTGGATAGTAAGAGTGAATGAACTGCTGATGCTTTCAGCAATAAGAATGAATCTGACATCTACACGAAGTAAAAGAAGGTGAAGTGAGACTGTTAAGGCAGACATTGTGACGGTAATTCCCATGGGGTAGTGGGAACTCACTATAACAGGACTCCTAGAAATTTCCCCCATGGGGTGGTGGGAGCTCACTATAACAGGACTCCTTGAAATTTCCTCCATGGGGTAGTGGGAATTCACTATAACAGGAGTCCTAGTAACTTCCCTGTGTTGAAAAGCTTTTATATCTGCATTGGGATGCTGCTTACATGGCTTGGTACATTTGTCAGAGCTCACTTAATTGTACATTTCATTGAGTGTTAATTTTGCCTGAATTAAAGGAGAACAAAACAATTAGAAACAAGGACGCTGTTGGATCCTGCTTTCTGCACTTTAATTGAGAAATACCATTATGATGGTTCTCTTGTAAAATCTTTCATTGTGTTGGAGACTAAAATCGAGGTTCCATTTTTACAGTAATGGGGCTTAAATGAGATTGGTTTTTTTGGTATTTGAAGGGAAAAAGTTAAAGGGTAGTTACTTTCTATTGTTTTTAATCTATTGGATGCTTGCAACCAATACTGTGTTTTATGATTTTCACCATCTTAATGCTTTGTAAATGTCACCTACATTTGTCTAAATGACCTTCCAGTACCAGGGAGTGCCTGTCATGGCAACCTCATCAGCACAGTTCGTTCAGCATTTGCCGACCCTAATATGTATATTATAGTACTGGGAGCAGTAATGATGCTGTCTTCAGTGTGGGAGAAAGCAGATAATAAACATAAAATACCAGATACATTTAGATAGCTGATTGCTTTGGAGTGGGTAAAATGGGACAGTATGATGGAGTGATTAAAGGGGCTACTGCGCATGGTATGTTGGAGGAAGGCTTCTGTGGCAGGATCTTCATTTTGTGAAGATCCAGGGGATGCTTTGACTATGGGCATTTACTGTGATTACTTTTAGGAGTAGGGCATTAGCACATCTAATTGTTTGCCCAGTTGTTCTTCATTTCAGTGCTTTTATATTTTTCTCAATTGCCTTTGGTGACTTTGTCAACATGTAGCAATTTGAACTCCAAAGCTTTTGGCTCTTCTGACATTATTTGTCTGGACTGGTTTATTCACCATCGCACACAGAATGCTGCTCTCTGTAAATCTGGCCTTTGCATGTTGACCTGACCTGATTGTGCCTGCTGTATCTGAGCTTTCAAAGAGGGTTTAGAACATGGAGAATCAGAGATTGAATTTTTCTAGGTTTGTCAGTGTTCTTTTCCAGAGTAGAGAGTATCTAAGATCTGGAAAGAGTTTGGGAACCTTTTTACTTGGCATTTGCCATGGCCTCACCTCTATAGTTCTATAAGGTTAGCCATGTTGGGACTTTCTTAGCTGAAATTATATTTTTTTCTGTATGTAAGAGAGCATTGTTGGCAAGGTCCTCATGAATTATAAAGTAGAGAATCATGTTCATTTATTAAAAAAAGTGTTTTTCCTAGTTTGTTGCTTACTACCCTGATATTTAAAATATCAGTTTTATTTTGAGGCATTAGTTTATAAGTAGAACAAAATTTTGCATCTTTTTATTGATCATTCAAATTGGCATGTTCTAAAAGCTGAAGTACCTGTACTTGATCTCACCTGCCCCACTTCCACTGTGGTTCATGTGAGCTGGTAAAATGGATACCTGATCCCTTGTTGTGTCAGAGAGAGGGGGAGGGGGAGGGGAGGGGGAGGGTGAGAGGGAGCGGGAGAACACACTCGTCCTCATGGCTAAGAAGTACGTTGAGATGTGTGGTTTATAAACTGTGTCTCCTTAAGACCAAGCCAGTTAGATTACCCTCACACTGTGATTCTGCCCTGGTGTCCCTGTTGCACCTAGAGCCCAGCTCTCAGATGCTCAAGTACCGAGAGTCTGGAATACAGCTTCCGTAAAGCGCCCAGACTTGGCAGGACTGTCATGAGTATTTCCAAGTGTTTATAAAACTGGTCAAGAATCATCATCCTTTAGCAAAAGTATAGAAAATAAATGGTATTTTTCAGGACCAGAAATTGAACACGTATGTGTTAATTGGCAAAGTATTTCAGAACTTTTGTTGTTGTTTGTTTGTTTGCTGTTGATCTTTATAAAAAGCTAATTTTTCCTTGGATCAAGGGTAAGCCTTATTTATTTTCAAAACATAGGCACAAGAAATTAATTTATTCTGAGCTGAGTATTTACTGTCAAAAATAATTAGCTTACATGGTTTCAATTTACAGTATTTTTGGTCTTTTATTTAAGCAGCTAAGATATATAAAAAGTATTTATTTCTAGAAAAAGCAACTAATAGGAGAATAAGGATGCTAATTTAAGATTATAGTGTGTATCTTACTTCAAGGCATATGAGCAATTTTCTGCAAAAGACCCATTTAATGAATGTATCTCCAGTATAGACAGGATGGTTTAATATCCTTAATGTCTTTTGTGTGTGTGGGGGGGAGAGAGAGAGAGAGAGAGAGAGAGAGAGAGAGAGAGAGAGAGGATGCTCATGACCCCAGATCACAACTCAGAGATATTTGTTTATCTTGGAGTGTCCCATGGCAGTATGCTCAGAAATGCAGTGCCCGTCCACTTCTGTTACCTTGGCTTCCCTTTGGAAGACTGGACTCATTGTTTCTTGCTTTTAGTTGACTGCTTTTATTTTTATGAACTATCTTGCTTTTCAGCCTTCACTGAATTTCTGTCACCTATTTTTTTTTTTTTTTCTGAATTAGATAAGCCCTTGAAGCTATTGCATTTGGAAATATGAGACTTGGTTAAGTCCTTCGGGTGGAGACTATCACAATTCCTGTATCCGTACTTGATCTGGCCATAAAGTAAGTGGGAGCAGGACTTCCTTTGTGTACTTTTGAGTTTATTGATCCATCTTGTGGATGTTAAACTCAACACCTTTTATATGCCAGGTGAGCTTTTGGTATAACGAGAGCAGTTTCTGTTGACACTAGGTATGGCAGGCTGTTCCCCATGCTGGCAATGAAGGTGTTCCTTCAGTTTACCTAGTGGCAGGGATGAGGGGTAAGAATTTCACTCCTAAGGATATACTGGGCGCTAAAGCCAGTCTACGGATGCAGTTGGCAGTGGAGGAATCTCTGTTACTCATACTTAAAGATACACATAGGACAGCACACCTCATGGTGCTATAAGGGAATAACATTTGGAAGAAAGCAAACATATAGACAGCTCTGTGTTCATTCTCTCTCTCTCGCTCTTGCTCTCACTCTCACTCCCCCCCAAGAATTATAAGAAGATCTAAAGGTGGAAACCAAGACTAGAAAACTCATTTTGTTACATTTTAAGTATCTTCATTTGTTAATTTTGTATGTGTGGTATATATGCATGTGGAAGTGTGTGCAGAGGCTGGAGAAGGATGGGGGTCCTGCTCTATTACGTTCTCCCTTCTTATTTTGAGACAGGGACTCTCATTGACCTAGATCCAGGCTGGTAGCTAGCAAGTGCCCGCAATCTTCCTGTCTTTGTTTCCTCAAGTGCTGCTGGGTGTTGGAGATTTGAACCCAGGTCCTTATGCTTGTACAACAAATGCTTTTATCTGCTGAGCCATCTATCCAGCTCCTGCTAATTATCTTTTGAGAATCTGTATTGCTGTTCACTTTATATTTTTAAAATAGTATTCTTAGTTCACAGCAGGTAAGCATCAGTCTCTTGCAGTTGGCTAGGAGTTTATTGTTAATAGGCACTCTCAAAGATGTGGTTCTTACTTCATAAAACCTACTGAAAGAAGGGTAGGCCTTACTGCCCTATTTTGTAAGTCAGTGTTGTATGGTTGATTAGGTTTCATGGAAGTCATGCAATGGGCGGGCAGTGGGGCCCACAGCTCTGTTGTATGTTCCTTCCCATTTCTCACCTCTCGCTGCCAGTAATGTGGAATGTGGGCACATGGGCAATGCCACCCTCACATTCCTTCTCTCTTCTCTGACATAGCTTCTCATAGAGTCACTGCTTTGCAGATGCATGTTTATTTCCAGGCTTCCACCCTGAACCTCAGCCTTCTTCCCTATGTTGCAGCTGAATTGAACCTAGAAAAATTGCAGTGTCTTAGCTTACTAAAAGTATATGCAGGAAATACTTGTGTTTCATCTCTCCAAGAGAGGATAAGGGGAGATATGGATGTGAGGGATCGAAATTTTTGTTGTTGTCAAAGTCTGTATTTGCCTTGACTACTGCAAACCACCTACCTGGTCTTTTTTTTTTTGAAACTGTCCAACCATAGGCCCCTGTTTATTTTCAGACACATGACACACAGCTTACATGCCCACAACACATAAATAGATATAGCATCTAGAAAGATGTCAAGGAGACACTAGATGAAAAGTAATTTCTGATATTTGAGTAGGTATGTACTTTAGGATATGAGCAAGAAGACATAGCACGGTTAGATTCTCCCACCTGCATGTAGACTCCTCAGACTATGCAAGCTGCAAGTGGAATCTGACCAGATGGATTGTGCTGGCCACCTACATACCACAGAGGGCACTGCAGCAGGCGTGGCTTTCTGAAATGAAGGCCTTTGAGTAAAATTCCAAACAAAACAAAATGCAAGAAAGAAAACTTAGTTCCTTTGATCCATGTTGTTCTGCTGGGAATTTAAAATTTATTTATATATTATTATTGTCATATGTGTGCATGACGAGGGGGACATGATGAGAAGTCAGAGAAATCTGTGAAGTCAGTTCTCTCCTTCCACTTTTGCATGGGTTCTGGGGACCAAACTTAAATCTCTAGGCTTATTTGGCCAGTGCCTTTACCCACTGAGCTATCTCAACAGCCCATTACTAGGGACATTCAAATACATATTAAACTGAATAACAATGTCAGGATCTAGGATCAGATGGTTATAAATAGACTCTTGCCAATCTGCATGCCTAGCAGGTTATTTAAAAGTCATGCAAGGACTGGGAAGATGGTTCAGTAGGTAAAGCACTTGCTGAGCAACTGTGAAGACCTGAGTTAGCATCCCCAGAAGCAATGTAAAGCAAATGCATGCTTCTGAAATCTCAGCTCTCCTACAAGGAGATGGGAGGCAGAGACAGGAGAATTCCCAGAAGCTTGAAGGCAGCTACCTTGGCGTATGCATTGGGAAAAAAACAAGAGACGTCTCAAGGTAGAAAGGGAAGACTGGAAACTGAGGTCCTCTGACAAATGCATGTACTCATACAGCATACACACACTCAAAGTTATAATAAAATCACAGAGGACACAGTTTCTAGGATGTAGGACTTTCTTGTTGTAGTGTTTTGAAGGTTGCCTTCCAAAGCTGAGCTCTGAATTAGTGTGACAGTTAAAATAGCCCCACAAAATTTGATCCCTCAAAGGAAATGAAAAGATATTCTAGATGGCAGGGCCATCTGTGAGAAATCTTCCTTAAACACCAGAAAAATACAGAAATGTGAGGACTCTGGAGAACAAAGACTTCCCCACCTGAGGCCACAGCCCTGAAGAGGCTGGTACACAGGACTGCTCAGCATGGCTCCCTTATTTTCCCTTGGCTGTGGTAGGTCTTTTACCTTCATCTTATGTGTATCTGCCTGTACCGCCCATTCTGTATTCCTGTGGTTGAACTGCTTTATGCTCTCTCTAGTCACTGTCCTGGTAGCCCTGGAGGAGACTCTCTTAAGACTCCTTACTAAAGGAGTTAGGAATAGGGATTTAAAGCATCCATGAAAATTGGCGGGCCTTTGTATGTGTGTGGCAAAATACAGTTCACAGAAAGTGTTTTTGAGTAAGTAATTTGTTACTATCCAGATAATAACTTACTGAGGAATTTCAGGGATATGTATCTTCACTTTCTGTTTTTCTAAGGACTGTATTTTTAGTTTTTCATTCTCAAGCTTTGCTGCAGGATAGATATATGCAGGATAGATCTAAAGCAAGTTAATCAATTTCTCCAAGCTTTACTTTAAAATTTCCTCATCAGTAATACAAAGATAGTGATGTTTAATAGCATGGAGACAAGGATTGATGTAAAACATCTGGCACACAATCTGTTTTCTTCTAATACTTGCTCTTGTACATAGATACTCATTACGCAGCATAACCGCAGTGCTAAGAATTTTGTCTTTTCATAATTTTGTCCTAAGTGTCTCTATATAATAAACAGTGCTTATAATTAGTTTTTTAAAAAATATTTTATATATTTTTTATTTTATGTGCATGCTTGTATTGCTTGCATGTATGTAAGTGCACCTGTGTCATGCAATGCCTGTGGAGGTCAGAAGAGGGTGTCAGATCCCCTGGAACTGGAATTACAGATGTATGTTAGCAACCATGTGGGTGCTGGGAATCGAACCCAGGTCCTCTGCAAGAGCAGTCAGTACTCTTAACCACAGAGCTATCCCTCCAGCCCCTATAATTACTCTTTTAAAAGTATTAAAATATTATGAAGTAGACACATGACACTTTGTGGAATATATATGATGGCTTTCCTTCCATAATGTGAACCATAAGTTTACCTACTTTTCTCAAAAAAAGGAAATTTTAAAAAGAATACCAAAACCCATCCATTTCTTTTTAAAAAATATTTATTATTTTTATTTTATGCATATGAGAGTATTGCCTGCATGTATGTAAGTGCACCCATGTGGTACAATGCCTGCAGAGGTCAGAAGAGGGCATCTAATTCCCTTGGAACTGGAGTTACGGATAGTTGTTAGCCACTATGTGGGTGCTGGGGATTGAATCCAGGCCCTTTGCAAAGAGCATCCAGTGCTCTTAACTGCTGAGCCACCTTTCCAGCACCACCCCCAACCCCTTTTTCTTGAGATAACTTTATCAGTACATCAGGAAGAAACCCAGAGATGAGCCAGAGATGTGACAGACGGAGGGAAGGCTGCCAGTGGAGTGCTGCCTGCACCAGCCTGGATCTGCAGTGTGCATGCCATGGATATCTGGGTTGCCCAGTATTTCATCTGAGACTTACCTATGTGTGAGTTCGTTTTATAGGGATATTGTTTAAGTGTTAGCTTTGTTTCCTAACTTTCTCCTCTTAAAAATGATGCTGCTAGCTGTGTGTGATGACTTACCCCTTTAATCCCAGCACTCAGAGACAGGACGATGGATCTCTGAGTTCAAGGCCACCCTGGTCTAAAAGTTCCAGGCTACCCAGAACTATGCATGAGTCTTATCAAGCTGCTTCTGAAAAGATCTGTTCATGTACTTTTTTTTTTAACAAGATCTCCCTAGCCCTCACCGCCTGGAACACACCATGTAGACCATGCTGGCCTCTATCTCATAGAGATCTGCCTGCCTCTGCCTCCCAAGTGCTGGAATTAAGGGCATGGGCTATTGTGCCTGGCTCATGTACTGTTTGTTCGTTCTCTGGTAGCACTTCTTTAGGGTTTACCTCTAAAAGTGGTGCTTCATGTGGTTGCTGAGTTGTTTTCTAGTGGTGTTTATGAATTTAACCTGTTCCTGGATACTTTAAGCAAGGATTTTTATTTAAAGTCTTTAAGTGAAATTATTAGGTGAAATACTGATTTTAGCTGACACTTCTTTTGGTGAATTTAAGCATTTAATTTTATATTTTCTTTAATTTTAATTTTATTTATACACGTCAGTTTTTTTTGTATTGAAATTGCAGGATTACTTAAGCCTTTCCAGAGTTTTGGAAAAATAAGATTAAAAAAAAAAATCTAATCACATTATTCTGCTTTTTTCTTTTAGCTCCAGTTATAAACCGGTTCACAAGGCGTGCCTCGGGTAAGTCTGACTGTTCTATGGATTTCACTCACTAATGGTGATGTTTTAAAGATGATAGTTGTACTGGACAAGAAGGTGCAAAGACAATAATTGTTGTGGAATAATAACTTATCTTTTCCCCCAGAATGTGACACAATCATAAATTAGGGGTCAGTAGAAATGCTGTCTGCACAGCTGTGTGAGTCCTCCTGTGGCCAGGCCAATGTAGATGGTCCCTGGAGACCCTGAGCCTGGCCAGTTCTTTTTGCTTTTGACAAAATGTCTACTTGCCTGACTCGCTCATTTACAGCCACAGTTTAGGAGCTGTGATTTAGCAGATGAGTGAAGGAGACCTAGAAAGAGGAGAGAGAGTTTTTAATTATCGTCAGGGAGCCCTTTAGAACAGGAGCAAATCGATTTACATTGGCTAATGCCATTGCTATCTTAAATGTCTACTCTGATAACCTGAAGTGTAGCCAGGGAAGTCTAGGTTCATTGTGGGCCCCTTGAATGGGAGGGGAAGAGGAGAATACAATTAAGAGCATTTCTGTTCAAAGTAGTTTAAGTAAAGAGAATTTGGGTGTGGAAATGAATCAGTAATTATTTGGAAAATTCACCTATGGAATATCTTCTCTAAGAGAGGACAAATGAAGTGCTGCTATATTTGTTTTGAGAAAGTTACTCTTCCTTTATGTATAAGCAGGACTGTTTTATTGAAAAAAATGCAAAATGAACATTTCAGACACACCATCTTTGGAGTTCAGATGTAGAAATGTCTCACTTATTTTTTCATAAAATTGCCTAATTTCCAACTGTGTTACAGTACCAAAAAAGCTTTAAGGTTGAATTTCATTTTTAATTTGTTAGCAATTAATAATTTTCCCTTGAATATGATGGCCAGGTCTGTAATGGCAGAAATTAGGAGAGCATGTTGCATTGGGATGGTGTCTACCATTCTGAGCTTTCTCTAATTTCAGTGCATGTTTATTTTAAATGGTGAAGGAAAACTACATTTTAATGCCTTCTCTGGAATAAGGTCATATTATGTCAGTAAGGCCTTGAACTTTATCTAGAGCAGAGTTATGAAGCAAGACTTTCAGGAATGGTGGTAGGAACCAGGAAGGAGCAATTAGAGTCAGTGTTGGGTGTCTTGTCTATGTAATAGGAAGTTCTTCCAACAGAAACATAGCTAAAAGTCTTAGAATAATCTCCCTTTTCTGCCTCAAATTGAAGGAACTGAGATGTTTAATTCTGAGTAAATTCCATTGGTATTTGTTGTATGATATATTTATTAGTAATTAATGGATCAGGGACTCTAGGATATAGATTAATTTTGAAACAGCAGTATTTTATGCCTTTCTTCTCCCAAATGTGTGTCCACTGTATCTCATCAATACTAGTTGGAAACGTAGAGATGGTGGAATGCTAGCAAAGAAATACAGTTAAAGTGTTGCATTTATTTTCAGAATGAAAGATAATTGGAAGTATCAGTGAGAACAATCAGGAAAAATTGGGTATAAAATAGCAATGTCTTAACGGGGTAGAATTGCCATGCTACATGCTGGAATTCATTATGAGAGTGACAACAAGGATTGAAAGGCCAAGAGGTAATTTATGGAGTACCCTGGTCTGTTAGCATGCCAAGTATTTTGTCTGGACTCTCAGTCTTTTGGTAAAAGGAAAAGGAACTGTAGGATGGGGCGGGGATCAATCTAATCATCTACATGTCTATATTTATTTTGACTTTTTAATTTTAATTCTTATAAAAGTTTGTTTAAATATTTTCTGGCAAAGAGCATAGAAACAGTCTTAAGATATTCTGCGAAGGAAATTCTATAATTCTCTGAGTTTAAAGGATAAAAGGGACCTTTAGTGAAGGAATCATACCTCAACTTCTCATAAAGTTTCTTGAAAATAAAAATAATTTCTTGAAAATAAAAAATAAATGATTGCTGACTAAAAATACAGAAAATTCTATGTGATAACTGAGACTATTTAAGATATCTTTTTTGGGGCGAATTTTACTTCAAAAATATCTTTCTTTTTAGAATAGTATAACCTCTCATAACCTCTCATGTCTTCAGGTGTTGTTATTGCGTGCCCACAAACCTGTCAGTTACCAGTTCTACAAGTAAAAAGAACTGTTTCAGTCAGTATTGCCAAACAGGATTCCTATAGTTTTAAGACTGGAATTTTCAAAAGTAAGTTTACTTCTTCATGCAGGGATGAAAGGTGCCTGGTAGAGCAGTTAATGGGAATGAGTGCAGAATGTTGTCAAAAATGTAGAGCCCAACCTCAGAGGTTAGGTTGGGAAAGTTCTACAAAATGTGAAGATGATTGTCAAATATGTTCTGAAATCCAGTTATAATACGTTTTTGGTATCTTCTTGACTGTACCCTATAATCCTGTTATTAAAAGAAAAATGCTCTCTTGGTCTATTTTTTGTTGTTGTTGTTGTTACTGTTATTAGTAAACACTTCTTTAAAAATACAGAGAAATAATTGTGTGTGTGTGTGTGTGTGTGTGTGTGTGTGTGTGTATGTATGTGTGTGTGTGTGTTTATATACCTTATTGAGTTTTCTTTTTCATTTTTTTTTTCAGTTTGGGATCCTAAAAGGAATATTCAAGTTTGCTCTGAAGGTTAAATGTTTTCAATAAAAACTCCAGCAGAATGTCTAGTCTCTCAAAAATGCTAGTGTTGTGCTATATTCTCCAGAGTGTGCTTTGAGACAGAAAATAAACCTCCGGCTCTGTGCCTTAGCCTATCTGAAAAAAGCCTGCAAATCATAACACTGCTTGATATTAATCTTTAATAAGGGCATCTCTTTTTATTGTTTGCACATTAGAAGATTTTCAAAAGATTCCAATGACTTTTCTCTGTGGTTTTATTTCTAAAGGGGGAGGGTACAGTGCCCAGCCAGCCCCTAGACAATGCCTTATATTTTGAGGGCAGATCTTTGAACCTTACAGGATTTTGTTTAGAAAAATATATTTATAGAAAATTTCAAAGAAGAGTGCAGTGAGTACATTTATCCAGGTTCCCTGACCTTTTTTATTTTGTCACATTTTAGAAAATATTTTATTTATTATTTTAAGTGTATGAGTATATTGCTTGCATGTAGGTAAGTGCACCCGTGTCATGCAGTGTGCGCGAGGAGGACAAGAAGAGGCCATCGGATCCCCTGGAACTGGAGTTATGGATAGTGGTTAGCTGCCATGTGGGTGCTGGGATTTGAACCCGGGTCTTCTGCCAGAACAACCAGTGTTCTTAACCGCTGAGCCATCTCTCCAGTCCCTATTTTGGCACATTTACACACTCTTTTCTTCAGCCTTCCTCCCTCTTTTTGAGACAGGGTCTCCCTGTAGCCCCAGCTGGCCTGGAACTCGCTGTGTAGACCAGACTAGCCTTGATCTCACATAGATCCACTTGCCTCTGCTTCCCATCCCAAATGCTGACTGAGTTAAAGGCATGCACCACCATGCCTGACTGGCACATTCTTTTCTTTACACACACATACACAAACGCACACGTACTTTGGATTTTAAAAATTATTTTATGTATAGCAGTATTTTACTTGCATCTATGTATTTGTACGTGTACTAAGGAGACCAGAAGTAGGTGCTGGAAGAGCAGTAAGAGCTCTTAACTGCTGAGTCATCATCTCTGCAGCCCCATATTTTTTGGTTTTTGAGTTGAAAAAGTCTCCCTATGTAGCTCAGGCTAGCCTTGAATCCAGGATTTTCCTGTCTCACCTAGCCTCCCGAGTATGACCAAGCCCAGCTACAGTTTATATTTTTTGCTGAACCCTTCAGGAATTTGAAATACTCGAGTATCAGGCTCTGAAAAGTGCTTAAAATACCATTATTTATTTTTGTCTTTTTGAGAGAGGGTCTCTCTGTAACCCCAGCTGTCCTGGAACTCACTATGTAGACCATGCTGGCCTCGAACTCACAAAGATCTGCCTACTTCTGCCTCCCAAGTGCTGGGATTAAAGGCATGCACCACCATACCTGGAGAGGTCTTAATAAGGACGTTCTTCTACAAACATAGACTCATGGAATGGAATTTATGGACTATAACCGTGATACAGGACTGCCATGTAGATTTTTGAACTGTTAACACACCTCTCCCCCCACTGAAGACCATTAGATATTTTTTGAAATTTGCCTTTTTGGAGTTGTGAAGATTATTCTTTTTAAAAATGTTTTATTTATTATTTCTATTTTATGTATATGAATGTATTGCATGCATGTATGTAAGTGCACCTGTGTGGTACAGTGTCTGTGGAGATCAGAAGAGGTTCTTGGATCCCCTGAATCTGGATTTACCTATAGTTGTTAGCTGCCATGTGTGTGCTGGGAACTGAATCCTGGTACTCTGCAAGAGCAGCCAGTGCTCTTAACCACTGAGCCATCTCTCTAGCCTGTGAAGGTTATTCTTAACTAACAGCCAGTGCTCTTAACCACTGAGCCATCTCTCCAGTCCGTGAAGATTATTCTTAACTAAGAGCTCGTGCTCTTAACCACTGAGTCATCTCTCCAGCCCATGAAAGTTATTAACTGTTTTGAGTTATTAGGTGGATCAGACACAGCTGCTGTGGGTCAGTGTGCTGCGTTGATACCCATGAAGCCTTTGCATTGACATTTAACATTGTTTTCAAGGGCTGTTTTTGAGCACAGCTTGCTCTAATAAGCAATTTTTTCTTATACTAGAAGTGAACATGGAAGTCCAAATTATGAATTTGCTAATTTTCTTTTGTCATAATGATAATCCACTGTTTTCACTACAACTGTTGATTTGCATAGTACACTTTTAATAGAGCTTAAATTTCATTGTGTTCTCTAAAACAAGAATTAAGAAAAATTGAGGTGACATTGAAGTTTTTAAATCTCATATGCTCAATGTATAAAACGACGTTGAAAATGGTTAGTCCTCAAGCAAGTAGTGAAACAGCCAGAGTTCAAATCTTATAATTCAGGGAACATTTGCTTTCTCTTGTCTTGTTTTGGAAATACTTGGTAGCCTTGGTGTTCATTGCTTCTTGGTTAGAGCTTTTGACCCCCGCTATCATTTTATCCCAGAGACCATTTGCATATTGTCAGCCAGTTGGCTGGTATGATGACACTTATTTTTATATTTTGGTTTTTGAAGTCATCTCTATTTCTTAAAACATTCTAAACTTGGTAATCACCAGTATTTGACAGTGCATGCTGAGAAAATACTGTTTTCTCTAATTAGTCAACTAATTCATTCAGCAAACATTTGCTAAGAGCCTCTTGTGTGCTAGGTGTAGTGCTAGGGATGCAAGAATAAGATGTCTGAATCAGATTCCCAGTCCAGTGGGGAAGCTGGCCATGACTCAGATTGTGGTCAATACCATAATATCCACAAAGTGAAAGGAAAAAGCATACTGTTCTTCCAGGACATGGCTCACAGGAAGGGTGCCATTTGAGCTGGTCCTGAAACTTATAATAATGTGCATTTAACTCAGAAAATAAGGTGAAGGAATGGTTGCTCTATCACTAAGAGCTATCTGTTTTTATTCAGTATTGTTGTGTAAAGCTCATCTCCAAGAGTCCTTAGCAGCCTTTCCAAGGCTTAGTTTCTCTAAATATAACTGATGCGACCCATCTCATGAGATTATTGTGATAATCAAGCAGTTGATAATCCATGAAAGCCCAGAGCCCAATATTCTCTCCCATTTCAGTGTGTTTTTATAATGTCAACCTATTGTTCAACGCATCTCATGGCAAAGCAGGAGCCTGGGCTGGATATCTAGGTGGATCAAAGCAGCTGGATGAGGAGGTAGAGGAGAAGATGATATCAAGGATAGGGTTGAAATCAAGAGGCAGACAGTTCCAGTGAGGCAACGGGATAAAACCAGAGCTGCCCACACTGGCAAGGGATGCCATCTCATGTACTCTACCTCTCTGTGCCCCAATGTCATTAAAACAGGGTTTTCCCCAGTGATTCCTTGTACACAAAGCCACAGGAGTGAGCATAGAATGGCCTGTCTCATCTCCAGCAGCTTGCCTGGCCACCAGACCTTAGCAGCTCTGATTTTCTGAGAGTTCTTGAGAATGCTATGTTCTTTGCATATCTTTCCATGATGTGGGGCTTAGACCCCAGAGGGAAAGTTGAGTTTGAGGAAATGTTGAGTTTCTGGTTTATTTTTTGATATTTCCAGGAATACTGACAAATTTCTCAAGGATATCCAGGAATTAGACTACCTTTTGAACTTAATTGCATTTCCCCCAGAGTTATATTTGAGCCTCCGAGCCACAAAGGAAGATAATAATAATACAAGATTACCAGTTCAGATGGGGGTGGAGGGATGGCAAGTGCCCTGCTCCTGCGGTGTCCTCAGATCCTTCACATCAATGGTTGTCCCAGAAGATGCCAAGGAGTTTGGAAGATGGGATCCTCATTACCAGAGCACTGTTCCTGGAACTAGGCAGAGGAACTCAGGGACTCACAGAACAACATGAGTAGATAAAATGGACATTTGGTCTTAGCACAGCTATTCTTATTTTCAGAGTTTAGGTTTCTACTTCATAAACTCTTTGTGTAAAGGACCTCCCCCCCCCAATCCAATGTTGATCAGCAATTTTGTAAAATATGAAATTTCTAGAGAAATACCAAATTACTATAATAGTTCATTAACACTCTTACATTTGGTTCTTATCTTATTGTGGACTGCTGTGTTTTAGGTGACAGGACCTTGGTAATTTCTAGAGGAAATTACAAATTTGCTTAAAATAAATCCATTTTTTAGAAACCAAGTATCTTATTTTACCAGTATGGCATTTTGTTAGGACCCCCTGCCACATGAGTGTGGATGGTGGCACATGGTAGTCATGGTGGCACACAGTGATACACCTGCTGTCCCTTCTGCCTTGTGTACCTGCTTCTTGTTTGGGATATGCCACAGGCTTTTCTTGCCAAGCTTCACTACATCTTACTCCAACCACGTTTCCTAACCCCAGAATCTTTTTCTGGATGCTGTCAGTGTGTTAAATGTATACTCACTCCTGCTGCTGTCATGGTCACACACCATTGACATTGTGGGTTTTTTTTTCACTTGTGTCTTTCTCTCTAATATGTGAGGTTCATATCATTAATGAGCTGAGAAAAGGTGTGCTTCTGGATGAGGTCAAAGTAAAGCAGCGGTTGTAGTGCATGCATGACTAGCCTGTGTGAAGCTCTGGGTTCAGTCTCTACCCTACCTCCACCCTGCCATCCCTCCTACTTCCTACTCCCATCCCCCAGAATATGAAATTTAAGGAAAGGAGAGTGCTGGAAGGCTGGGAAGACCTTACCAGGTGAGCTCAGGGTTTTGGTGTGAAATTCCTGAGGTAGAGTATGCTGGGGAAGGACTGGCGTGGTTTAGTTCCTAGGAATGCTCAAGTGGAGGGGAGGTGAAGTGTTACTGGAATTAAGGAGGCCAAAAACAGCTTGAGGTTTGGTACTCACATGGGTTATCAACTCAGTCAGTGAAGTCTTTAATGATGATGGTAACACTGGAGGGAAAGAAATGGGATGAAGTACAAATTGGGAAGGCAGACCTGAACGACCTGAGCCTTACAGGAATTCAGGTGTTTGGGAGTCTTGGGAAGGACACTGAATGACAGTGTGGGGAGCTCTGAGAGTGCTCTCATGCCTTAAGGACAGTAAGAGAAGTAGTTATTCTTGATCAGAAATGTTTTATGAAAGAATGGTTTCCAATTCTTTGTGGGAAAGTGTTAGAAAGGAAGGTAGGAGTGAACAGGAAGAACCCACGGGTTAGCAAGTACTTACTGAGCACTTAATGTCTGTGACTGCGCTTAAACACAACAATCCATGCTCTGAGTCCTTGAGAAAGCCACGGTCTGATGGAGAATCTTAAGGAGTGAGGAGGTGACTTTGTTGAAAAGGTGGTTGTCTGAAGGGCCTTCATCTTGTGGATGACCAAGGATAAGAGCAGAGGGTGCACAGTTGGACTGACAAGGAGTAGGCTAGCGTTTACTCTCCAAATGCTTGTTTAACTAAATGAAACTTAAGGATGTGTTAACCTCCTGATACTCAACTGCAGAAGACAGTGTGGAGTTCAGATAAGGGGTCCTATGTGGGGCACTTTTTGCACTTGCTAACTAGTTAGCAAGGACTTGCAGTGTGTTTAGCTGTAGGCACATCACTTACTAGCTATGTGACTTGAACAAATCACCTGAGCCATCGTCTGTGAAACTTGTTTATTGTGGTGAGTCAGGAAGAGAAGGCACATAAAGCCTGAAGCATAATGCTTGGCATTAGAACATGCTAAATATGCTTTTATTAGCTCAGTTTATCAAAACTTAATAGAATAAAATGTCAGAATATTAATATCTGTTTTTTTCCTTCTGTAACTTTTCTCTCTTAATTTTAATTGAGTAAATTACATAATTTTAAGTATTTAGCACTAACATCCCTGCCTCAAATTTGGATTGACTTAATACTGTTTTGGCATTTGTGGGAGATAGCAGGGATTTCTCCTAAATGTAATAACCTTTAGCTTTTTAGGTAAGAACAGAAAAACAACTTCTCTCCCCTAAATTATCAGCTGGATCGGTAGACCATTTCTTTGAAAACTGATCTGAAATTTAAAAGAAATTTCAGCCTGTTATTTTAAACAGATGCAAATGCAGCCACCTTCCGCACTTGCCCCACCCCATCAGATTTAACTGGCCTTGTTGGAGCCAGTAACTAGAGAATGATACTGTCCTTGGTTTCTGAGTCCCTGAGCTCAGTGATGTATTTTATACTAGTTTACCATTTGATCAAGCTTTCTGATACTTAAACATGTAATTCTATAGTGAAAACCAAAATGTATTTAGGCCCTCTTAACTTCATCAGTTAAGAATCAGATGGTGTTGGTTACAGTGGTCCATATCTGTAATCCTAGCACTCGGGAGGCAGAGGCAGGAAGATCACTCCAAGTTCCAGGTCAAGCAGGGCTATGATGTAGTAAGACCCTGTCTCTAAAAGGAAAACCAAGGAAAACAAAACTCAACCAAAGGAACGAGTATATTTCTTCCCCACTACTCTTCCCCTTTTTGTGTGTTTTTCTTTCTTTAGTCAGGAGTTACTTATGTCAAATAATGTTAATGTTGTGGTTTTACAGAAGACCCCATAGCAGACTGCTAAAAATTAAGATAGAAACAAATGGCACATCATTTTCAGAATGCTGAAAGAGTGTTTCATTTGATAGATTAGCCATCTTAATCTTAAATCATTGTATCCTGAGGCCCATTTCAAGGAGTTAAGAATGTTATCTCTACTGATCTTCATCAAAAAAAGGTGACACTGACCTTGAATATTTGAAAGTAGAATTCCAAGACCAGTCTTCCCTTTAAAAGCAGACACAAATAGTTTAGCATATTCCTTGCATGACTCCAAGTGGTGGACACATACAGTGAGCACACACAAGGCATTTTCTGATCAGTACCTGGCCTGATGCTATGCTGAGTTTCAGCAGGTTGAGTGGCAGCCTGCAGCAGAACGGGCAGCCTTGTTTACTGTGTCTGCTCTCTGGCTTTATCAAAGCAACCTGTTGCCCCTCAGTTGTACTTCAGTTCGGTGTTTTCATTTTATTTCAGATTTCATGAACCTGTTTCCTGGCACAGTTATTAAAGAAGATCTCTTTAATTGTATTTCAAGTACATTAACAACTGTTGTTTTAACACAAAACAAATGTTTGAATTCCGAATCAAACTCCAGCTCCAGCTGGAGTCAACAACTCACTATGTTGACCTCAATCTCACAGAGATTCCCCTGCCTTTTCCTCCTGAGTGCTGGGTTTAAAGGTGTATACCACCACTCCCAGCTAATTCTGAATTTTAAGCACATCTTAGAGGACGAGGGCATTGTTGGATGAACTTTCCTGCTTTAGGTGAGTATTTAGGGATCAGCTCTAGGAATCATGTAGCTAGAAACTATTGTTTAAGCATCTACTGATCACAAGAGGTCTTTATCTGATATGAGATGTGTTGGTTAGTACATATAATAACTAGCCATTGTTCCTTACATCCTGGCCTGTAGGAGACAACACAAAATGTGACATTTTGTGTTTGTCTCATTTTCATGTATAGTAAGGTACCTCATAGCTTTAGTATAATAGTCACAGTATAGTGATATAAAACTGTAAAAGAACTATTCAAACAGGAAGGTGTTGTGTGTTCTAACTCACACCTTTTTAAAGACCTGTGCACCTCTGAAATAGTATATATTTTTGAACACAAGTCCTGTCAAGATTACTTTTAGATTGGGCCTATAACAGAAAAATGAAATACCAAAAAAACTTTTGTGCAAATCATGTTAAGATTTTCCTTCATGAAAGCGTTTTCATTTATCAAATAGTACATTCTTATTTCCTCATTATTTTATTTCTATTTTGTGAGCCAGGGTCTCACTCTGTAGTCCTGGCTGGCTCAGAATTTGCTATGTAGACCAAGCTGACCTCAAACTCACAGTTCGTTAGCCCCTGCTCAATGCTGGGAATTAAAGGTGCAAGTGAACATGTTGGACTTTCCTCTTTATTTTAATCTCAAAAGTACTAAGGGAATTAGAAATATGGGGTAAAATATTTTACACTGAAAAAATAGCGAGCTTGCTTTAGGAGGGCGTGGTGGCACGGACCTTTAATACCAGCCCTAGGGAGGCACAAGCAGGTGGATCTCTGTGAGGCCAGCCTGGTCTACGAATTCAGTTCCAGGCCAGTTGAGACTGCAGGCAGAATCTGTCTCAAAAACAAAACAAAAAAAGAACTTGGGTTCCATTTTGTATACAAACTTGTATGTAATTTAGAACCTGACACTGCAGTGGAAAATATTTCAAATAATGAAACAATTGACCATCATTGAGTGCTTACCCTGAGCTACGAACTTTTCTATGTGGTTTTGCATGTATTAGTTTTATTCATTAAAGCAACTCTATAGAAAGTACCATTATTATTCTGGTGTTACAGATAACAAATTTTTGCCTTGGTTACAAGCAGCCAGTGGCATGGACAAGATTGAAATTCAGACATAGTGTCTGGGCTCATTTAAATACAATTATGTACTGTTTACCAAAGTTTCTGACAATGCTGAATACATGCCCAAGGGTGGTTTTTTTGTTTGTTTTTTGTTTGTTTGTTTTTTGTTTTTTTGAGGCAGTGTCTCTCTGTAGCCCCAGCTGGCCTGGAACTCACTATATAGACCAGGCTGGCCTTGAACTCACAGAGATCGCTGATCCACTTTGCTTCCCAAGTGATTAAAGGTGTGTGCTACCATGCCTGGCGCTCCAAGGGCAGGTCTTCATTTTATATATGAGAATTGTATTCATAATGTTTAGTAATATATAAATATTACTGAGAACAAGCCAGACTGTAGGTGGCGCTGTTTCAGTTTAGGGAGTTGTAACTGAACAGGCTGGCCACTTGCACATACCTCCAAACAAACACGCAACAACAAAAAAAGATGGAAAAATTGTTGGTGAAAAGGAGGAATTTACTTTCAGCGTGGCTGCCATTGGGAAAGTAGGTCCAAGGACTGTGTTCAGATTGCAGACCAGAGCTCAGGCTTAAACAGGCAAAGGAGCAAAGTCAGGACAAGAAGCATGTATACATGGTTAGCAGTCTTGGTCAAACCATGGTCTGATTGATCATTACCAGCAGTAAGAAAGCTCACCAGGGCATTTGTAGTACATGTCTTCAATCCCAGCACTCAGGAGGTAGGAGAGGAGAATCATGAGGTCAGGGCTATTCAACAAGACTCTGTCTTGGGGGAAAAAGAAAAAGAACTTTCTTCCCAGCCTAAGGGGCATCTGCAGTTTATTTAGCACATTTGTAAATAAAAGAGAACTGGCAAGTCTTGAGCTCCTGGGTGAAGGACACTCAAGCCACCTGTTTAACAGCTTGCAGGGGTGGGTCCATTTGGATGTGTCTTTACATGGACCAACAAGAAATAACAATACCACTCAATTTCTCTTACTCTTCCACACTGCTTACAAATGTTAGGTAGGGGTTTCTCTTTTTCTCAGGGGTGGGAACACTTCATTTTCTTCATCAGAGTTGGTTCTCAGCCCTTGCATGTTAGGCCTCACTCAGCACAAAGACCTCACTGTGAACCAAGGCAGTCTTCAACAGATTGATTCTCCACAGGGTTTTACTGTGGGTAAAAGCAGAGCTAGGTCCTCACAGCAGGCAGCAATTAGCTTGCAGGCCTCCAATCCAAAATTCTCTGAGCGGCAGTTAGGAAGTTTCACAGCTTCACAGGACAGCCTTGCACCGCTAGCCTGGGCATATTCTGACCCCAAACCACCTACAAAGGAAAAGGAATCAGCCCTTACTTTGACACACCTGTGTGTAAGAATCATAGTTTACTGACACTCTAATGAGATATGATTTCTCAGGCACCTAGCTCAGATAGGTTATATAAGGTGAGTTTTTTTCATTTGCTAATAGAAGACATGGAGTCCAGGGTCGGGTGGGGTGGGGTGGGGTGGTAGGAAGAGGGTAGAAATGGGAGAGGAGGTCTGAATATACTCAAAATCTATTGTATGAAATTCTTGGATAAAATTTCTCTTAACTT
>NW_008335967.1:2544134-2550998 GCF_000622305.1 Nannospalax galili | reverse complement strand
AAAAAAAAAAAAAGAGACAAAAATAATACCAAACAGTTGTCACTGCTCTTCAGAAGAATGGGACAGTTCATCCAACTGCTGAAGAAAGAGTTCCCAAAGAAGAAATATTTTACATTTATGTCAAAGGCTTTAAAGAGATACAGTGGGAGGATAAAGGTCAGCCTTTCATCTTAGAAACTATTTTCAGTGTTATTGTCTTCAGAACATTAAAAGGAAACCACCACTTTGTTCCATCATACTATTCAAAATAATAACATTTAAAAATCAGATTGGATTTTTTTCTTGAGTTGTAAGGGCTTTCACTTTATAAGAGGACTGTTGCTTTGTGCAAAAAGGTAAGTGTGGAATGATTATACTTTCATAACTATACAGGTAGTAGCTTTATAATCTGGTTGTTTGTTGCTGGGGATGTAACTCATTGGTAGAGTGCTTGCTTGGCACTCACAGGGCCCTGGGTTCAATCTCCAACACTGTAATCTCATTGGCTGCACTACTGTCATTTCAGTTAAATTAACAAAGTGTTTTCTACTTGTAAGACACTGTTCTTCGTAGACTTGAGATTGTTAAAGATGAGAAAGGTGAAGTTGTGCCCAGGTGTGTGGTGACATCAGAGAATTGTGGTCTGGCACAGGGAATTTCATGGAAATAAATGTCATTACAGAATCTACTGTGCTTATCCTGAACAGAGCACAAGTTCACAGGAGCCAGGAACACACTGGTGAATTTGTGCCCTGCAGTGGGCGGAGTGTAGGGGTGAGGCATGCATCCGCGATCCCCGCAGGCTTGCTGGGTGCCTCCTTGCCTCTCTGAGTTAAAGTTTTCCAGCCTTTAAAGGTACTGGCTTTTGAACACTCAGGAATTTCTCCATCTCTTGCCTCTGATACTCTCTTGCTTGAGATTACTTTGTCCATTTGGTAGGCAATAACAGCCTGTCCACATTTTGCTGCAATAGCAGCTACAGACTCAGAACTTCCCTTCCCTCTGATTCATGCCCAAGAACACATTAGGAAAGGGATCCCAAACATAAAGTCTTTTAAATGTGAGCCAGTACTAAGTGCTTATGTTCTCCAGGAGAGAAAACAATCAGGTTTAATGATGGAGGGAGAGTCTGCTGTTTTGGACTTCTTGTGGAACCATGTGTTTGCCTCCAGCAATGGCTTACTATGAGATTTCTAAGAATAACATTGACAGTAAAGAAGTTTTTCTTCATATATTCTGTTCAGAATTTATCCCCCATGTAAAATGAGATAGGAGTGCAGTGCATTCTGTTCTTACATAAAAGGGGTAATCCAAATTGGTTGTTTGCTTGGGGAAGGTATCAGGGAGGGGAAGATGTGTGTCTTTTTTAGAGCGTTGATGGAAAAACGACGTTTTAGTAGGTGTGAAAGGGTAATGAATAAGTTTCGAGATATTTAAATCTCCTAAGATACTGTGGGGGTCAGGGAGTGGTGAATGGTCTAACAAGTATCAAGTACGTGGAATCTGTTCTGAACTAATTAATAAATGCCCCAAGTGAGGTCCAGATGAGGTCAGTGTGGGAGGGAGGGACCTTTGAGAACCATGACGAGACTTTGGGTGTTCTTTTGTTTTTAGTTTTGTAAGTAATTCATCAGCGAATTACTGATTGATTTCTTTTTGAGACAGTCTTGACTATGTCACCTACACCGACTTTGAACTCACTATGTGACCCTGGCTGGCCTCTAATTCAGCCCTCCTGCTTCAACCTCCTGAGTCCTGGGATTATAACTATATGCCAGTGCCCTAATTTACTCTCTGTAATAAACATCATGAACAAAAGCAACCCTGGGAGAAAATGGTTTATTTTAGCTTATAGGTTATACTCTCATTGAGGGGAGCAAAGTCAGAACTCAAGGTAGGAGGTTGAAGCAGAAATCACAGAACACTGCTTATTAACTTGCCTCCTCTGGCTTTACTCAGCTAGTTTTTTTGTTTGTTTGTTTGTTTTTTCAATATACAGCCCAGGCCCACTTGCCAGGAATGGGACTCTAAAACTGGCTGTCCCTTCCTGCATCAATCATAATCAAGAAAATGCCCTATAGACAATGCCCTACAGACATACTCACAGGTCAATCTAATGGAGGTAATTCCTCAGCTGAGGTTCTCTCTTCCCAAGTGTGTCAAGTTGACAACCAAGATTATACATCAGTCATCATGTCTGCCTTTCTTTGGATTTTATTCTGCATGTGTGGAACCATTAAACATTAAAAAAAAAATGTCAGTGAAATCAGCAGATGGATTAGCCTCACAATTGATTGTGGTGGAATCTTAAATTTTTAAAATATGTCCTGCAGTCCCCCTCACCCCTTCATCCGGATATTCTCCAGGAAGCAACTGAGAGGAGTTGCTCTCCGATAGGTACAACTGTGTATACGGTTCCAACTGTCTTATTGAAGTCTGTGGGGACCAGGAAGAAGCAAAGGAGACAGACTGTCAGACCATTGAGTGCTTCCTGACTATGTGTTACTTATGTTAAAAACCACAATTCCGATGTTCTAGTTATTATTTGTGAACTATTTTAAAGAAATTAAGAGAAAAGTTGATATATCTATGGAGTCTTACATTTACTTATATATTTGTCATTAAAAAAATATTTTCGTTATTATTGTTATTTTTAGACAGGGGTTCCCATAGCCTCAGCCAGCCTGGAGCTTACTATGTAGATCAGGTTGGCCTCAGTTTCACAGAGATCCACCTGCTTTTGCCTTTGGAGTGCTGGGATTAAAGGCATAAGCCACCACACCCAGCATCATTATAATTTATATATATTTTAATTTTCATTTTTATTTTATGTGTATGAGTGTATTGCCTGCCTGTATGTGAGTGCACCCATGTCATGCAATGCTGCAAAGGTCAGAAGACAGCTTTGGATTCCCCTGCAACTGGAGTTAAGGATGGTTGGTAGCTGCCATGTGGATGCTGGGAATCAAACTTGGGTCCTCTGCAAGAGCAGTCAGTGCTCTTAACTCCTGAGCCATCTCTCCAGCCCCAATTTTTTATATATTTTTTAGTATTTTTTTCTGGCTTTGAGACAGAGTGTGTGTACATGTATGGTATACTTAACTTCAGATGTAGTGTTTATTTGAGGCAGGTTCTCTCACTGAAACCTGGGGCTTATGGGTTAGGCTAGCCATAAGGAAGCTTCCTGTCTGTCTCACAAGTACTAGAATTACAAGTACATATCACCATGCCCAGTCTTTCACATAGATACTGAGATTGAACTCAGGTGCATATGTTTGTACAACAAGCACTTTATCAACTGTGCTATATCTCCAGTTCTTAGCATCTTTTTCTTTCCCCATGAGACAGGCTGTCATGTAGCTCATGTTGAGCTTGAAGCTACTAGATAGCTGAGGATGACCTTGAACCTGTGATTCTCCTGCTTTTACCTCCCAAGTGATGGGATTAAAAGTGTATGCCACTACTCCCTGTTTATGCAGAGCTGGGATTGAACCCAAGGCCTCATGCCTGTAGTTAATCACTCTACCAACTGAGCTATATTACTCAATTTTCATTATTACATAACATTTTTATTTTTATTTCTTTTATTTGTATTTATGTATATGAATGTTTTGTCTGATGTATATAGGTGCACCATGTGTGTGCAGTCCCCATGGAGGCCAGAAGAGAGCATTGAATTCATCTGGAACTGGAGTTACAAAAGGTTATGAGCTGCCACATGGGTGCTGGGAACCGAACCCAGGTCCTCTGCAAGAGCAGCCAGTGCTCTTAACTGCTGAGCCATCTCTCCAGTTCTTCATTATTACTTTTTAACATAACAAAATTTAATGTATTTTTCAAGTGTTTGGTTGCATGGCATTAAGTATTCACATTGATGTGCAATAGTTACTACCATCTACCCACAAAATTTTTCATCTCTGTATGCATTAAACACTTAACTCTTCATTGCCCTTCCCCTTAGCATCTGGCAACCACCATTCTGCTGTCTATGTGAATTTGAGTATACTAGGTATTCATGTAACTATATTCAGTTGTGTTGTGACTGACTTATTTTACTAAGCATAATGTCTTTAATGTTCATTAGTGTTATAGCATGTGCTAGAGCTTCCTTCCTGTTAAAAGCTGAGTTACAGTCTAGGCTGTGTGAATACTGTATTTTGTTTATCCATTTGTTTGCTGATGGACACTGCTTCTATGCTTTGACTATTGTGCTCTTATAAAAATGGATGAATGACCTGCATCATATCTTTTCCTCTGAAGGCTCAGATATCATTATGGAAGAGGGGAAAGAAAGGTTGTAAGAGCCAGAGGTGGTAGATAAATACAAGGAAACTGTTGTTTAGATACAAGAGAGTAGTTGCATATATGAACCCATAGCACTTATGACAGCATGCATGACACCTGTGCAAACCAAGCCAGGCAGGGCTCTAGCATGGATGGGGGAGGTGGGCAGGAAGCCCTAGCCCTAGCTGAGCATCAGTTGGAGGCTGATGGGTGCTAGGAGAAGGAGAGTCACTTTTCCCTTACTAGTGTGATGCCTGGTAGGTTGAACAGACTATAGGGAATGGACCACACCCAGGAGCACTTGGGAGGCACAGACCGGAATCAGTGGGCCTTTAAAAACAAAAATTAAATAAACAAATAAAATAAAAGGATAGATAATAATGGAGGACATAAAATCAGGAAGGAGTACCAAAGAGGGGCAAGATAGGGGGTCTGAATGTGATCAAAATACATTTATGAAATTCTGGAATCAATATAAATTATTAGAAAAAAAAAGGTTTTTTTGGCCTTTTTGAGACAGGGTCTCCCTATAGCCCCAGCTGTCCTGGAACTCACTATATAGACCAGGCTGGCCTTGAACTCACAGAGATCCACCTGCCTCTGCCTCCCAGTGCTGGGATTAAAGGGGTACACCACCATGCCTGGCTAGAATTTTTTTTTTTTTTAACAAAAGACTTCACATTTCCTTTAAATCTTGCTTGACAGTCTGTGTTAAGTTTTACCCAGTTTAAGGTTGTTAACACCAAATTGACAATAAACTACTTCCTGTTTGTATTTAAAAAAAAAAAAAAGGATGAATGACTATATCTGTTTGAGTCTCTGCTTCCTGTTCTCTGGATATATTCTCAAAAGTGGAGTTACTGGATCATATGGTAATTTTATGTTTCCTTTTTTGAGGAACTGTATGTTAATTTCTTTTCTGTTGTGATATAATACCCTGACAAAAGCAATATAAGAGAGAAGGATTTGTTTTGGCTTGCAGTTGTAGGAGGGATACAATCCATCATGGTGCAGAAGGCAAGGCAGCAGATCATGAGGCTGGCCCCTCACAGTGCATCAGCAGTCCAGAGACAGAAAACAAACAGGAAGTGGGGTCAGATTATGATACCTCAAGGACTGGATGGTATGCTTCCTCTAGCAAGGCTCCCCCCCCCAAAGGTTCTATGACTTACCAAACAGCACCACCAGATGAGGACCAAGTGTTCAAACATGAGCCAAGGGGAACACTTCATATTCAGACCACCACAAACTGTCACACTGTTTTCCACAGTGCAGGGTTCACATTCCCCCCAGCAGTGCACAAGTATTCCAGTTTCTCCAGATCCTCACCAATATGTGCTATTTTCTAGATGCTTTTAAAGAAGTAGTGAACCTAGGAGATGTGTAAAGTAGTGTTTTGTAGTGATTTTGATTTGTCTTCCTCTAATGATTATTGATGTGTTAAGCACTTTTCATGTACTTATTTGTAATTTACACATTTTTTTTTGAGAAATGGCTATTTACGCCCTATGCCCATTTTTAAACTAGGCTGTTTGTTTTTCTCTTGTTATGTTCTTTATATGTTCTGGATATTAAGTTCTTATTTTTTTAATTTTTAAAAAACTTTGTTTCTTTTTGTCTTATGTGTATGAATTTGTTGCCTGCATGTCTGTAAGTGTACCTGTGTCCTGCAGTGTTCATGGAGGCCAGAAGAGGGTATCAGATCCCCTGAAACTGTAGTTACAGACAGTTGTTAGCTGCCATGTAGGATTCAAACCTGGGTCCTCTGCAAGAGCAATCAGTACTCTTAACTGCTGAAGCATCCCTTCAGCCCCTAATTCCTTGTTAAAGTCATGATTTGCAATGTTTTTTTACCATTTTTTGTGGGCCAAATACTTATCATTTCTGGTGCTCTTCATGTTTTTCCTGTTGGTTTGAGTTTCTGTCTGGTGTCACTTCCTTAGCCTGAAAGACTTCTTTTAATCCCTTGTTAGGAACATATGCTAATAAATTTTCCCTGCTTATCTGGGAATAAGTTTATTTCATCTTTATGTTTAGTTTTTTCCCCCTCCTTGTCTTAATTTTTAAAGGATACTTTTTCTAGATACAGAATTGTAGTGAGGGAGTTTTTCTCTTATCAACAGTTTGAATACATAATTTTCCTGCCTTTTGACATTCCTTTTTTTAATGTAAAGTTATTCTTTTATGGTTTTCTCGTATGAGATAAATCATGTCTCACATCTACTTTGATGGTTTTGTTTTTCACTTTTAGCAGTTGATTAAACTCTGCAGATTTCTTTGTGTTTATTCTATGCTGAGGTTCGCTGGACTTCTTGGATCTGTAGGTTAATTGCTTCTTGTGTTTTGTTTTGTCTTGTCTTGTTTGAGACAGGGTCTCATGTGTAGCCCAGGTTGGCTTTGAAATCCTGATCCTCCCGCTTCTGTCTCTTAAATGCTGAGATTACAGATGTGTACCATGATGCCTGGATTAGGTTCCATGTTTTCATAAACTTTGAAAAGGTATTTGCCAAACTGACAGTGGGACTCTGACCTTCTCTGTTTCTTACTTGTGTAGATCTATGACTCCACACAGGTCAGTGTGCTGGATGTTTAACAAGTCTC
>NW_008335967.1:2532955-2544120 GCF_000622305.1 Nannospalax galili | reverse complement strand
TAATAATGTTTGATGGAGTCTCATAGTCCATGACAAGATTTGACACAGAGCTGTCAAAAATCTATGGGCTTGTCAAAATTCTAATCTGTATTTTATCAAGTCATACCATTGTGTGCTAGAAATCTGAAAATGTGTCTGTGTCAGTCACTTTTCTGTTGCTGTGATAGAAACACTGACCCAAGCAATTTGTAGAAGGAAGAGTTTATTTGAGCTTACGGTTCCAGGGGAATTTACAGTCCATCATGTCTGAGAAGCAGGAAGAGCAGAAGTTAAGTTCTCACATCATCAAGCAGGCACAGGTAGCAAGAGAGTGACTGGAGATCCGGCAAGGCTTAAGAACTCTCTAAACCCACTCCTAATGATGTGCTTCCTCCAGCATAGCCACACCTTCTAAACCCTCCCCAAACAGCACCACCAACTGGAGACAAAATGTCCAAATAACTTGGGGGCCAAGTTAGCCTATGGGGGACATTTTCATTCAAACCACCACATTCCACCACCTGGCCCCTATAGACTCATGACCATATAAAATGCAAAATGCATTTAGTCCAACCTTAAAAGTCCCCATAGTCGTTAATCAGTCTTAATACTATTCAAAAGTCCACAGTCCAAAGACTCTTTTGTGACTCAGGGAACTATCTTAATTGTAAGCCTCTATAAAATCAAAAGACAAATTATATACTCCCAACATACAGTGGAACTGAATACACATTACTATTCCAAAAGGGAGGAATAGAGGCATAGTAAGGAAATACTGGACCAAAACAAGACTGAAAACCAGCAGAGCACACCAAATCCAGTAGCTCCATGTCTGACTTCTGGGACATTACTTCCAAAGGGCTTGGATGGCTCAGCCTTTCCAGCTTTGCTGTGTGCAACATATATCTCTCCCTCTTGGGCTGGTACCACACCCTGTATGCAGGTCTTCTTGGCAGATGTCTCACAGTTCTGGCACCATGAACGTCTTCTTGGGGGTCTCCATTGCCAACCAGGCTTCACCTTCACAGCTTCATGCAGTGGCTTATCAGGGCCTTCTCTATGCAAGGGAACCCCTGCTGCTCGCTGCCTGGCCTAAGCAGCTCTCTGAAACTTCAGAGGGAGAACTGATGACCCCTTCACTCTTGCATCTTTATGTCACTAAAGCCAGCACCAGGTGAACAACACTGCCAATTTTGACTGCAAGTTTGGGATGGACCACAGCCTGCTTTATCCATTTTAGAAGCTTTTCTCTTCAGTGGCCCCTGCAGCATTTTCTTTTCACAAGGTGGAGGCTTAACTGGGTGTGGTCTTGCCTTGGAGGCACTTTCTCCATTGTTTAAGTGCAAATCTCTAGGCCTCTCCTTAATCACTTTAATCTCCTTATCAAAGTAATCCTCTCAAGCACAGGCCAGGGCTCCAACATTAATCTTCCTAGTGCTCTTTTTCAATCCATCTTGTACATTCTGTATTTCTTTCTGCCCCATTTGCTGTTTTTCACTGTAAATCTGTATAATATTCACAATTAATAGCCACACCACCATTTCTACATTATGCTGTCTTGAAATTTCTTCCTCCGCCAGAGAAATTAGTCTGTGGCTTTTCAACTTAGTCTCAGGCAAGCTTTTTGGCTGTGGGCAGACTCCAGCTAGACTCTGCCAAATATCCCAATTGCTGCTTAAGTCCTTATTTCCCTCTAGAACTACATTGCTTTCTGTGCTACTTTCTTGCAGGTGCCTATCAAAATGGCTTCTTAAGCTCTGCTTATAGCAATCAACTGGTTTTCTAGCCCAAACTTCCAAAGTCTTCCACATTCCTCCAAAACCCCACATGGTCAGGTTCTTCACAGTCAGCAGCCCACTCTCTGGTACCAATTACTGTATTAGTTTCCTGTTGCTGTGATAGAAACACTGACCCAGACAACTTATAAAAGAGTTTATTTGCACTTACAGTTCCAGGGGAATTACAATCTGTCTTAGCAGGGAGGCATGGTGGCTGGAGATGTCTGGAGCAGGAGCAGCAGAAGTTAAGCTCTCACATCATCAAGCAGGCACAGGTAGCAAGAGCTCTTTTTTGGTCTTTTTTTAAAAAAATATTTTTATTTTATGTGTATGTGTGCATTGCCTGCATATAAGTAAGTGCACTCATGTCATGCAATGCCCGTGGAGGTCAGAAGGGGCTGTCAGATCCTCTGGAACTGGAGTTATGGACAGTTGTTAGCTGTCATATGGGTGCTGGGATTCAAACCCGGGTCTTCTGCAAGAACAGTCAGTGTTCTTAACCGCTGAGCCCTCTCTCCAACCTCAAATTGAATAATTTATATTGCTTTATCTTTCAAGTTTCTTGATTCTTTTTAAACAAATTATTTTATTTATTTGTTTATTTAGTGTATGGGGGTGAATACACAGGTGGATGCCAGTGTACTTGGCTGTGTGTACTTGCATGTGGAGATCAGAGGTCAGTGTCAGGTGCCCTCTAGCATTATCCACCTTTTTTTTGAAATGGGGTCTTTCACTGAACCTGGAGCTCACCATGTCGAGTCCCTAGGACCTGCCTTTCTTTACCCTCCTGGTGCTGGGGTTGTGGATGCTTGGCACCATGCCCAGCTTTTCCATCAGTGCTGGAGATCCGAACCCAGGTCCTCATGCTGTGCAGGAAGCACTTTGCCAGCTAAGCCATCTCCCCAGCCCAAGTTCCTTGATTCTTTGTTCTGTAAGTTCATATCTGTTGAGCCACCCTAGTGAATTTTTTTTAATTTGAGTTGCAATACATTTCAATGCAGTTTCCATTACATTTTTTTTCATAATTTTCTCCTTACAGAGTCTGTTTATTGTTTTTTCATTCACTGTTAGTATACTTCAGCTGTTCAAACATGGGTTCTTTAGCCTCACTGAACATAATAGACTGTGAGATCTTCACTAGAGTCAGTGTTTGTTGACTGCTCGTTTTTTGTGGGTCACACATGCTTGTTTCTTAACATGCCTCACATGTTTGCTAAGAACTGGACATTTTAGGATAATATGGCAGCAGTTTTGGATTCTGACTTCCTGTCTGTCTAGGTTGTTGCTTTCCAGGTGTGGGAGAGGCACTTGATAAATCCCTGTGCTCTGCCTCTGCCATGGCTTCTTAGGATTAGCCTATGTCTGATTGACTTTGTGGTCAGGGGTTGGTCAGAGATCACTTCCAGCTGATGGATCTTATGAGTTTGTAAATATATTTAAGTTTCGGGCAGTCTTCAAGTATGCTGTGGCATATACTTTCTACCAAGCCATCGTGTATCTCCTTGAGTGCCAGGAGTCATGGGCAACATAGCCTCATAGACAGCCAGAGGTAGGTGGATGGCTTGGGCCCTGTCCAGTTTCTTCTATATATCCACACAGCCTAACAGCAAAGACAAGTGGAAAATTTAACCAAGCTCCTCTAAGTCTCACTCTGTTACATTTGCATTTAGTTTGCTGGTTTTGTTTGCAGCCAAGAACAGCACAACCTTATGCTGTCTCAGCTTTGAGCCTTCTGCTTGTCTTTCACCCAGGTCACAGTAACCAACAGTGCTTCAGGGAAGAGGTGTGTGTGTGTGTGTGTGTGTGTGTGTGTGTGTGTATCTGTGTCTGTGTCTGTGTGTATCTGCCTACCTGCCCAAGCACACATACACACGCCTTGTGTCATTCGTTATCCTCTTCTGCAGCAAAGCTGGTATAGCTTCCAGGCTGCCAGAGCTGGGGTTGGCATAGCATTTCTGGGCAGGAATGCCAGAGATTTGCACTATGTTAACTGAAAATCTGGTCTTTTTTATGAATAAATGCTTCTTAATTTATTGTATGCTCTTAATTTCCAGAGTGCTGATTTTTTTCCCCCAAGTTTTGTCTCTGCCTTTTAGGAGATTGGGGACAGGATTTACCACACTCCTCACATTACTGTATTGTGCCTCTAAAGATGGTTTCTTATTTATTCACAGTGTAGAAGAAGCTGCATTAAAATTACAAAATTGCAGTAGATGTTGCATCGTGTGTGTGTGTGTGTGTGTGTGTGTGTGTGTGTGTTTACACGTGTGTACATGCACTGAAGATTGAATCCAGGACTTTACATGCTAATCATGCATTCACTCTACCACTGAACTTCATCCTTCAGACCTACCTTATTTTTAGGTGTATTATAGGAATGTTTTTAGTTTTATTAGAAACAGAGCTTTTAATTATTATAGCATTATTAATGAGTTTTTCCTAATTTAAGAAATCGTTTGGTAATATTTTTTATCTAAAATATATAATAATTTTTTCCTATAGCTCATCTTTTTTTATTTATCCTATCATGTTTCTTTTCGATTAAAAATTCATTTGGGGTTGGGGATTTAGCTCAGTGGTAGCTCAGGCCCTGGGTTCGGTCTTCAGCTCCGAAAAAAAAAAAATCATTTGAAGTGGTTTTATTTATCACCTCACAAACTGATTCAGGTCTTGATCTGAGAAGAATAATAGTTTTAAAAGAAGAAATATCAGTTCCCAAGAGAGGAGTAATGAAGATAGATATGGGTCTTTGCAGCCATTTAAAAAATTGTGCTTTGGGAACTGAAGAGGTGGCTCAGCAGTTGAGAGCACTGGCTGCTCTTGCAGAGGACCTGGGTTTGATTCCCAGCACCCACATGGTGATTAACAACTGTCCCTAACTAGTTCCAGGGGATCCATTGTCCCCTTCTTACCTCCATGGGCATTCACAACACAGGTGCACTTATATACATGCAGGAAATACACTGAAACACATAAAAATATTTAAATTTTTATTAAAAAAGCTGTTCTTTATAGGAATATCTCAGGACCTAGGAAAATGGTCACCAAATCTTACTAGTTTTTTTAACGAAATTTTTAAGAGATGGTATTGTTTAAACCTCCAGATAATGTATTTTAAAAGTCTGTTGAATTCCACTTTAAAAAACGAAAATGGACCTGGGATGTGGTGGCACACGTCTATAATCCTAGCACTTGGTAAGGCGGAAGCTGCAAGAAAAAAAATTGTTAGATTGTTGAAATGACTTTGTTTCTTTGACTTTAAATACTGAATACACCAGATTGAATTTCATTTCTTCTCAATATATTCTATATTTTGAATCTTTGGATATTGATATGCATTGTTTTATCACAGTTTGGTAATAATAGCACTGATAAACTTCTGAAAATTACATTGAGATCTTGATTGAAAAATTTCCTCCCAATCCTGATTTTTGATACAAAATTGTAGGAACTAAACTCTTTTCCTGTTATCCTTGTTGTATTTAAGTTCCAGTTTCTTTTCCTAGAATGATCTAGTCAATGATATTTGTTCTGAAAAGTAGTAAAGTAGAAGACTTTCTGTAGTGTTTCTGCCTCTGTAGTCTCTCATACGTGTATGTTAGTCACTATTAGTCTCAAAAACAGAAATCAGTATTCCTTTTTTTTTTTTTTTTTTGGTCTTTTTGAGACAGGGTCTCCCTGCAGCCCCTCACTATGTAGACCAGGCTGCCTCTGCGTCACCAGTGCTGGGATTAAAGGTGTGCCCCACCACGCCTGACTAGAAATAAGTATTCTTAATAGTAAAATAAAATTATTCAGATAGCCTAAGTGGCTCTAGGTCTCCTATTTGAATGGCAAAATTGTATTGTGATAAATGTGGCTGTATTAGTCATATTGGCAAATGTTTATATTTAGTTTTGTTTACTGTGAGAGAAGATTTCAGACCAGAATAAATGCCAAGCGATGGTCTCATAACCCTACCAATAAGAGCCTTTTTATAGTCTTGGGAAACTACCAGTTGGTATTTAAACCAAAGGATCAGAATTTTAAAAATTTCTCCATGGCTACAAATTTATTAAAACCCATAATATTTATGAAATATATTGCTCAGAAATCCTTTTTGGACCATTTTCAGCAAGGTACAAATACAGTTCTATTCCAGTGTTCTCTGGTGCAAACTGATTCACTTACTGTTTAGTGTATGGTGATGTTCTGAAGGGAATTCCTGAGGAATTCTGATGAGTAACAGTAAACATGTAAATGGGCTTATAAAGTTAATATTGGGGGACAAGGGATGTACCTTAGTGGTAGAGTGCTTGTCTTGCACACTAAGGCATTTGAATTCAATCCCAATACCACCAAAGGTGCTTTTCACAGTTATTCTTCAGGCTCATTGGCTGTACTGTTTCTCTTACTCTTTGAATAAAGCAGAACAGAATATTTGTATAATACCCAGCAATTGGATACTTTAATTATATACATCTGTATTTCCTTGGTGCCTGTATGTTGTTGATTTCGTGTATCTTTTTTTTTGTTTTTTTTTTTTTGTTGAATCTGCTGTTGGGAAATCTGCGTAACCTACTAGCCCTACGGTCACATAATGAAGTTATTAACATTTGTTTGGAATTAGATTTTCCACCATTTGAAAAAAAAAAAAGATAGAACAATAGGACCGTGGAGAATAGGACAGTGGAGAACAGCTTCAGTGTGAAGGCAGATCTATTTCTGTGGCTCACATGCTGATCTTGGGGGTTCTTTTTCCCTTTCCTTTCAGTCACCCTGGCCTCTTAGATAACAGTGTGTGGGAGTGCTGGGTACATGGAGGAAGACTCAGAATTCTGGGGGAGGGAAATAATAGTTCCAGAATGCTGTGCTGCTGGGTGGTCAGTTTTAAAAGTTGGATGTGGAGCACTCTGGACTTTCCTAGACTTTTTGTTCATTCTTTTTTTTTGACACAGGGTCTCCCTGTAGCCTCAGCTGTCCTGGAACTCACTGTGTAGACCAGGCTGGCCTTGAACTCATAGAGATCTGCCTGCCTCTGCCTCCTGAGTGCTGGGATTAAAGGTGTGCACCACTATACCCAGCTTAATTTCTTATATCTTTATGTTAGAAACATTTGGAGGTACAAGGGACAACTATCCCATTGTGAAAAGGAGCAGGGTTTATATGGTGTTTCTTTTATTCTTGCAACCTCTCAGGCTATTCGTGATGATGGAAGGGTAAACTTACGCAGAATATTTGAGCCTATTTTATTCTGGAATAATCCTCTTAGAAGTGTCATCTATTGATAGGACGCTTTCTGTAAAGCTGCTGAGTGCATGGTCCCCTTAGTTGTGCCATCCCGTATGGAAGTTCACTACTGAAAGAAGTAGTTGATATTTCTATGCAGAGCAAGTAGGAAAGGAAATATACCAGGGACAGACAGTGATTAGGTTCACAATAAATAACTAAAGTGTTAAATACTTTGGAAAAGTAAGAGTTAAAAATTCAGTCATTAACGGTTCTAACATAGGGTTTTGTTTTGCCTCAGAGGGTGTTCTTGAATCAGATTTTTAAGAGTTTGATTTCATTTTTAATAATAGAACACTAGCTCAGGATGAGCATTCTTCCTTGGTTGAAGCTCCAGTACTGCTTGTTTGTGTATCCAGCAGCTCTCACCCCAGCAGTGTTCCAAACTTGAAAGCTCATTTATGGGTTGTCAATGGTTCTTGATTATACAGTCACTTAAAAGAGGAGTGGTATTACATATACAGGAAAATTGTCTTTAGAAACAGAAAACCTTATGAAAAGTGAGTCAATTTGATAGTTTATTCTAAATACCTTTACTATTAAACAGCTTCAAAAATAATAGTTTTGTAATGGATCATGTCAGCTTAGTAAAATATTTGAAATATCTAACATGATTTTTAGATAATAGAATGAAACAATGTATAGAATTTTTTAGGATTGGTAATTACAGATCTGGGATGATTTAGAATCTAAATATGGAGGTTTAAAGCAGCATTTCATAGAGAATTAGAAGGTTTGTGGAGAGCTGATTCTTAAGGTGCTACTGACAACCTTGAGAAGAGGCAGACCACCCTAGCTCAACTGAGAAGTGTGTTTCTGTCATTTCACTAAGACAGGGCCTTGGTGAAATCTTTGTAGTAAAGCTCTGTTGACATAAACATAACTGATAGGGAAGCTAAATGATTCGGTGAAGTACCATTACTTACGTTTATTAATTTGTGACGGGAACACTTGCTATAGTGTGCATGTGTGGAGGTCAGAGGACAGCTGAGAGAGTTTATTCTATCATATGAGTTCTGGTGATCAGACTTAGGTTATCAGTCTTGGCGTCAAGCACCCTTGCCCACTGAGCTATTTAGCTGACCCTCTTAAGTACTACTTACTGAAAGGTGCCAAAATAACTGGAGGATATCTAAATGACACATTTATATTCATTTATATTGCTTTTTATAGCCAAAATGTAGCCTATAACAGGATGGACTATAAACACACACACACACACACACACACACACACACACACACACATTTAGATCTTGCTGTATAGCCCAGTCTGTCCTCAAACTCAACTTCCTCCTGTCCCAGCCTCCTGAGTGCTGGGATTATAGGTATTCACCGCTATGCCTAGCAACTTGCAACATTTTGATACAGGAGGTAGTGGTAGAATATTGTAAGTTAAATGGTTATTAAAGTTTAAGAGAAAATTTAGGGAAATGTTAATAATTTAAACAATTATTTTATAGATTTTTAAATTTAGAATTTTCCCCTTTTTTTCTTTCTTTTATCTTATTTTCTCTTTCTCTCCTGCTAGAAGATTGAATCCATTTGAGCTCTTCTGTTTTTTCAGTAAACTGTAAGGTTGATTCCAGCCCTTCCACTTGCCTTACAAGCCCATGAGAAGGAGAAAAAGGGAGAGAAGAAAAGGGAAGAAGAGGAGGAGGGAGAGGAGGCATTGTCTTGGACTTCTGCCGTCAGCTGGTTTCTTTGGTGTCATCAGGGCCAATCATGATATTCTGGGTTTCTCATCCTCTAAGGTTGTCCTACTTTGTTTCTCCATTGCTGTGACAAAATACTTTGACCAATACCAACTTGGGGAGGAAAGGGCTTATTTAGCTTACATATCCCAGGTCACAGTTCATCCGGGAGCCCAAGGTAGGAACTCAGGCCAGGAACCTGGAGGCAGGAGCTGGAGCACAGGCCCACAGGCCCATGGAGGAACAATGCTTACTGGCTTGCTCCCCCGGCCCCTGCTCACCCTGCTTTCTTATGCAACATAGGCCCACTTGCCCAGGGGTGGCACCACCCACAGTGGGCTGGGCCCTCCCACATCACTCAACAATCAAGAAGATGCCCCACAGACATGGCTACTTGGAGGCAATTCTCCAATTGAGGCTTCCTCAACCCAGGTGTGTCGAGTTGACACTAAAGCTATCCAGCACAAAGGTCATGGTGACATTGTACTTCCCTACCTTTTTGAAGTCATGAGCCCTCTGTCACCTATGCAGTAAAATGTCATATAACCCTTCTTAGCAGAAGAGGCAGGGATTGGTTTTAGGCAGAAGCTTCTGGACCCACTAAGCAATGTGTGGAAACTTTAAGGTCTGTTGGCCTTCCAGCCTGTGGAGACTGCCAGCCTCTGCCCTCAGCAAAGACTGCACAAAGTGTCTACTGTCCAAAGATGGACATACCTTGTGAGGGAGAAGCAAACCTATGTTGTTTTAAGTCACTAAGAGTTGAAGAAGCCTTATTCCTGCATGGCAAGCCAGTCTGGCCTGACATGCCAGATCTGTATGCCCAAGGTTACAGAAGAAGATAAAGCTCTCACCACCTAGCTGTTTCCCACCATTTTTTGTTGTTGTTTTGTTTTGTTTGTTTTTCTGTGTTTCTTTGCTAACATTTACTGTGTGTCAATTACTGTTCTAGATACTAGATGTGTAGTAGAGAACAAAAGGCTCTATAACTTTTCCCACTCTTGATTAGCTATTTCAGGATCCTCCTTCTCTGTGCAGCCTTATGTCCTCCAAGTAGCTCTCTTCATGGTGCTTTGTAGAAGCCTTCACTGTTGCCTTGATGTTACCAGGGCTGTTCTCTGCTTGTCTTTCTAGGCCACACTTTTTTATATGTGTTTTACATATAGCATATAGAGGTCTATATAAGATTTAAAATAAAATCTATAGCTAAAACAAGTTACATGTTATTTCTAATATATAACTGAAGAATATATATATATAATCCCATGTCTTTACTTATTTATGCATGCATATATTTGTGTTATTCCCTTTATTCTTTATGTCAGTCCCACATTTCCAAAACTGCTTTTTGACAAAATAAAATAAGGCTTTTCGTAGGCCTTTTACTTGAGTGTGATCTGGGGCACATTCTGTAAATGCCTCTGCCCTGTGAGTCAAGCTTCTCTGATGACAGAGAGCAGTCACAAACCAGAGTGTCCCTGCAGAAGCCCAAGTGAGCAGGCAGGAGAAGCCTGTTGGCCATAGCAAGTACATCTTCATACCAGTGTTTCTAGTTTGTTTTTCATTACCATCCTCCCCAGGTCTTTTCAGACTCTCCCCACCCGCCAATCACACCAGGAAAATTTTACTACCTTAGGTATACCATATCTCAGTTATACATCTAATGTATATTTTGGGATTTTATTTTTTAAGTAACCTTTTTTTGCCCCCTGGGAATCATTTTCTTGGTTGAGATGCTTGCCTTCACTGATGTTTATAAAAGGTAAAAAAAAAATTTTCCCCTTGCAGGAGGGCATTTCCACTTCATTAAGCTAAGTTTAACTATCTTGATGAGAAATCTGTTGTCTATTACCCACCTGTGCTTTTATACTCACTTTAATTATTATTTAAATAAGTATGCAAAAATCAGTGCATTCAGAACACAAAAATTAACTTTTGTATATTGTAAAAAGTCAGGGTTTTTTTTTGTCTGGATTAAATGTCTTTAAGGGTTTCTGAACCACAGTGTCTTTCTGTACAGGCCATACATGCCTGCCATTCTTTCAATAAATATTTATGGAGTACCATGTACAATGTCAGGGCTGAGCACCTAATGGCTCATGGAGTTCTTTATTCTTTGTCAGCTAGGATGCCAGGGTGGGTTATATATTCCTGTCTAATGTCAGATTGTCTGACTATACTGAATTTCATACATCACCAAAAAAATGAAGTGAGTTCTTGGTTAGAGAGAGAGAGAGAGAGAGAGAGAGAGAGAGAGAGAGTATGTAGTTGGCATAACCCTTTGTCTACCACATTATAAATAGAGTTCATGAAAAGACTGAAGGCCAGGTTCCACAAGATGCAAAATTGCTGCAGTTCTCATCTTAATGTCTGTTCTCCAATCTGTGACATTTTCTGGCTATACGAGTACACATACTCTGCTTAAATTCTTAGACCATTCTCAACAACCA
>NW_008335967.1:2528920-2532880 GCF_000622305.1 Nannospalax galili | reverse complement strand
GAAATGTCTGTCTCACACTACTGTTTAATTGCCGAAGAATAGAGGATGCAGTTTGATGATGAATTTCAGATTGCCTAGAAGATGCAGGGCAACCCCATTTCTAACAGAACAAGAGGCAGTGTAAGTTACATAGAGGCCTTATTTTGACAGGCCATCCAAAGAACCTAACATTCATTTATTTGTTACACAAATATTTACTGAGTTCCTTAATCTCTTTGCCCTTTGGTAAATGAGCTAGAAAACCTCATTTTCAGGCATCCTCTTTGTCCCCATTTCTTGAACAATAACCCAAGCAGCTTTTCATTCATTCACTCAAAATGTGTCTTGAGAATCTACAGTAGTGATATACTACTGTGTTATTAAAAAAGACACATGATCTCCATTCTCAAGGATTACATAAGATTGTTCATCAGTTGGTCATTCAAATGTACATTGAGGCAGGCAGTGTGCCCTGTCCTTGTTAGAGAACAAGAATGCTCAGTCATTCCCTACAGTGTAGAAAGTCCCAGGCTGGAGAGACAAAGGTCCTATACCATGTTTGAAAAAACTTAGTATGGTAAATGATAACACTGAGCTCACACATTCTTGGAAGAGTGCAAAGGCTCAGCACTGAAGTGGACGCTCCTAAATTTAAATCTGTATAGATAAGAGGTTGTATTAGTTACTTTTCTGTTGCTATGATAAAAACACCATCACCAAGGTCACTTACAGAACGAAGAGTTTATTTGGGCTTAACAGTTCCAGAGGGGAAAGAGTCCATCATGGAGGGGAGGCATGGTGGCAGATGTGCCAGAGCAGAAAGTTGAGTGCTCACATCTTCAAGCACGCACAGAAAACAAACTGGAAGTGAGGCAAGGCCATAAATTCTTAAAGTCCGCCTTCAGTGAGGTACGTGTTTCCTCTAGCTAGGCCATACCTCCTAAAGGTTCCAGGACTTTCCAAACAGCACCACCAGCTGACCAAGTGTTCAAATACTTGGAGCCTATGGGGAACCTTCTCATTCAAACCACCACACCCATGCTGATCAGAGTTTTGCTGTGAACCCTTTGCAGATCTCTGGAATTGTGTAGCTCTCCTCTGGTACATACATCCTTCTGTGATCTGATTTATGGGTCTGTTACTCCTTCCTGTGCCATGGCCTGGAGATTCCTTCAAGAAAATAAGCTGGGCATCTCGTGTTTCCTGTCTGACAGGGATCATGTTATTTGTTCTGTGCTATGAAGTGTGTTGAAAACAATTGTTTCATACACTGTGCCTATTCATTTGTGTGCTTCAGATAGGAGGGTCAGTCTGGTCCTTGTTGCACCATCTTGACCCACCAGAAGCAGAAGTCTTTAATCTAGTTTTTAAAATTAATTGACCTTGATGTCAACTCTCTGGTGGTTTGAATGAGAAGGTCAGGGTGTGACTTTTTGGTGTGTGTGGTGGTAAAGATTAAACTCAGGGCCTCACTCCTGCTACTTAAGCATTATACAGTTGCACTGCATCCTCGACCCATGACTTTTAATCTGACTTTTTAGTGGGGGCTAGAGAGAAGGGGTGATTTGGAAGAAAATAAGAGTTCTACTTAGAGGAAACAGTTGAAATGACTCTGGGGAGCTGTAAGGTGCCACCACCAAAGCACCTTCTCAGAATTGCAAGTGTTTGCTTTGTGATTGGCTTATAGGAGGCACATTCTAGTCTGATGAAAAAATTGCAGCAATGCCAAGAACCCAATCCTTATAATATTGACAAAACCAACCGTTTAATGAAGCAGATAACCCAACACAGACACATGTTATATGATAAAGTAGATCAGAGGGGTGTTAAGTAATAAATAATACTGGGTAATTGATGAGCTGCTTGGAAATCATTCTTATTCCATATAGGGTCGCAGCTAGAAGTTAAGTTAGAGGATTAGGATGCTTTCTGTGAATTAAAATTTAAGGTTAACACAAATGAGTCAGGGGACATAGATGACAAGTCACCCTGAGAACTGAGAACATTACCTGTTCCATTCATTACCTGTTGCATGTGTTGATCCTGTGAGTTTGCTACCTTCAGGGGCCTCATGCTCACAAGCACTCTGCATTTGATTGATTTCTCTGCTTTCTTCCTCTGGAAAGTCGTTTTGAGCGACCATGTTTTCTTTTTTTGCACTTGTGCAAGTGTTGTAGCAGTCCTACCTACCTGGTTTGTCATCCATGGAAACAGAATTACAGCCTCACTTTGGAGCAGAGGTCTTCATGGTCTGTAGAGAGTTGCAGCCAACCCAACTAAAGTGTGGAAGCCTCACTAGTAACATGATCCACATTGTGTGTGTGTGTGTGTGTCTGTGTCTGTGTGTGTGTCTGTGTGTGTGTATTGTCTGTGTATGCGCCTGCCTGGGGCTGTCCAGCCTGGTAATCATTAGACATTCATTTGACAAACTCTTAACTTCCCATTTCCTCTCACCAAGCAACCTCTTAATTATGGTTTGGCTGCTTCTGTGGTTTTCCTGCAGAGAGAGAACTGACTGGTCATGCTGACTTCTTGCTTCATCCAGGAAGTACTTACTAAATTGGCATTCTGGTTTTATGTATCAGTTAAGGTCTTTAAATGTGAGCATGTGAGCCTGCTCCCAAGAGACAGGCCTGCTTCTGCTTAATTTCTGAGATATAAACTGAAGTCCAGGATTGTGCAGGTAAATTCACCAAAGTACCCAAGTCGGGTACACAACAGTGGTTGACAGCAAGGGCTCTGGAATCAAGACAGTTCTAGGATCAAATATGGACCATCCCTTACTAGGATGTGTGTAGCCTTACTATGCCCTGGGCTTTCAACTGTCAAATGGTGACATTAATACTTAGGTTTATGGATTGAATAAGAAAGTATATACTAGGTCAGGGTATCTGAGCCTCAGTACTATTCCCTTGACATTTGAGTCCAGATACTGCTTTGTTTGGGATTGGTTTGGAGGCGTATTGTGTATTGTAGGCTGTTTAGCAGCATCCCTGACCTAAGCCCACAAGATACATTCTATACTTAACCAAATGTCTTCAGACATTATCAGATGTATCTTCTGTGGAGGACAAAACTGGACATTGTTAGGAACCACTGATGTAGCTGTATAGAGCAGTGCCTACAGAAAGGAAGATAATGTTAAGTTTTAAAATAATGGTAATAGTGGAACTAGGAGGATAATATTCTTGATGCCGTCCTGAGGCCCTTGGGAAGACATTTGTCAGCCTTTCACCTATCCTTTCTTCCTTCAGTTCCTATATCTATGCCAAGATAAACTCTATACCTGGGATAGAGTAAAAGTAAACACACCCAGCTTTTAAAAAGTAAAAGAGAGGTGTTGAAGCTCAAGAAGTATTTCTGAGATGTTTAATGTTGGGTTCAAGTCACATTGGGCAGTTTTCTTCCTTGATACATGTCACTACATTCAGTATGAACAAGCATGCATCATCTATAGTTTTACTACAATCATTAAAAAATAAATTAATTAAAATGGTTGTTAGCAACCTAACAGGTAAAATACTGTTAAGAAATTGGCTTAAGTCAAAAAGGAAATCAAATGTTTCCCATAAATAAGGACAAAGGAGGAGATAGGCCCAGCCTAAAAATACTTGAAAATTGTTCGTATTTAATCATTTTTAGACACTTAAATATTTTCTTTTAAATTTGCAAAGATTTTAAGTGCTAACGCCCATTTCTCTCATGTAAACCAAGGAGCCTTTTTCCATTCTTTGTAGAACAATGGATGGGAGCCTTCATTCTTTTTGAAGAAGGAACCTTCATTCTTTGTGAAGAAATGGTCATAAATACGCCCTAAGATTTGCTATGCTTTTTTTTTAAATTTTTTAAAATATATTATATTTGAGGAGGAAGCATGGAAATTTACGTCATGTTAATTACGTCATGTTAATTAGTAGAGGTGACAAACATTACCATTGAAATCTACCTGATGACTTTATAGACATACACAGGTGCCAAGGA
>NW_008335967.1:2505097-2528871 GCF_000622305.1 Nannospalax galili | reverse complement strand
ATACAGATTAGAGATGCATGTGCCAACATCTCAGTGTTAGTAGCAAAAACAATGAGTCTTTCTGCAAGGAACAATGTATTCTAAAATGAGATGGAGATCTCTTTTAAAGGTTAAAAACTCGTTCCATGCATTCCGTCAGACCACAATGCAATAAAGCTCAAAATCAACGCTGGGCAAAGTCCTAGTCACTACAGGAACTGAACTCGTGGTGATTAAACAACACACTCCCTAGATGTGAAAAACATTACCATTGAAATCTACTTGACAATTTTATATCCATTCTCAGATGCCAAGGAGCTCAGAAAGTAACTGGCTGTGACTAGTAATAATCAGATATATAGAGATTAGAATGCATGTGTGAACATCTTAATGTTAATTGCATTAAAAATGATTTTTTCTGTATGAAACTGTATTTTAATAATGAAATGGAGATTTTTTTAAAGGTTAAAACCTCATTTAACGTTACATCTTATAGGGTTTATACTGAGTACAATATTGTATAACTGTAATAATTCAACTGTAAACCTAAAATTTTACAGCCAATTTTGAAAGAGATGCATCTTAGCTCTAGAAATTGTTATTGAATATGTCAAAGCTGTCGTAATGAAATGCTTCTTCTAAGTATGTGATTATTAAATAATTTTATAAAAAAAGAAAATAGACTAAGACAGGAAAGAAGTCAAGTCACTTGCTACTGGTGTAATGAGCGTAGAGCTGCTGAGAAAGGCCCAATGTGTTGCTATGCGTCTCCCCAGAGATGACACCCTGTATCACTGCTTCACTGTGGGGGAGCAGAAGGAGTTGTGGCATGTTTTGAAGCTCAATGATGCCCTAAATCACTTAGTAGATTTCATTAAAAAAATTTTTAATTACACTTATTTATTATTGTGTGTGTGTGTGTGTATGCACACCATGGCACACATGTTAGAAATCAACTTGCATCATGTTAATTAGTAGATATGAAAAACATTACCACTGAAATCTACCTGATGACTTTATATCCATGCTCAGGTACCAAGGATCTCAGAAAGTAACCTACTGTGACTAGTTATAATCAGATACATGGAATTTAGAGACGCATGTGCAAACATCTAAGTGTTAGTAGCATTAAAAATGAGTTTTTCCATATGAAGCAGTATATTTTAAAATGAAATGGAGATCTTTTTTTAAAGTTAAAACCTCATTCAATTTTATGACTTATAGGGTTTATACCGAGTCCAACATTGTATAACTAACTGTATTAATTCAACTGTGAACCTAAAAATTTACAGCCAGTTTTGAAAGTGATACCTCTTTGCTCGGGAAATTGTTATTGAATATGTTAATGCTGTAATGAAATGCTTCTTCTAATCATGTGGTTATTAAATAAATAATAAAAAAAGAAAAAAAGAAGTTTATATAATGCTTCTTTTATCTTGGATCATATGGAAGATTTTAATTAGGAAGCAAGTTTTGTAAAATAGTATTTTACAGACATTCTACTACTGAGTAAGAAAATAATCAAATTGACCTCAGGTTTTATATTGACAAAATAGCCAGGATTATCACTAAAAAATGAGAAAAATAAGTGTTTGTAAAGTAGAAAAACACAACACAAAATAAGAAAATGGAAATTAATCCAAATGAACCAATAAATATAAACTCTCCAATTTCACAGAAAAGGGTGACAAACCAACATTTTAAAAAACTATAATCCTGGGGGCTGGAGAGATGGCTCAGCGGTTAAGAGCACTGACTCCTCTTTCAGAGGCCCGGATCTCTTGCTATGCTTTTAAAGTCTTCCCAAATCACATTTTGGAATAATGCCTGTAACATAATCTGAAGTGTCCACAAATATTTGTGTGTGAAGAAGTTCAATGCGAAGTTGTTTTAATAAAAAGCCACTTAAATGTTCAGTATTAGGAATGTAGTTAATTATAGCAGTAATAAATAATTTGTGGTCCTTAAGAACAATATTTACTGTTTCTGATGACATGAACATTCTTATTAAATGAAATTCTTAAATGAAAAAGATTCTAAAGTTGCATATGCAATATACATGCACTCAGAATTAAGACTGAAAGGGTTATCCACAATATTAGTAACATTTCCTCCTGAAAAATTGGATTATGGATAATTTATGAAAGTTTCTCATAGCTATATGGACTAAATTGATCATTTTATGGCAGAGTTCAACTTTTTCTTGTTCACATTCTTTCAGGTAGTAGCATTTCTTTGCCTTGGAAATGAAGATGAGAGGGTTAAGTTTTGAATAGGAATAAACAAAAAAGCAGTTCTCAATGTCTTAACGTATGGCTTTGTAGTCTAAAAACATTCCTTTTAAATTGTATAATCAATTCTAGGAGGCAGACAGCTTGCACTGGAATTAATGTCTCCTTTTGGGGGGGCGATTCATGGTATTCTTTCTGATCATTAATTAAAAAATATATATATAGTATGTATTTGAGCAAATGTTTAAAATTTCCATTTTTATATTTATAGTATGTGCTGAAGCTTATAATCCTGATGAAGAAGAAGATGATGCAGAGTCCAGGGTATGTAGTTTTACTCAATATAGTAATTTTAAATTGCTATTATATAAAGATGTTAACAGATACACAGGCTAACAGGACATAATGGAATTATTTTACCTATTTATTTTCCTCATCTTAGCTTTAATAGAATACTTCTACTTCAAATTCTATAAAATTATTTTTATCCAAAAAAGAGAAAAGTCTCTTGGATAAAAGGAAGCAGGAACTTTGTGCTTGCTGCAGTTGAGGTTTTATTTCTTTCATGAAAAGCATCCTGATGATGCTAAACGTTTTCAGCTATTTTTCTTATAGTGATAATGTTCTTTTTCTTAGAAAGTAGTAAAGAAAAATATTGGTGAGACCTTCTGCTTCTACCAGTGGATAACTGCAAAAGCTTACTCTCGTACAGGTCTCAGTAAAATTATAAGGAAGGTGTCAGCACAGTAGTTACTGTTCTTTTTGTTGCTTTGTTTTGTTTTTAAATCACTATGACTTCATAGTTTGTTCCAAAACTAATTTCTTGGAGGCCCTGATAATTTTCTAAGAATTTTCCCAGTGTGGTTTGATAAAACTTTTAAGCTGTATCCTTAGCTTAGTTCTCCTGTTATTTATTCAATAAAAAATAAAATAAGAGATTACTGTGCCTAGACATGGAAAAAAGTACTAATTTTTTTGAGTATATACTTTGGAAAAGCCTCCCTTGCTTCTTCAGCCTTAAAAAAAAAAAAAAAAAAAAAAAATCTGTTTTTTAGGGGCTAGAGAGATGGTTCAGCACCTAAGAGCACTGGCTGCTCTTACAGAGGATCTGGGTTTGATTCACAGCACCCACATGGCTGCCAACAGCTGTCCATAACTCCATTTCCAGGGAATCTGACACCTCTTCTGTCCTCTGCAGGCATTGCATGAGGGGTGCACTTACATGCAGGCAATACACTCATACACAAAAAATAAAAATGATAAAAATTTAAAATATTTTTTAAAAAGCCTGTTTCTGTAGCTCTTAGAAGCAGAGAGTAGAGCCTGAGTTCACCTCCCCAGGTATATGTGGACTCTGGTATGGCAAGCACCTCTCTTTTCCTTGCTAATATGTAACATGCTGTTACTACTGTGTGGTCTGAGAAACTCAACCTCAACCACTATATAGTTTATTTATCTAGCAAAAATGGGGATTGGTGACAGGCAAGAACTACTCACATTCTTTATGTTTGTGGATAAAAGTATATGGTAAAAATGTAGTAATTGAGATAATTTGATGAGGTGGTTTAAATTAGTGAAAAAAAAAATCTAAAAAAGGAGCACAGTTTGAAAGTAATGTGCAGTATCTCATTCACTCAAAAATTGTGAGACTGAGAAGAATTTTAGCTACAATTGAATCTGTGAGTTAAAATGTTTTGACTAGTTCAGTCTCATCCCAGTTAAGATTCACTTGGCAGCCAGTCAAATGGAGAGAAACATAGAAAAGAAAACATTTGTGAGAGGTTTTAGGACATATGCTTTTGAGGTCTTAGGAATTCTAGGAAGAATTCAGAGGCCACACGGTAGACAGGAACTGCCTGCTTTTGGGGCCCTTCAGCAGCAAAGGTACAGGACTGGGTTGCTGTTAAAGGCACCCTCTACCCTCTCTTCATGGCTGTAGCTCTCAGTTCAAAATCCTGGTTTCTCAGGAGTCTCTAATAGAGTTAGTGTGGCCAGAGTGAGCAGGGCCAGAAAATGCAGACTTGGGACTACTTGTATGTTGGGAGCTACTAGTCTATTATGTACATTGAGCTGTGGCAGCCTTGTTTACTGAGTTTGTGTTATGCATACCAGTACCTAATCTGCCTAATCAGGAGGGTTGTGTTTATATGGAGAGCCTCACAATACCTGACCTGGAGGCAATAGTGGTAAACAAAAAGATCAAAGAAGGCTTTGAAGTATTTGACCGCTCCTTGACCCTCAGATTCAGGTGGGAAAAACAGCTGTTGAAACTAATTGAGTTCTTCTGTATAAAAAGGCAGAGGTGAACTAAACCTGGGCTGCAGGCACTCTACTGTCAGCCCTCCCAAGCACCTTTTCTGTCTCTTATTTTTTCTTTCAATCCTCACTCCCCCTTTCAGGTACTGTCCGTCTTGGCCGGCTGGCACCGGCACTTGTATATATAAGAGCAGGCAGTTTCTATAGAAGGTAGGGTTTGTGTGGGGTGGGGACTCTTAAGACTTGTCCCTTCTAATAATTTATGTTTTTTTTAATTAGTGTATTGATTGCATATTAATGATTATAATAAAGGGCTTTGGGATTTCAATTTGGTTGAGTATTCTGTCTTCTAGCTATCTTACTAAAAAGTACACCTTGTTTTTTACTTTAAAACTATATGGCAAACTAATACCTAGGAATGATTATTATAGATGTCAAAATCAGTCAGCTCTACATGGATATTGAAAAAGGTCTGTGAGGAAAATGTATACTATAGATTGATACTGATTGATAGAGTAACATTTCATTTGGACATTTCATATTGTTTCTAGAATTCGGTATAATCATCAAATCTATAAACCTCTATTACAAATGGGTATTTATCTTTGTATGAATTCATGGAAAATCCAGATACTTTTGACTCATTTTGGAAAAAATAACAATTTAGATTTTAGTTGGAATACTTTCAATAAATGAGAAATTAAGGATTATCTACACCTAACTTGTTACTGGGGAGGGAAGAGCTAATTAAGTTTAGAATGGCATATTTCATTGCTCTGTACTCCACCAGTCTCTTTGGAGAGTCTTCTGCCTATCTGGCCAGGTGCCAGGTATATCAGTGAAAAAGCCTCTGCCCTCCAGGTGCATAAAGACTAACGGCAGCTGCAAATAGGTGAATTTTAAAGAGTACTTAAAAAAATGTGAAGTGCTCAAAGTACAGTGAAACAGTGTGTAGGGATTAAAAGCCCCGATTGTCTGGAGTGATTGAAGGCCTTGAGGTGAGACATAAGGCTGGACACGAACTTTGCCAGGGCCCACTCTGCATCTGGGTTTGCCCAGCCATTAGGAGGGGCATGTGAAATGCTGAAGAAGGCAGATGTGACTGGGCTCAGGTGAGGATGGAGAAAGGATGGGGATAAATTTGCAGCACAAATGATGGGGGTCCAATGAGAACAGACTCATTGAAAGTTTGAGATCTGACTCTCAGCTCCTTGTGGAGAATGGATTGGACAGTGTCTTAATCTGTTTCTTCATTGCTATGACAAAATACTCTGACCAATACCAACTTGGGAGGAAAGGGTTTATTCAGCTTACATCTCCTGGGTCACAATTCAACAGGGAGCCCAAGGTAGGAACTCAGGGCAGGAACCTAGACGCAGGAGCTGAAGCATAGGCCATGGAGGAACACTGTTTACTGGCTTGCTCCCCTGGTCCAGCCTGCTTTCTTATGTAACACAGGCCCACCTGCCCAGGGGTGGCACCACCCACAGTGGGCTGGGCCCTCCCACATCATTCATCAAGAAGATGCCCCTCAGACATGGCCACAGGCCAGTCCAATAGAGGAAATTCCCCAACTGAGGCTCCCTCAACCCAGGTGTGTCAAGTTGACACTAAAGCTATCCAGCACACCCAGCCATCAGGAAATGCTGAAGAAGGCAGATGTGACTGGACTCAGGTGAGGATGGAGACAGGACGGGGATGAATTTGCAGCACACATGATGGGGGTCCAGTGAGAACATACTCTCATTGAAAGTTTGAAATCTGACTCTCAGCTCCTTCTGGAGAATGGATTGGACAGCATACACAAATTTCCTTTCACAATAGGATATAGTCTTTTTAAAAGAGCATGTCTAAGTAAACCACACCAATTGCTTTTCTAATTCTTTTCCTTAAAGGCAACAGAAGTTTAGAGCAGGCGTTGGCAAAAACTGTATGTGGAAATCTTTTAACTGAAAATTCACTATTTTCCAAGCATGAATATTTGGGATATGGGAGTCAGAAGCTTTCTTGAAGCTATTTAGTTCTGTTGTAGCTCAAAACCAGCATAGGCAGCACACAAATGAAAACATGCCTGTGTTCTTTAAATTGGTTTTTAAATATTTTATTTATTATTTTTATTTTATGTAGATGAGTATATTGCCTGTATGTATGTGAGTGCACCCATGTTGTGCTCCTTTAAAGCAGAAAATACTGCTTCTGGGTTTGAGTGCAGGCTCTTAGTTGACTTGTCAGGACTGAATCCCAGCTTTGCAGCTTATGGACTGTGGATAGAGAAGTCACTTGGGGGAGATTTTTTTCTTCTAAATTGCCCTCTGTTCCTGGGCTATTTATGGGACCCCAAAAGACTACCTAGCATGTAGTAAGTGTCATGTAAATGTTTACTTAAAAAAAATATTTCCGGGGCTGGAGAGATGGCTCAGCGGTTAAGAGCGCTGACTACTCTTGCAGAGGACCCGGGTTCAATTCCCAGCACCCACATGGCAGCTACAAACCGTCCTTAACGCCAGTTCCAGGGGAATCCAAAGCCCTCTTCTGACCCCCGCGGCCTTGTACGACACGGGTGCACTCACATACATGCAGGCAATACACTCATACACATAAAGTTAAAATAATAAAATATATATTAAAAAAATATATTTCCCTGAAATAAGAAGGTTTTATCAAAACCCAAAGGGCCTCTAGGATAATAAAACTCATGCTCTGCTTTGGGTAGACTACTGAAACTGTGGGGGTTCTAGAGACATCTCTAATGTAGGGTCCTGTCAAGCCCAATGGGAAGATGAGTCTTTAGAAGTGTGGAAGCATCTTCCAAGCATTTGACAAGACAGGATCCAAAAGAACATCAAAGATCACACCTGCCTTTTGACTGACCACTCCCCAGAACTCAGAGTGGGATTTCAGTGAGCTGTGGGTAATAGGTAAAGTTCTGTGATACTGAGGAGCCGAGTCAAGGGGAGGGAGTGGAGGAAAGGGGAAGCAGCTGTAGACAGTAGCCCTGTGGGCCAGATTGGGAAACTGACAGTTTAGAAATGTTAATTGGTAATAGCAAGAGGATCCAGAAAGCAAGAGAAACGGGCTGGGGCTTCTGTGTGAGGGTGTGAAAGGATGGAGAGAAAAGGACAAAGACTTGAATCGACAGCAGGAGTGAAGCAGGCAACAGGATGGGGTCCTGCCTCCCCAGCCTCTTCCCTAATGAGGATGGAGCTGCCACACAGGCACACCGTCACCGTGACTGCAGAGTGAGAAGGAACACTGGCCTTCATTCTGCTGTATGCTGTGTTAACCTTACTTATTAAAAATAGGAATGGTGAATTTTGGTTGGTGTGATTTATGTTTTGAAGGTTTCTGTGTGGCACTGGGAAAGTAGCACTGTGTTTGCCTGTCATCTTAGAATCTAGGTTCGGGTATGTGTCAGACAGTAAGCCACCAAGGTTTACATGTACCTTGCCCCTTGCATTTGTTACTTCCTTTACTGAGACAGAATACCTAACAGAAACACCATAAAGAAGGAAGGTTTGTTTTGGATCCAGTTTCAGAGGAGCTTCAGTCATCAGGGTGGGGAAGACATGACAGTTGGAGTCCCTGATGGCAGGAATGTCAAAGGGCACCATCCCAAGAAGTGGAACGCCAGGCTGGAACCAGAAATGGGTATAAGAAAGGCCTGCACACAGTGGCCTACTTTTGCCAGTCAGGTCCACTGCTTAAGGCTCCCATAACCTTCAAAGTAGAGGCATAAGCAGGAGACTCAAGCCTATGGGAACACTTAGCTCCAAACCATAATTACGTTATTGAAAAACTGCAATGACTTATTCACTAGCTGTTAGTCTTTTGTGTCACCTATAAATAATACATAAAGATAGTGCCCATTGAAATAGTCTACATATACTGCCACTGCCCTCGGTGCTTTTCAGGTTTGTGAGTTTCATTGATTTTTAGCCATCTCATCTGCTGAGTTAAATGTCCCCTGTGAGTGTTGCTGTTTTTGTGGGTGCAGACTCACTGATGCCTGATTCTGGCTACCCTGATGGGGGCACTGACTGGAGAAGTGCAGTACTGCTCATCAGGTACTACAGTCAGTGTTTAAGTGAATATTGGAATAGGAGAGGTGCTCTTTGTCTCCAGGAATCCATCCCATGCCTACTTTTAGGACTATCCTTTACCTCTCTAGATCATTTTATAAGGTACCAGTGTTCACTACGGAATGGGTCATTTGGGGTTGGGGATATAGAGCTCAGTGATGGAGCTCTTGCCTACCATGAGCAAGGCCCTTAGATTCAATCCCCAGCATCCCCCCCCCTCCAAAAAAAGAACCTGAACTTGTTGATCCACTGAGTCTAATGCTTAAACAAAAGGACCTCAGAAGTTGGCAGGCCACTCTTACAGAGGACCTTCTGATCTCTTCATTTTCCTGGAATAAGTGTTTAGTGAGAATATAGGACACTGGTTTCTCTTGAGTTTCTTCTAAAATGAGTGCATCAGTACTTAGGTGTATTTTCCCCTGAGCATACACTCTCTTGGGTGGCAGTGTATGGTTGCTTAGTCCCTTCTGAAAATCCCTTACACACTGTGGAGCGTAAACTGTAATTTTTCATAAAAAATTTGTTAAATTCTGAACACAATTATACATTTAAGAATTTACTTTAGAGACTTTATCAAGTTTCAAAAGAAAGCTAACCACTGAACTATCTCTCCAGCCCTGAAATATTATTTTTTATGTGCATGAGTGTATTGTCTGCATATATGTGAGTGCACTCATGTCATGCAGTGCTGCGGAGGTCAGAAGAAGGCTTCAGATTCCCCTGGAACTGAAGTTAAGGATGGTTCATAGCCGCCATGTGGGTGCTGAGAATCAAACCGGGGTCCTCTGCAAGAGCAGTCAGTGCCCTTAATTGCTGAGCTACCTCTCCAGCCCCCTGAAAGAGTTTCTAATTCAGTAGAAACTGAATGGAGGTAGTCTCTAGTTTTTCAGTATAGCTGTTAGACTATTTTCTCCTTTTGCCATTGTTCATAGAGGCTGGGATCTTTGGAGCCTTCCTAGGCAATCATACACCTTTGCATAATGCACTTGCTAACCTGGGGAAAACACTCTCTTCAAAAGCATCAGAGTACAGCATTGCTGATTTTGTATCACCCTGAGTTGGGCTGTATCCCCACCACACCTCTCAGGGGGCTGATCCTTGCTAACCATCTAAAGTGCCACCCTTAAGTGAACTTGAACACTAACCATTACTTTTTGAACATTCCTTTTAATTTTTGTTCGTTTTTTAAAAAAAAAATTTAAACATTTATTATTTTTATTTTATTTGGTGCTGACTGTTGTCTTTGTTTTTTAAATTTTGGTGTCTCTTCAGATTATACATCCCAAAACTGATGATCAAAGAAACAGATTGCAAGAGGCTTGCAAAGACATCCTGTTGTTTAAGAACCTGGATCCGGTAAGATAAAGCTTAATAGTCAAAATGGGTAAAGAACTGTGCAAGGGCTCGAATTTCTCCCTTTCCAAGCTAACATCACTCTGGGATCCTGGAAGAGGCTCCATTGATGCCTGTACTTGCTGGGGTTGAGCTGCAGGAGAAGAAAGCTGAGTCTGAGAAAGCCTGTACCTTTGTCTAAGAGAAGATACTGTCTCATTCTTCAGAAGTTACTTCTTGCAGACCCAGCCCTGGGGTAGCATAGATAAAGAAAGTCTAGAACCTTACATTCTTTGAGCACCTTTACATTCTTTGAGAACCCCCCCCCATTCTTTGGGGGCCCATGGAGGAAGGCCTCTCGGTTGTTCTTAGCAGCTAGTGGTAATTCTATTTATGTACAAGCTCTATGTTCTACATTTTAAACGTCACATTTTACTTGGCTTAAGACAAGGGAATGTTTGACTCTTTGAAAGAATTTTGATGTCTCTAGCCTTCACATATGGATGTGAGTGCTGTTGAGACTTTGCCTCACACTCTTGACCAAATGTTCTGCTTTGTCATGTCATCACAGACCATGTTTTTGCCATTTAGTCATTTAGGAGGGAACTTCTACCTTGTTCCAAATGCGAAGAGTCAAATCATAACTTATCTCAACCTTACTTTTTTCACATTCCACATCTTCCAGTTTTCAGATTGATGTCTAGAGCATTGACTCTATTCCCACTATTTTCTTGGGATGAATTTTTTAAAAGGGACATTTTTGGAGACATTAAGGCATTGTATCATAACTCTTTTATATTAGGTCATATTTACATTCTGAAATACTTTTTAAAATCTCCATTGATTTCTTTTAAAAAATAATTTTATGAATCTTGAAAATTTCATGCAATGTGTTTTGATCATATTCACCCCCAATTCCTCCATTGGTTTCTTGTATCTTCTAGATTTGTATCATGTTCTCTAGAACATGAATTATGTTTTGTGACTTTGGAAATCTGGGTTTTAGGAGCAAAGAGTAAAAAAGTCTGTATGTGTGTCTGAGTTCAGGTTATCATCTCTTAACAGGCCTGAATTGAAGAGTTGAAGATCTATATGTTGCTTCATTCATTTAGTTCTTGAAGGGGGAAGACAGGTCTTTTCTTTGTTTCACTATTTAAGTAGCATGTGTTCCCAGGGCTTTCTATATGTATCAACATCTCAATAAGAAAGCACCAGCTTGAAACTTGAGTGCTCTGAATTACTAGTTCATATTTATCTAGGTCTATGTATTTAATAGTGATATTTTAGCTAGAGTTAGTAATTTTAGTAAACTGATGTAAACAATTCTAATTAAATTTAGTGGATCACCAAAAAAGAAGAGGTGAAAATGGGGGGACTTTGAGGGAAGACGAGGGATTTTTAAAGGAGAGGAAGGGAATGAGAGGATAATGGGGGCTAAAAACAACCAAAATTTATCATGTACATGTATGAAATTGTCAAAGAATAAAAAGATATTTAATCCATCTGAAAGTTAGTAGGGAACAAACGTCAAATATTTAAAAGATCCAGTTGGAAAAAAAAGTTAGAGTGATTGCAGGTGTTCTCCATCACACCCAGCTTTTTATAAGTGAGTTTCGAGGATTGAGCTCAGGACCTCATGATTATAAGGCAAGCACTTTACCCACTGAGCTAGAGCTGTCTCCCTAATCACCCTCCTTTCATCTTTAATTCTTAAAAGCATTGTGGAATCATTCACCAGACCTGGGCAAGCCAGGATGACTTGTCTCCGCTTGGCTGTACTGACAGTGTCTGCTCGAAGTACTGTTACCTTCCCAGACCCTAATTCCTTTTCTTTCCATCTCCCCCTCCCTCCCCCTTCCCCTTCCTCCTCTGTCTGGCACATGCTAGGCAAATGCTTTAACACTGAGTACTTATATACACAGCCCACTTTTTCCTTTTTATTTTTATTTATTTTTTATTTTTAATTTTGAAACAGGGTCTGGTTGCCCAGACTGACCTTGACCCCCTACTCTGTAGCCCAGACAGGCCTTGGACTTGTAAATGAGCCTCCTGCCTCAGCCTCCCAACTACCTGAGATGAAAGACCTATGCCACCAAACCTAGCTAAGTATTCCTTTTTTCTTTAGACAGGTTCTCTGGTAGCCCCAACTGGCCTGGAACTCACTATGTAGACCAGGCTGACCTCGATCTCACAGAGATCCACTTGCCCCTGCCTCCCAAATGCTGGGATTAAAGGCATGCTCCATCATGCTCAGCATTTAGCTAAGTATTCTTATAAACAAGATTTTAAAAAGACTTCTTTCACTGTTCTGCTAAAACTCTTTAATGTATAATTTAAAAGCCACTTCATGGGTGAAGGAGAACTAGCTCCCAAACCATGAGTTGTCACACAGAGAGAAACCATGAGAAGCAGGGAGCTGTGTGATAGCGTGAGGTCTACGACTGGTCAAAATGAAGAGACCAAGTGACTGTGGGATACCCAGCCCCAAGAGGGACGTCCATAACACAGCCCCTACACGTTAGGCTCCAGGAACACTGCAGAAGACTGTAAGAGCCAGAGGACCAGGATGACTTCTGGACTGAACATAAATGGTACACCCATGAATTCTAAACAATACGGTTGCCTGCATCAGATGGACAAATACCACAGCCCAACCCCTAGAGGAATAAAGGAAATCAATGGCTGCTGACTGCTGAGGGAGACACAATCAGTTTTCTTCAGAAACCTGCCAATTCTAAATAGCCCTAAGCACATGTGCATACCATACTACCATGAGTTGTCACACACACACACACACACACACACACACACACACACACACGCATGCACGCACATACGCACGTATATATTTTTCCCCCAAAAGAGGTCTGTTGTTTTTAGATAGCCAAGGCTGGCTTAGAACTCAGGATCCTCCTACCTCAGCTTGCCATCTCCTGGGAATACAAGCATGGGTCATCATGTCTAACACAAAGATTGGTTTTTAAATTTGAACTCAAACTTGATTTTTTTTCTCCCTACTATCTTAAGTCCTTTTTGATACGACATAGGATAGGATATGCTAATGAACTATAAACATTTGTTTTACTCAATAAATTACTTTGTAGAATAAGAAATTTACCCCCCAAACATAGCAGATTGAAAGTTTTAGGTTAAGGTCATATTTAATATAATTTATTTGTATGTGTGAATGTGTGTGTGTACATGCATGTGCATGCCCATATGGAAGTCAGAGGTTGATGTTGAGTGTCTTCTTTGGTTACCTTCCACCCTTTGTGTGTGTGTGTGTGTGTGTGTGTGTGTGTGTAAGTGCATCCAGGCCACACAATGCCCACAGAGGCCAGAAGAGGGCATCAGATCCCCTGGAACTGTAATTATGGACATTTGTTAGCTGCCATGTGGGTTCTGGGAATTGAACCCTGATCCTCTGGGAGAGTAGCCAGTGTTCTTAACTGCTGAGCCATCTCTCCTTTCCATTTAATTTTTTTGAAAATTTCATACATGTATATAATTTTTCTTGATTGTTTCAGTGTATACAGTATAACTCCTTCTAGGACTACCTATTACATCTCCCTCCCAACTTTATGTCCTTATTCATTATTTATTTATTTGTTTGTTTATTTAAATCCACTGAGTCCATTTAGTGCTAGCTATATGCACATGGGTATGGGGTTAGCCCTAGGGCATGGGGAACCTACCAGTGGCCACACCCCCAAAGAAAAGTGACTCTCCCTCCCTCAGCAGTCATCAACTGCTCTTAGCTCCTCAGCTAGGGGTGGGGTCTCAACAGATCCTCTCTGCTCCATGCTGGAATATTTAACCTGCTTGATTTTGCACAGGTCTTATGCAGGTAACCACAACTGCTGTGAGTTCATGTGTTTAACAATCGTATCATGTCCAGAGGACAGCATTTCACAGAACTACTCTGCATCCTCCAACTCTTACATTATTTCCTTTTCCTCTTCCATGATGTCCTGTATACAGTAGGTAAAACTGAAATGTTGAGTAGAGGCTGTAACAGTCTTATTTGATGGCAGCATCAAGAGGAGAATTAAAGTGGGAGAGTGATGGAGGATGTGGGCCAGAACAAAAGAGAAGAGCCCATAAAGGAAGCCAAACCATGATCCAAGGGAAGGAAATGGGCCTGATCTAGGGGAAGGAGAAGGAGATGGGCAGAAAGGGATGGGTGTACTGTATGTAGGACTAACAGACCTTGGTACTTGACAGGTGGTCTAACTGGGGCTCGAAGGAGCATCTAGGATGACTGCTAGGGTCCAGCAGCAGTGACAGTGAAGGGAGTATCTTTCTAGAACTGGGAAAGCTTGAAGGAAGGAAGAAAGGGAAACAGTAATTACTGATTAGCAAGAATAATAATCTTGGCTATGTATCTACATTTATTTGAATTTTCTGAAGTCATTGTTTAGTTTGAAAATCTCTCACTTCCTAGACCTCAGCACATTTTTCCTTAGGGTCCTATATACTCATATCTCAAAACACAGAATTTCTAATTATTAATGTCTTTGAAGATATTCTTTTCATGAATATTTTAATGCTCAACTCATTAGGCCAGTTTTCTTCAGAAATATTTCTAATTCGAGGCTAACTGAAACAATTTTCCTGTGCTATATGGTAGACACTTCCATTAATGCAGAGTGAATTGTTACGCCTTGGTGAGTCAGAGCCTCTGCCGAGCTCAGTCTTGGGTTTGCATTCTGTAGGAGAATTAGATGTGGATTTCCTGCAGTGGTTGTCAATCATTACGATAGGCCTCTGCATATTAAATATTTCCTAAGTTGTTCTCACTCTGTGCATAATTATAGGGAAATTGCATTTTGATTGACTAGAACAGACACCTGTCACATTGAGAAAGTCTAAAAGTAAATTTCTCTTGTTTTATCAGGAATTTTTCATATTTCTGTGTATGAATTCTTTTAGCTTTGTAATTTAAAAGCCATGTATTATGCATCTGTTTAAAATGTAGCTAATTCTAACATAACTGAAAATTTTACTGTAGCAATTTTTTCCCTTTTTGCCATTTAACATTTAGAGTCAGAACTAATCAATAAAGGTGATGTTTTCCCCTCTACCTGTCCTAAAAGTGTCAAAAGTCTAAATAGCAAGCAAAATAAAATATTACTAAACCATTTAATTAACCTTCAGAATTTTGATAGGTGACCATATGTTGCCTGAGTTGATGAACTCATTTGGGTAAAAGGTCCCCATGGGGCCAATTAACACCACATCAAGAAAGCTCTGCTTTCCTGCTATCCTGGCTTCCTCTTCAGCCCTGGCTGCTGGCCCATGAGTAGGTGCCAGGGCTCACAGAAGGAGCCAAGGAAGGGATCACTTCCTGCAAACCTGTCACCATCATTTCCTCAAGTTTTTCCTAGCCCACAAGAAGATTCAAAATTATATTCTCTGTTTAAATAGTTTTTTTAACTAAGAAACTTCAATTTACAGAAAATTTACCACAATTCAAAATGGACAAAAAATAATCAAAGGAAACCTTCTCTGTAACTCTCTCCCTACACCAGCCCACATTCCAGCAGCCACATTCTTTTAGCACTGTCACATTGATTTTTCCATAACTATTCAGTGCATATACATATATATTCTTTTTTAAATAATTGGTAGCAGAAAATTTATGCTGTGTTCTGAACTGTTCCTTTCTTAATATGTTACATTCCATAGAGATACAGAAACTTAGATTCTCTACTGGAATATATTTATGCCAATAAATACTCTCTTTAAGTATTTTATTAGTATTAATTTATGAAAGTTTAAAGTGGTACATTTTATTACAGAGTTAAGCCATGCAAATATATTAGTGCTTTGCCTTTGTCCCCTATGTTAAAATTGTATACATAGCAAATAACCAAAATAATAGGGAAAACGTAGAGCAAAGTTGTAAGACTCATATTTCTCAGTATTAAAACTTGTCCTGGAGCTATAGTAATAGAAATAATATGGTGCCAGCATAAGGATAAGCATGAAGAATGATGAAGTAGAATTGAGAGTCCAAAAACACACCTGTACATTTATGGCCAGTTGATTTTCAAAAATAGCGGGAGGACATTCAATGGCAACTTAGGAAAGAAACAGTAAGTTAGACTTCATTAAATTAAAATTTCCTAAGGCCAGGTATGGTTGTATGATCCTGTAAGTCTAGTACTTGGGAAGTTGAGGCAGGAGGATTATGAGTTAGAAGACATCTAGGCTACATAGAGAGACTCTGCTTCAAAAAGAAAAAAAATGTTTCTAAACTATAAATGACACTCTCAGCAGAATGAAGAAGCAAGTCCTAGATAGAGAAAATATTTGCAAAAGATACTCCTGATAAAGATTACTTAAACAAAACACACCAAAAATTCTCTTTGAACTACTCTGACCTACAATTTGAAGGGAAGTTTCCCATGCCTGGTACTGGGGATTTTGTTAGACACCTTGCAGTTCTTAGAGGGAGCATTATCACCCCATGTGCTATAAACCTTTGTATCTTTTTAAATTTGACAAGTGACTTTTAGTAAGTGAAAGAAGTGGTATGCATTCATACTTGATCTGCATTTCTCTGCATCTTGAGAGAAGCTGGACATCTTTTTTTTAAAAAACTATTTTTAAGACACACCTCTTCCCAGAGCATTGCAGAGCTCTAACCCATCTCTTTAAAGGGTGGTCAAAATGTCACATCACATTACTATGGGAATTTGGTCTTCAGTTTTACTCGGCCCTTTGATGTGCCCTTCCATCTGAAAATTTGTCTTTTAGTTCTGGAAAATTGATCCCATTTTTATTTTCCTCCCTTTGTTTCTCTATTATTCCTCTGGAATGCTGTCTGTCTCTTTGTTGACTTTGTGGTTTGGGTTTTACTTTCTGCTTTTAATTCTTAAAAAATTCAGTAAGGTGTTTTCATGTCATTTATATTTGTCATACTCATAGAATGTACAACACTGAGAGCAGGTCCCATGTCAGTGCAGACTTTGGGTCAGTAATGGCACCAGTAACTCATCAGCTGTAACAAATCTACCACTCTGCTGAGGGATGTAATATTGTGGGAGGCTGGGGATGTTTGGAACCATCCACACCTGTGGACCTAAAACTGCTCAAAAGAAGTTGATTTTAAAGGGAAAAAATTACCAGTCATGTTTTAAATTTCTAAAATACTCAGCGTTTTTTATTTGTTTTTGTTTTTGTCTTTTTTGGTAAGGATCCTTCTTGTGTACCTGTCTGTGTCATGAGTGTCATATCATCTGGAATATCTCTAGGTGTACAAGCAGAAATCTCTAAAAGCTCTCTTGATCCTGAAGTATCTCTCTCATGTGGTGTTAAGACTTCCAGAGGGGTAACAAAAAGCTGATTTAGAGCTCTGAGGAAGTAGGGCAGCATGTGATCCAGGGTGCTGTTCAGGTTGAGCTGACAGGGCACCAGCTGTTACATTGGGGAACCCTCTTCCCAGTAAGGGAAGGTCCAGAGCATGAGTGTTCATTTTATCTGCTCTAGTTCTAAGTTGCTTGTTTTTCTCTGATCTCTTTTGGGAAGTTGAGTGAAGTCTTGGCTACTAAGCATTGTATTCAGGATAGAGGGATTATTAAGGAAGATAGGAAGCAATTGATCCCTGTACAACCTGAAACCATTTAATTTGTTTTCAACTTTGTGTTTCAGCCCCACTCCAACCATATATTCCCAGTCTAGAGCTTTCTTACAGAGTGTTCAGCACATTGACCAACCCCTCTAACACTGTTAAATACAGTTTTAATGATTTTGAAAGCTCTTTCCTAGAGACAGATGGTTGACTTTTGAAGAGAAACATAGTAACAAAGAATAGTGACAGAATATTTGATAGTCATCTTTTTGGCTTAGCTTTTTTTTTTCTATTTTCTGTTTTCTTTTGGGCATTAACACAAAAAGTAAAATTAGAGGCAAGATGTAATTTCACCAAGTGTTTAAGGAACCTCTACACAAATGCTAGTGATGACTAGTAGGGAAATTTTAAGAAAAGGTATCTTTAAAAAGGAAATTTGAAATAGCTCTTTACTAACCTGGTCATTTTAGTTGCAAAGATTATTTTCAAAAGCTATATGGTGGTTTGATGGTTATTTTTCATTTTGAAGTTGTAATAGTTGCAAATGTTCTAAAGTAGACTGATTATCATCATTCTCATTCAAATGCTGAATATGAGAATAAATATTATAATCATCTCATTTGTATGTGGTAAGGAAGACTGCACCATGTGTTTTTCTGCTAAGACATAATGGTAATGATGTTCCCATTTCTTTGAGATCTTTCACAAAAATATAAAGATTATTATGATTACTTAAGAACCTGTGTTCTAGATATACATAAAGATATTTTACCTCTTTAAAAAATAGGAGCAGATGTCTCAAGTATTAGATGCCATGTTTGAAAAATTGGTCAAAGAAGGGGAGCATGTAATTGATCAAGGTGATGATGGTGACAATTTCTATGTCATTGATAGGTAAGTTTTTTCTAGCTTTACTACAAAGTTTGAAAAACCTTTTGTGTAAAATCTCAGTGGTCATTATGACAGCTGCCACATTACTCTATGATAGTTACTGTCAACTCTACAAACAGGCACTCTACACAGATTATGAATCCATAGAGCAAAGCTGTGCTAGGTCACATGAGTATGCATAGTTTATAGAAGGATTGAAATTTTGGTTACTTTATGTCTCGGTCATTAATGTGACTCCATTTGCCAACTGCTATAGGTAGATAATATGCAATAGTGTTAGCATGTAGTATATGACTGTTACAGTAAGGACAGAGGAGAGGTACAGCATCTAGATGCTAAGTGGTGATTCATTTGCTGCTGCGTGTCTTTAAACACGCAGTTATTTTATTAACTACAAAAGAACTCAGGTACTCCAGAGGGCATCAGGTAAGAAGTCAGTCTTTTTTCTTGCTGTTTTAGCATTAAGAATGAGTAGCTCATGTGTCCTTTCAGAAATTATTATATTTGTCTTTTTAGAAATTCTAGAAATATTTTTATGAAAATGAGAAGGAATGCTCTTATTTGTGTTGAAAATCTAATTTCAGAAATCTTAAGTTGTGTTTACTTCATCAGAGAAAATGGCTTATGTGATTCCCAAACTGTAATGGAGTGCACTTGAAACTGATATTGCTTTACCTATGCAAAATCCTGAAGAGTTCATGTGGCAGGTGGTGTCTAATCTGTCTGGTTTTATGTGGAACACAGGTCATCTCCCAGACTGATTTATTAGAGTACATTTCTTTTCTGGATAGAATTGTAGTCAGCTGGTCATTAGACCTCTTCTGACTCCTTGGGCCTCATTTCTTGGCCTTGGCTCTGTTTTCTTTGATACATGAATCCTGCGTGCCCTTTGAATGAGGGGGTTCCAATGATTCTTCCATTCCCTGGTGGCCTGGTAACCTACTGTTGCAACTCTAGCCAGGGTTTGGGATAGAACAAAATCATTTATCCCTTTGCAAGTTGAGTCGTGATTTTGGTTTTTACTAACAGTTTTTACCAACTAAACAGCTTAGAAACTCAAGTGTTTACCTTTAATTGTAAAGGATGATCCCACGTGTGAGGCAGTATTAATCTTTTAAGTGGTATTTTTTACTTGCATTCGAACATGGTACACTCTGTCAGATTCTAATCACCCGGCAGATGAAACACTCAGGCACACAGAAGTGACAGGGCTTGATTGAGGTCACCCAGATGGTCAGTGTGGCTGATCACAGTCAGATCTCCTGTCACCAGCTTCCATCATGTTCTCTGCTTGGTCCTTCATTGCCTGAGGCCTAACAACACCAGGGAAGAAATCTGGAAAAGCAGCCCACTTACTGTAACAGACTTGACTGATGGGCACTCAGCTGGGCTCCTGACATGTTCTTGCTGGTACCTTTGGTTATTCATTTTGTCCTGTTCTAAAGGGTAGATGTAGAAAACAGTTTCAGTGACAAAATAAACATGGTGTAAGTGACAGAGTTTAAATTCATACTTTAAAAATAGTTATTCATGGAACAAATTCTAGAAGGTATCTTCTGGAGAGTCATTCTATCTATGAATTGTGTTAAAAGCCAACATCTTGCTCCCTTTTAAGTTAAATCTGTTGTCGTTTACCTCATATTTCTGTCTTACTGTTTCTTTACTTTTCACAATCCTTTTCTAATCCTAAACGATGTTACTTTTAGCACTATCCCATCTTTTTGTCTGATAGGATTTAACCAACAGAATAAAGCCAAAGAACTTCTCGTCTGCCCTCACAGGTGTGCTAGCCAGCCTTGACACTCTGATCTCTCTGTTGAAGTTCAGTCTGTGGGAAGACAGTCCTGTGCAGGAGGGACAGCTAACACGAGTGTAGGGCCTGGCTCACGCAGTGCAGTGGCATGTGAATGGAGTTTCCACCCTGGTGGAAAAATAATCTAAGAAAAACCAGAAAAACAGTCAGATGTTTGGTCTGAATTTCGACTACTTTTTAACTTTAGTTTGGGGGTTGACCTAAAGTAAAGGGCCAGATCTTACAAAGGGCCAGGGAATGAGTATTAAGGCTTTGTAAGCCAATGTGGTCTATGTTGCAACATAATTCAGCTCTGCTAGTTGTAGCCCAAACCAGCCATGTATAATGCATAAAGGAATATGTTTGTTTTCCAGTAAGTACTTTATTGACAAACACAGGCAGCTAGCCTGTGAGCCAACCCCTGCTGTAGTTTATAATGAACCCATCACCAAATTGTTACACCTGTATTCTTTTTTAAAATAGCCATTTTCTTCTGATCCCAAAAGTATATACATTCCTTTCAGAAGCATAGTGTTAAGTTACATGGTGAATGTCCCTGCAGTCTTTCACAATTCTCACTAAGTGCAGTTAAGTGTTTCATGTATGTTCCTTCAGATGATTGTCTGTGTGTATTCTATCCTTGATTTTTATCTTAAAATATTATTGCTTAGTTTTATTTTCCTCATGCATGGTCCCTACCCTGGTCTAGTTGATGGTCTCTTTTATGCATTTAGAAGAGATCAGCATATACTGCCATCAGAGGGATAGACAGGCTGAAAATAAGATTTTATTGTACAAGGCTCTTCTCTGGAATAACTGTAATTTGATTTTGTTTGAATTACTTTGCCTCTAATTTACACATGTCCAACAGAGGAACATTTGATATTTATGTAAAATGCGATGGTGTTGGAAGATGTGTCGGTAACTACGATAACCGTGGGAGTTTTGGCGAACTGGCCTTAATGTACAACACACCCAGAGCAGCTACCATCACTGCTACCTCTCCTGGTGCTCTGTGGGGTTTGGTAAGTAAAATGTTTGTTTGATTTGAATGTTACTGTTTTTGAAAGTGTTACTAGAGTAGATAAGCAGATACCATAGGATCATGAGTTCACATGAGATCCCCTTGCCTCTGCCTCCAAACTGCTGGGATTAAAGGCGTGGGCCACCACACCTGGCTTTGGATCTCAAAAAAAAAAAACCACACAAAAAAACAAAAAACCAAACATTGTGACTTGTGCCTATAAGCCAACACTGACTAGCCAGTCTAGCCAAGTCAATGAGCTTCAGGTTCAGCTAGAGACCTTGTCTCTAGTTGTCTCAGTTATCTGTAGGAAAGACAGCTGACATCAGCTTCTGACTTCCACATGCATATGCACAAGTACTTGCACATACACTTCCACACCCTCACTAACACATATGCATAACACACTATATACAACATATACACACATTAAAAAAAAAAAGACAAAAAACAGCCTCATAAACAAAGCCTTCAATACTTTTCTCAGGTAGTTCTCTGAGGTAAATGGTATAGTCTGAAAAATAAGTGATTATCAGTGTGTGATCACCTGAAAGTCACAGCTGGGATCTTGTTAGAAATATCCATCCCAGGCCCACCTATTGATTCTGACTGCTGCACCAAAAACTCTGGGGATGGGGCCCACCAGTCCTGTATTTGAGGAAGCCTTCCTTGTGATTCTGATTCACACATGCTACAGTTTGAGAAATTACAAAAAGGATTCTCTTATTGGTCAGATGAATGGTAATCGTTTGTACTTACAAGCAGCTATATAGAACAAAAATACTTAATACCTGTGCTTTGCATTTGGGATATGTAAAAAAAATATTTTTTGCTTAGACTTCACTACATACAAATTTAATCACTCTCTGTCAGTGGGCCCAGGATGTCAGTACAGTTTGAGCATTCCTAATCTGAAAACTCAAAATTTGAAATGCCTCCAAACCCAAAACTTTTTGAGCACAGCAAAATGGTTCCACAACTGGGAAATTCCATACCTAACCTTATTTAACAAGTCAGTCAAAATGGAAGCACATTACAAATACTGTGTAAAATTATATTCTAACCATGTATATAAGATACACAGGAACCATAATTGAATTTTGTATTTAGTCTTGGGACACCCCCTCCCCCAAGCTACCTTGTTAGGATTTCTCAAAATCTGAAAAAAAAGAAAAAAATCTAAAATCTGAAACACTTCAGGTTTTAAGAGATTCTTAATTTGTGTCTTTAAATAAATTTCTTTAAAAAATTTTTTTTTGGTCTTTTTGAGACAGGGTCTCCCTGTAGCACCAGCTGGCCTGGAACTCACTGTGTAGACCAGGCTGGCCTTGAACTCACATAGATCACCTGCCAAGTACTGGGATTAAAGGCATGCGCCACCACGCCGCTTTTTTAAAAAAATTTTATGTGTTTTGCCTGCATGTATGTAAGTATACCTGTGTGATGCAATGCCCCTGCAGGCCAGAAGAGGGGGTCAGATGCCCTGGAACAGAAGTTTCAATGATTGTTAGCCACCACGGAGCCATCTTGCTAGCTCCTTTAAATAAATTTCTTAATGGTAGTAATTCTGTAAGACCTAAACATTGGTTTAAAGAGATATTTGGGGCTGAGAAGGGGTAGGAGATTCTTTTTACATGGTTAGAAGGATTCGAAGTGTCTGTACTACTGAAGCTGATTCTGGAAGACTGAATTGAAGGTAGAGCTTCTCGAAATTTGTTTGGTAAGCTTGCAGATTCCCCTGGGAATCCAGTTACCAGATAGATTGTGCAGATTGGGATTGGGCCTGGGGTAAGCCTGCAACTTGTTTCTGATCAGCTCCATCAAGATACCACTGCCTGATGGCACACCTCAATTTAAGCAACACTAATTGAGGGAATTGTTTGCGATACAGAAACAGCTCATCCCATAGTTTTGACACGCATTTGTTAGATTGTTTCTCTCAGATATTTTTGTGGAAGAAGAGGTTGAAATAAATGCAGTTTACTGTCCCATTTCCAAGGGGTACAGAGTTTCAGAAGTTACACATACTCCATTCAGCATTTGACTCAAAAGTGGGTTCATATGATAAAAATAATCTCACTTAGAAATCAAGCTGGTGCTGACTGCAGATCCTCATCTCTACTGACTAATATTCATAGTGCTGGAAGGTGCTATGCATGTTATCAGAAGGAAAATTATCATCAACCTTATCCAGGTGTGAATCCTGTGAACTATAATAACAACTGACCTGGCAAGATACATCCATTGGTGCAGTAGTGGCACAAATATAATGGAAGTAACAATCACTGTCTAATTGGATTTAAAGTCACTTCCTAGAGTGAAGCCGATACCTGACATTGATATCAGGCTTAGGAACCTGAGGCTAGACAGGTCACAGGATATAGGGGAGAGCCTAATACCAGTCTTCTACTAAATAGTTATTATATTAAACTGACTTCTAATGACATTGCTATATCCATAGATTAAAGCATTCTCAACTCTCACCAGAGAAGTTTCTTTATGTAGCAGATGGTGATTAACACAAAACCCCACAATTGGCCAATGTGTAGAAAACAAAAGACCATAGAATGCTTATCCATGAATAGGACACCCATATCAGACTTCTGACTCTCAA
>NW_008335967.1:2478546-2505079 GCF_000622305.1 Nannospalax galili | reverse complement strand
GGGGGGGGGGGGGGGGGGCAGAAAGATTGTAAGAGCCAGAGGCGGTGAATGACCATAAGGAAACAGTTTTCCAGATAGCTTTTCAGTTACTTATAACCTTACAGCAATGGTGGCAGCATGCACAAATCCCATGCAAGCTCAAACCAGGCAAAATCCCAGCATAGATATGGGGAAGTGGGTAAGAAACCCCAACTCAACCTAAAGAAATTTTGACAACTGAAGGCTCCTGTGAATGTGAGAGACAGTGTCTTTAACGGATGGAACTCTTGGTAGGTTAACCAGTAGATGGAACTCTTGGTAGGTTAACCAGTGGATGGAACTCTTGGTAGGTTAACCAGTGGATGGAACTCTTAGTAGGTTAACCAGTGGATGGATCCACACTGAAGGACATCTAGGGACACAAATTTAATTCCATAGGACTTAACATATATGACAGAATCCATGAAGTCCTGTGGTGGCCTGTGGGGGAAGAGCAGATAAGATCGGAGTCCAAACATTATTAAGATATATTACATGAAATACACAAAAATTATATGATAGAGTGCATTCAATTGGACAGGAGTCAATAAGGGGTGGTACAGCCAGGGGAGGGGATTGAAATACCATCAAATTATAGTGTATGAAAGTCACAAAAATTCAGTTTTAAAATGTTAAAAATAATAATGGTAAGCATTTTTATAATGTAAAAAAAATGTAAAAAAAAATGTTCACTGCCCAGGTCATACTTCAGAAGATTCTAGAAGTATAGGGAGAAGAGGAGCTAGATCTGCAGTGATACTATCCAGTGAGATAATTCCTGTAAAACTCATTTATCAACATGAGTTAGAGACACAGGAGAGGCAGTAAAGATGACGATGGCCTGGGAGCAAATGCTCACATGCTCCACTTATGAGGTCAACAAGTTCATTTCTTTTGTCTGTTTCCTCATTTCTAATTTGGGCTTGGATCAATCAAAGTTCTTCAGAGCAATAGAAATTTACTAGGTTCGCTTATGTAGTCAAAAAAAGGACAGTCCAACAGTGGACGTCTATAGACTCGAGACCTGGGAAAAGCCACCAAGAACCTGAAAGTCTCAGAAACAGGAGAGACCGTGTTGTAGTCCATCTGGAGACTAAAGACCTGGAAGACCGCTGTAGAGTCTCTGGTGCAAATTCATGTTCACAAGCTGAATCTGGAGTCTGATGTCCTTGGGTGACCACAGCGAAATACGAAAGTGTGCACACCTGTGAGCCCCGCCCTCTGCCTTTGCTCCAGCCAGCCTCAGCCTATCCAATGGTGCTGCCATAGTCAGTGTGGATTTTCTCCTTTCAGTTCACTGAGCCACATGCTAATCATCTCTGGAAACACCCTGCACACCCTAGCACACACAGACGTGTGCTCTTACAATTTTCCAGGCATTTCTCAGTGCAGTCAAGTTAATAACCAAGATTAACCATCATGGGCATCATTAGTATGGTTTCTACATACTGTTTGAGAATTAAGAAGTAGGAAGTATTTAGAATATTACCTGCTACACAATAAATACTTTAATATAGGCTATTATTATTACTAATCACAATTCTTTCAATCCTTCCAGGAGGTCATACACATTTGCTAAGCATACAGGGGACTGTGAAAGTGGTAAGGGAACCCTTCTTTTGTCAGCTGCCCCATTAAGAAGGATTAGTGAGTCCCACTCTACATGATAACAGATGGGGTTGATGAATACCCCCAAGCTCTCACCACAGGATGGAGGGGCTTTGCTGACAGATAACTGAGGACAAGTACTAGAAGACTGGTTCAGACAAGTAAAAGGTGAAAGTGAGCAGATCACAAAGTCTCCAAATGTTCCTCAGCCTTTCTAGGAGTAAAAATCATTTGTGAAAGCAGAATCATCTTTCTGAAAACCTCTACTTTCCACCTGGTGGTTAATGGGACTTTGTAGGGATAAGAACAAAAAATGTGGCTGGAGAGATAGCTTAGAGGTTAAGAGCCCTGGCTGCTTTTATGGAGGACCCAAGTTTAGTTCCTACTACCCATATGACAAATAACAACCATCTGTAACTCCAGTTCTAGGGGATCCAACACCTTCTTGTGGCCCCTGTGGGCACTGCATGCATGTGATACACATACACATACAGGTAAAACATTCATACTCATTAAAAAAAAAAAAAAAACTCAAAGCAAGAGGCCATAATGCCTGGTATGGTGGTACATGCTTGTAATCCCAGCACTCGGGAGGCAGAGGCATGTCAATTTCTGTGTGATCGAGGCCAGCCTGGGCTACAGGGGCTATATAGGGAGACTCAGAGAGAGAGAGAGAGAGAGAGAGAGAGAGAGAGAGGGAGAGGGAGAGGGAGAGAGAGAGAGAACTTTAAATTTTATTGGAACCAGGCAGTTTTGTTGTATACCTATTAAAGTGTCACTTTTTTTTTTTTTCTTTGTCTTTTTGAGATGGACTCCTGTAGCTCTGACTGACTGGGCTGGAACTCACTATATAGACCAGGTTGGTCTTGATCTCACAGAGATCCAACTGCCTCTGCCTTCTGAGGAATTAGAGACGTGTCACCACACCCACTGAGTCACTTTTTTTAAGTTGTAGGGAAAAAAAAGGAGATTCTTTCAGGTGAAAGGAAACTCGTTATCTGTAGTGTTTTGAGGACTTTTCAGAGATCTGAACACCCAAAGCCAACAAAGAAAACCCACATAAGAAGAGACTTTGGTCCACAGGAAGTGTTTGCCTGTCCTCAAAATGGTGGGATAAATCTAGTGTCTGGCATGACCTGTTCTACTCAGGAAGGTGTAGTTTACAAATATCCCACTGTAGTTGCCAGTCAGGGTCAAGTAAAGTCTACTCTTCCCACATTCTAGGTACAAGACCCAAGTATTTTCAGATTGATCTCTGAGTACTAATAGTTTCAGCCCTGGTGGAAACTTTAATTATGTACAAAAGGCCCAGATTCCCCAGTGTGTATAGTACTTAAGCTTCTAAGAAACATTTTCAGAGAGTTTTGGTAGTTTATGCATGTTATTAAAATTTATAAAAAGTAGTATTTTCTGATAGTCATCTTGGGGCACATGTGTAAGTGAAATTATTTTTTTTTAATTAGAATAAGCCAGGCATGGTGGCGCACACCTGTAGTCCCAGCACTTGGAAGGCAGAGGCAGGCGGATCTCTGTGAATTCAAGGCCAGCCTGGTCTATAATAGTGAGTTCCAGGACAGCTGGCACTGCAGGGAGACCCTGCTTCAAAAAGACAATAAAAAAAATAAAATAAAATAAAATTAGAATAATTAACATAATCACATTGTATTTGAAAACCACTTTTTAAGAGCAACTTGCCTAGCCAATTCCTTCTAAGGGATAATTGAGGAGCAAAGAAAATTTTACGATGAACAGCTGTGAGCCCTGCCATTGTAAGTGCAGGAATACAGAGGCAGATCCTGGAGAAGAGTGCTTTAGTGGAGAGCCTCACTTTAGTGCAAGTAGCACTTGGCTGCTGTTAGCCTTAAGAGATCAACTGGAGAAATCACCATATTGGTGACTCAAAAAAGTGATTACTGAAGTGGCTAGGATGAAAGCATTTGAAATTGGTTTTCTGGACTTCTTGGGTCACAGTGAATGTGACGAGGTGGACCATTAATAGTTCTTCCTGAGAAATGTAACTATTTCAGGTCTTCTCTGTTTTGCCCCCCCCCACCAAAAAAATCCCTGTCTATAAAACATACCTGCTTCCCAAATCTGTACTCAGAATCACATGGGGAGTTTTTGTAGATGTAGCTTATTAAACCTAACATGTAGAGGTTCTGAATCCACCAAGTCTTGACTTCAAAATGACCTCAGGAGTTTTGTGCATTATCTTGTAAATTTTTCTTACACTTAAAACTGTTTTATTAACTCTCTCTCTCTCTCTTTCTCTCTCTCTCTCTCTCTCTCTCTCTCTCTCTCTCTTCTCTGAGAGGGGGGGTGAAAGTCGAGGTGGAACTTGAAGACAACTTGCAGAAGTCAGTTTTTGCCTTCTACCTTGTTGGTCCTGAGGATCAAACTCAGGTTGTAAGGCTTTGGCAGCTGGTGCCTTTACCCACTGAGCCATCTCGCTGACCCAAATGTTCTTTTAAAAAATATATATATATAAGGAGCCGGGTGTGGTGGCCCACACCTTTAGTACCAGCATTTGGGAGGCAGAGGCAAGCAGATCTCTGCGAGTTCAAGGCCAGCCTGGTTTACATAGTGTACATGGTGACTTCCAGGTCAACTGGAGCTACAGGGAGACCCTGTCTGAAAAAGACAACAAAGATAGATAGATAGATGATAGATAGATAGATAGATAGATAGATAGATAGATAGATAGATAGATAGATAGATCCAAAGTATAGACAGTATCAAAAATGGTAATAAACTACATTTGGAAGCAAGACATTTCATTTCCTACTGCCTCATTCTGTTCAGGCTGTTATCAGAAACCACTATAGATATTTCTCACTGTTCTAGAGACTGAAGAGTCTAGGATCCAGGCACAGGGAAACTGGTGTCTGATGAAGGCCAAGTTCCTGGTTCATAGATGGTTATCCTCTCACTGTGTCCTTTGGAAGGGACGACTCAGCTTTCAAAGGTCTTTTATAAGAACATTTAATCCCATTCATGAGGACTCCACATTTATAGCCCAATTACCACTTAAAGGCACATCTAATACCACCATGCTGGAGTTTAGAATCGCAACATTAAGAATTTGTTACAGCTATACTTGAATTTTTCTCTATCATACTCACTCAAAACCAGCTTTAACATATTAGTGTAGCAATTTCTTCAACAATATCAAGTAAATAATATCTACTTTTAATGATACTAAAGTGGTATAATTACTGGTGAATGACAATCTATGCATTTATGGGGATAGTTATTTAGGAATTAAAATGTTTTATGAGAACTTTTGCAAAGTAAAACTTTTAGGCAGATAGGTTTTGAGCTGCTATCCATAAACATTTCTATTGTTTCTAAATTAAGTTGTGCATTTTGAAGATCATGTATTGTAAATATGAAAGGACTTTAGTCTAAACATGATAAATTCTAGAATCAGACCTTATCAAGAAGATAGCTTTTCTGTACCTTCATATTTTTTTAAAAAATCTGATATTATGTGGCTATGAAAAAGAACCTATAGTGAATACATAATTTTAAAGGTCCCTTACATTGTCATTTCTTTATGGATAATTTTTTTTCTAGTGGTGTTTATCATAGAGTTTTTACTTCAGTCTACATTAAGAACATTACATTCAGTATATTATTTGTGTGTCTTTGTGTTTGACCAAAATAAATATTTAACATTACCCAAACAACAAAGAATACACTCCAGGATTGTCTGTCCTACTTCATTTTTTATAAAAATGCTGGTTGTGTACTGCTTGATTTTGCAACCCTCTAGGAGTGCCATCCACAATAAGAGGACAGTTAGTGTATTTTAAAAAAATAATGTGACAGCACCGCCTTGTGGGCATATAGCAAAGCATGTTGCTCAAAATCAGTATGTATAAAAATAAACTGATGCAGCTTTTTCTAAACAAAGGAAATATTTTATATGGTTCTATAACATATCTTGAGCCCAAAGAAATAAAAATATGGAATTAATAATGATCTTATAATCTTTTATTTCAAAATATTTGTGTGTTCCTTGTAGGGATTGAAACTGTTGAGAATTTTTTCTTTCATAAAGCCTACATTTTAACTGTCTTCATGTTTGATATTCTGCCTTTAGGACAGGGTAACCTTCAGGAGAATAATTGTAAAAAATAATGCCAAAAAGAGAAAGATGTACGAGAGCTTTATTGAGTCACTGCCATTCCTTAAGTCTTTGGAGGTAAGTATATGCTTAAATCTACTTTAAAGCTGTTTGGTTTGGAATAATTCATCCCACTGGAAAGTTTAACAAAAATTGGATGAGATGACTCAGTGGATACTTGCTGACTGAGCCTGGCAGCCCAAGTTTGATTTCTAGAACCTACATAAAGATGGAAAGAGAGAACCAGTTCCACAGAATTGTCCTCTGACTTCCACACGTGGCATGCATATACATAATGATAAAATTTTTTAAAAATCTTTTAATATTTTCCTATGGAAAGAATATATGGTGGCATTAGATTTTATGGCGATTTCTTTCACTACCCATAAGCGCATTTGTTTTGTTATTTGTAAATAACAGACTCTTACCTAGAGTCTATAGCTAATTTATAGGCGCCATTTATTTAATAGGCTTTAAAAAAAAATCATAAATGGGGACTGGAGAGATGGCTCAGTGGTTAAGAACAGTGGTTGTTCCTGCAGAAGACCCAGGTTCACATCCCAGTACCCACATGGCAGCTAACAACTGTCCATAACTCCAGTTCCATGGGATCTGACAGCATCTTTTGTCCTCCAACGGCATTGCACGACACGGGTGCACTTACCTACATGCAGGCAATACATACATACACATAAAATAGAAACAATAAATAAAATATTTTTTTAAAAAATCATAAATGTTAACATATGACAGAATGCAGGAAATCTGGTAGAGGGGCTATGGGGGATACAGATAGGATGGGAGTCTAAATATGATTAACATGTATGAAATGCACAAAAATTCAATAAAAATATATATTAAGAAATCATAAATATTGCAAAGAACTGCTGGTTATACCGTCTTACACAGAAGAACTTCCTAAATACAAAAGGTCCTCCCTTGTCACCCCCTTCAATCTTCTTTACTGTTTGTTTCTGTTTCCATCTCTCTTAAAGTTGGCATTCCTCTGGCTTTTGTTTCTTCTCAGGCTACATACTCAGTTGGTATGTGAGCATTTGAAATACAAACTAAACATATTTCAGATCCCATAGACATAGTACTGTCTATATGCTGATACCTTCGTAAAATTGCATGACTGCCAACTGCCTGTTTAACATTGCTTGTTAGATATTACATATCTCAAACTGAACTGATACCCCAAACCTCCACCCCCTTGCTCTTCCTCATCTCAGAATGAAATACCATTCCTCCATTGTCCCAGCATAGAAATTTAGGAGTGAGGATGTACTTGACTTTCGTCTCATGATGGTCAGTGTTCTCTACTGTCTTGAGAATATATGCAAAATCTATTCATCTCCCATTAACTTCTCCAGTATCACCTTCTGCCATCATTACCTCTTGCCTGACTTAACCTCAGCCACCACAGAATCTTTTAAAGCCTGGGCCATGGTAGCCCTCTGATTATGACCCTCCCAGGACAGGATTTGGGAGAAGGCCCCTGAGGCACTCTGCTTGCAATGTTGTGTCCCCAGCCTGTACCTTCTGACCATGCTTCCAACTGTTTCACACTCTGCCTCAGATGCTTCCTTCTGTTGTGCAAGCATGCCAGCCCTCGCTTCAGACGTGTGTTACTTCATCTGCCTGGAGCAGCCTCCTACACAACTCTGTGCTCCTTCCCTTGCCTCCTTCCTTTCTTAGCCCAAGTGTTCTCAGGGAGACCAGCTGTTTCTTTTCTTTGAAGGCAGAAACGTAGGAGAGAGTTTTTAGCCCGAGAATTAGACTTGGCCATACTTTGTTGTTAAATCCAGTATTTTAGACATTTTATACAGCCTCGTATTTAAGATCTTTTGAGGGTGATTACAGAGGAGCATTTATATGTACCTATGATGTCATAAAATAGCAAGTGTCAATATAGTAGTTCTTTTTTACTGTCTCTGTTCAATTGCTGCTTTATGCCTGGAAGAATTTGGCCACATTATGGAATACACTGGCAGCTGATCTTCTCTAGAAGCTTCTCTCCTCAAATAGAAGTATTGGGTGGCAATCCAGTCAGAGGGAGGCAAGTGATTAAAGAATCAATCAGGAAGGGACTTGTGCAAATGAGAGATGTGCTCCTGCTAAGGGAACAGCTGTCATACTCCACCATAGTTTTACTGTTGCCATGTGGAAATTTGGGCTGAGAGTTGCTGAGTCTTCTGGCATTTTAAGAAAAACTAGAAATACAAATATTTCTATTTTAAAATTATAGCAGTTAATGTAACAAACACACACAGCTTAATTTATGTAACAATATAGGCTACCACTTTTTAACTTGTAAAAATGGGTAAGATTACCTATCCTCTGTTCATTTATACTATCACCTTTGTTTTTCTTTGAAGGTTTCTGAACGCCTGAAAGTGGTAGATGTGATCGGCACCAAAGTTTACAATGATGGAGAACAAATCATTGCTCAGGTATCATACCTACATGTAATTTGGTTTCAGCTTGCAGTCCAAAAAGCCTTTAGAAATCTTGTTCAACTTGGTTCCCATAATTAGTATGCAGTGATGGGTTAAATGAGTATTTTTATTTATTTATTTTGGTCTTTTTGAGACAGGTTCTCCCTGTAGCTCCAGCTGGTCTAGAACTCACTGTGTAGACCAGGCTGGTCTTGAACTCACAGAGATCTGCCTGCCTCTGCCTCCAAAGCACTGGGATTAAAGGCTTAAGTATTTTACTTCTACCAATTGACCAATTAAAAGTGGCTCTACAGGGGCTGGAGAGCTGGCTCAGCAGTTAAGAACGCTGACTGCTCTTGCAGAAGACCTGGATTCGAATCTCAGCACCCACATGGCAGCTAACAACTGTCCATAACTCCAGTTCCAGGGGACCCAAAGGCCTCTTCTGTCCTCTGTGGCCATTGGATAACACAGGTGCACTTACCTACACGCAGGCATAACACTCATACACATAAAATAAAAATAATTTAAAAAATTACAGCCAGTAAGATATTTGAATGTTTTGGTTTATATAGTTCACTCCTGATGAATATGTATTAAACCATTACCTGGCTTTCTGAGTAGTTTTACAGTATGTGACATGAAGTTCACATGTGTACTAGGAGTAAGATGTCATTCATAAGAGGGAAGAAAGGTGTCTCCCAAGAGATTAATAAGAACCCAAGTCCACTGGGAAGTGATTCAGAGTTTTGCATGATCAGTTCATGAGACCTCCCAAGGTTTCTTCCAGATAACAGTGACTAAGGGACACATTGCAGCATACACTGGATTGGCGCACAAGCATGATATATTAAATAAAAGCATTCTTTAACCCCTAATGCTTTTCTAAGATCCCACTAATACTACTTATCCCAGTTAGCTGGAGTTACTAGACAGTAGGATCTATAAAGACAGCTCAGGTTCACAGATAAAACAGGCAGACCATAGAACCTCATTTCCTAGTTACATGTTGAAGCTTTAAGCACAGAATTTGAATGGATTATTAATATTCTGTGATTTCATATCACAACATTCTACTGTATTGTGGTCTTTATTTGAATTATTGTCTCTTCCTTTATATGTGAAATAAGATTCAAGGTCTGTTTGTGAAAAAGACCAATGTTTAAGGTCAAATCTCAAATTAAGCCTCTCTTTCTCTCTGTCTCTGTATCTCTTTCCTACACACACATGGATTAGAGAAGTCAGGGATTAGGGAAAAGTAATCAAATTGGAGAACAACGTTAAACATCTAAACCAGTGAATAACAAAGTATAGAGCACTCTTCTCATACTTTTAAGTTCTGTGGCTGGTTGAACCCACGGTCTCCTATATGCTAAGCATATGTACCATTGAGCTATAAACCCAGGCTCCTTAACACTTTGGGACTTTCTCTTTTGAAGTAGGGATTACACAAAGTTTCACAAATAGTACCTAGAGTTCCTGTGTACTCTTCACCCAGTTTCTCTGAGCCTATCTTGCATCACTTTTGAACTGAATCAAAACTAGGAAATTGACATTGGCACAATCCACAGGCTTGACTCAGATTTCACTAGAGTGTTATGTATATTTGTAGTATATTTGCCTAGCAGTTGGTAGACCTATTGTGATGATAGCACTTAAAATTTTAGCATGAGGGTGAGGCATGGTGGCACATGTCTTTAATCCCAGTACTTAGGAGGCAGAGGCAGGTGGCTCTCAGTGATACTGAGGCCAGCTGGGGGTACAGGGAGACCCTGTCTCAAACAAAACAACAAAAAACTTTAGCATGAAGCTCTTGTAAAAACTTGATATTAAAATTAAAAAAGGGGTCCTAGGGATGCAGCTAAGAAGTAGACTGTGTTGTTAGTCTGCATGATGCCCTGGGTTTATTCCCCAGCACCAATTAAATAAGTATTAGATAAAATATGCTATATTTTGAGTAGATTATAGATACTTTTTACATACTGTTTTTAGCCATTTATAAATATTTATCCTATAGCATCAACATTTATTTTTGTTATATAATCTGTGGTTTTGCTTATTTAAGGTGTTAGAGATAAAAGCCAGGCCCCTGAGCATATTAATTATGATACAGTCTCATGCTAAGTTCTTTAACTTGTACTAAAGAGGTTTTAAAATACCTGTTTTTCCAGATTCATTTCGAGAGCTTAAAAAAGTGAAAGAAAAAAAAAAATCTTATCTTCCATAGCGTACTGTTTCAGGAGGACCATTAGAAATCAGAGTTCATGCAGAAACAAAAGAAATACTGGGTATGTAGGTAGAAATAGCACCAGATTTTTAGAAGTCTAGAAATCTTTTCAAAGCCTGGAGGTAGACTGTTAGTAGATTAACATTTCAGTTTGGAGCATGACTGCAGTAAAAATCCCAAAGCCCTTATCCGTTGCAGGTACTGTCTGCTGCTTTCAAGTTGATAAGTATCCTGGGTTACCATGCCAATGCTCAGTACTTGAGGATGACACAGGGTGCACATTAGTGCTTTTCAAGGAGCACAGAATGTCCCTCTGTCGTTAACTGGGGGGTGCTGCTGGGATACCAGAGAGGCTGACATTTCAACCCATGTGCACTGGGGGAAGATTCTTTTTTGTCTTTTTAAAAATTTTATTTTTTGCAAATTTCATACAATATATTTTGATCATATTTAGATCCTTTCCCATATCTGTAACCCCCCTTTCTATCCCCCACCCCACCAAATTTCTGTAACGTTTAGCATGAGGGCTAGGCGTGGTGGCACATTTCTTTAATACAATGCCCTGCGCTTCGGTGTGGGTTCATCCACTGGAGCCTGGTCAACCCATCAAAGGTCTCATCCTAGACTGAATCCCCCTCCCAGCAGTTATCAGTTGCCAGTAGTTCCTCAGATGGGGTTGGGGTTTCTTACTCATTTGGGGGAAAATTCTTATTCCAGGTCATTTCCCATATTTTCTTGGCTTTTAGCAGAAATTTTGAGGTAAAGAGTAATTACTTCAAGTAATTTTCAAATAAAAAAATAAAACTGTTACTGTGTAATCACCAGTCAAAACCTCTGAATATAGAAAAAGAAACAGCCTCTTCTTTCACAGCTACACTACCACCAGAATCAGGCTAATCTGGGGTTAGCCTGGCTTCAAGGGCACAATTACAGGATGGCTGTGGAGTTTGTATTTTACCCTTTGTTTTTGTTGTTTTCTTCTAATAGGGAGATTTGGCGGATTCTTTTTTCATCGTAGAATCTGGAGAAGTGAAAATTACTATGAAAAGAAAGGTAAACCATTCTTCAGCTCTAAATTCCTCATAATAGCAAGAAAAGAATGGATTTTCCTTTTTGATACTTATCTGGGTAATAGTTAATATTTTTAATTACCTTGTAGGGGAAATCAGAAGTGGAAGTGGAAGAGAACGGTGCAGTAGAAATCGCCCGATGTTCTCGGGGTCAGTACTTTGGAGAGCTTGCCCTGGTGACCAACAAACCGCGAGCAGCATCCGCACATGCCATTGGGACCGTCAAGTGTTTAGGTAGGAATCACAGTAGTGGTTGTTAGGCCTTCATATAGGTACTCAGATTGTATGCTCATTTTATCAGGTTCACACATGACAAGGTTTGGACTTAACTGCATTATATCAGTTTGGTTTATATTCATACACAAACACACACACACACACACACACACACACACATACACACACACACACACACACACACACACACACACAATCTTACACTCACACACAAACACACACACACACACACACACGCACTCTCCACTAGCATGCGGTATTTATCACCATCTAGTGGCACCAAATAGCAACTGCCACAGAAATTCAGGCTCAATGGAAAAAGGTGTTTTGTGTTTTCAGGACACACATACACACACACACACACACACACACACACACACACACATACACACACACACACACACACACACACACACACACAATCTTGAACTCCCAGTTAACAAGTCTTATATCCAGTCTGTCAAATAAATAACATGTGCTAAAATAGTATTTTTTGTGAAGTTCATTATGAAGCTCAGCTGGGGAAGTTGGGGGTGGGGGTGGCACTTTCACTCTAGCCCTGGGACACAGAGATTCAGGTGTGTCCAAGCATAATCAATTGCCCCCGCTGTGCCACCGTTTATTACTTTGTTCTACAAGAGGAGCTTGGCACAGATACCATCTTCAGTTATCTTCAGAGATTGCACATTGGAGAAATCAGTCACTTTGGAAATGAAAACTGTAATTCAGGAAATGGCAATATAAATGACATAAAGAACTGATTCTGTAGTAATTGTCATCTCCATGTTCTTCTCAGTTCAAAAAGATAAAACTTAGTTTTGCTGTTTTTAAATTTTGCAAGGATCCTTAGAATCAGTTCTTTACAGGAGTCATTTAAAAGGTTTTCAGTAATTGCAATAATAATAAAGTAGTAAACTTGGGTGAAAGAGACAATTAGAAACTGACAGGTGATTTCCCTCAGAGCTCTTAGATGTGATGTGAGAGTGCTCACTTTAATCTATAGTAATTGTATTTAGAGAAGTGGGAGAAATACAGGAAACAGAAAAATACAGGGGCAGCTAAGACTCAGCACATCATAACCACCCCAGTGATTCCACTATTGTAGCTCCTCTTCCTTTTTACTAATTTTTTATTTACAGGGTTTTTTTCTGGTTTTGGAATTTTCTTCTTTTTTAAAATTTATTTTTATTTTATGTGTATGAGTATTATGCCTGGATGTATGTAAGTGCACCCATGTCATGCCATATCCACAGATGCCAGAAGAGGGCTTTGGATCGCCTGTAACTGGAGTTATGAATGGTTGTTATCCACCATGTGGGTGCTAGGACCTGAACCCAGGTCCTCTGCAAGAACAGCCAGTGTTTTTAACTGCTGAGCCATTTCTCCAGCCCCCAGGAATCTTCTTAATACATCAGATTTTAACATTTTTATTTTGTAAATACATACTTGATAAATTTAGTTACTCCCTACTTGTATTTTGTGGGCTTTGGCTCCCGTTTGAGTGTGTGTGCATATGCACGCAATCATAAATGACTTTTCCAAACACAAGAGTTCTTCCTTAGAAATGGTTTTCCTTTAATTAGCATATGTTCACTGTACCTTTAAGGAATGGCCTTTTGTAGCATTTTCATTCGTGAACAGCATGTGCTGTGTGCATATTCACTGTCAGTACCCTCTCCTTCCTCACTCCATTAGACACTTCCTCTTTTCAAATAGACCCCCCTTCTGTTCTCATGTTTCTTAAAAAATTTAGATTCTACATATGAAAGAAAATATACAGTATTTGTCTGTTTGTTTCTATTTTACTTAACTTCATGATTCCCAGTTCTATTTATTCTTGTGCAAATGGTACAATTTGTTTCTCTTTATGGCTGAGTAACACTCCCTTGTGCAAATACATTTTCTTCAGCCATTCATCTACTGATGAACAAAAACCGATTCTGTAACTTGGTGCTGCAGTAAACATGGCATGTAGGTATCTCTGTTGTACACTGATTTTGATTCATTCAGATATATACCTAATGGTATAGCCGATCACATGATAGTTTTATTTTTATGTTTAGGTTGTGAGCCTGAGCCTTTAACAGCTAAGCCATCCCTCCAGCCTGATAGTGCTATTTTTAGTTTTCTGAGGAATCTGTATAGTGATTTCCTAGTGGCTACATTTTTTTTTATTCTTATCAAGAGTGTTTAAGAGTTTCATCCTGAAACTTTTGTTTCAGGGCCAACATTTGTTTTTCTTGATGATAGCCATTTTGACTGAGGTCAGATGGAAATCTCAATGTAGTGTTGACTTGGTTTCTTAGATGTCTGTTCATGTATTTATTGGCTATTTGTACTTTTAAAAAAAATATGTTTAAAAAGATTTTAGTTATGTGTAACTGTGTGGGTGTGTGCACATGTGTGAAGGTGGCCTCGGAGGCCAAGACAGGCAGTGGATCCCCTGGAGCTGGAGTTACAGGCAGTTGTGAGCCATCCAGCATGGGTACTGGGTATGAACTTGGGTCTCTTCACCACTGAGCTCTCTTTCCAGCTTCTATTTGTATTTCTTTTGAGAAGCGCTTCAGTTTTCTATTTAATGACTTGATACATATGGTCAAGTCTCTTTTATTTGTACTATTTTCTACTAACTGTGCAAGACTACCTATTAAGGCTTATCAACACTACATTTTCTTACCTTTGCAAATTTGAGAAACAAAAAAAGATTTTAATGTATGATTTGTTAAGAAGTATGATAATATCTTCCTGTTTATTTTTAACTCAGTTTTTAAAAAAATATTTTTTATTTTATTTTATGTGTATGTGTGTATTGCCTGCATGTAGGTAATTGCACCCGTGTTGTGCAATGATGCTCACAGAGGACAGAAGAGGCTGTTGGATCCCCTGGAACTGGAGTTATGGACAGTTGTTAGCTGACATGTGGGTGCTGGGATTTGAACCTGGGTCTGCTGCAAGAACAGCCAGTGTTCTTAACTGCTGAGCCATCTCTCCAGCCCCCTGAAGTAGAACATTTTAACTTCTTTTTTTTCCCTTATGTTTTCATAATATTTACCTAAAATACTCTTAATATTGATATATCAAAATTACAGTGTTAGTGGTTTATCATAGTAGAATGGACATAATATCCTAGAAATTCCTAAGTTTTGTAAGGATTGTTAAAAATTTTTAACTTATTTTCTTTCTTAGCCATGGATGTGCAAGCATTTGAAAGGCTTTTGGGACCTTGCATGGAAATTATGAAAAGGAACATTGCCACCTATGAAGAGCAATTAGTTGCCCTGTTTGGAACAAACATGGATATTGTTGAACCCACTGCATGAAGAAAAGTATGGAGCAGGGAGACCTATAGTGAAAAATTACACAGTAGTGGTTAGTCCACTGAGAATGTGTTTGTGTAGATGCCAAGCATTTTCTGTGATTTCAGGTTTTTTTCCTTTTTTTTAAAAAAAAAATTTACAGTGTATCAGTAAACAGTAGTGATTTAATAGTCAATAAGCTTTAACATCACTTTCTAATGGGTAGTTCATAAAAAAATCAACATATTCATAAAATGACTTTCTATTCCGTAAAATTATTTGACTGAAAGTTTGTATATATTGAAAGCATCCATGTTTAAGAAGATTATTAAAAGATGTTGTCATAGGCCAATCTGTGTGTTTGGATTATTCAAATATCAAATTAGTGACTATGCCCATGTAAGGAAGCTGGCAATGAATCAGGTGACCTAGCATGGCATCACATTCTTTTTATAACTCAGCATACAGTAAAATAGCAATCATTTTCATTTTCAAGTTTTTCTGGCTTGATAAGTTATGTTAGCCTTGGCCTATTGGTAAAATGGTATAAAACATCATATGCAATTTTAAAAATTTTTATATTTTTGCAATAAAGTACATTTTGACTTCTTTTGCATAATGTCAGTAGCCTACATGATCAAGTGGTTTTAAGACTTGGCAACTGAGTCATTCTGATTGGGCAGTCTTTTTAGGATGAAAGATCATTAATGTATTTTTCTTCATCAAGCATATCACTGCTTCCTTTTTTATTCTGCAGCCTCCTATATTCTCCATAAATTTGATTTTGAAGTTTAATGGCAACAAAGTTGTTTTTTTTTTTTTTTTAAGATAAGCTTACTCTGACTTTTCTTTTTTGTCTTCTAAAAGCCCAAGATCTAATATTTTTAAAAGGGAAACTTTCCTACCAAAACCCTTTTGGAATTCTTGCCCACATGCCCACAGGATATTGCTTAGTTCCTTGCATTCTGCATATGCCAGCCCTGGGCACTCATCTTTACCCATGATTTTATTATTCCGTCTTGATCACCAACCAGCAAGCTCACTGAATAGCAGCCAGTGAGATACGTTTTGTGTTTTCGCCCTTACAAACTCCACTGCATTGGTATAAATAAACCTTTATTATAAGCAAAGCCATACATAATGACAAAAGGAATTTGTCTATACCACACATAAAATTGGGCTTTACTTTTAGCTTTAAAGTCAACTTACAGTTAAAAGTATACAAAGTTTATTAGATTTTCTTTGGTCAGTGATATGCTTAATTTTCTGCCAAATAAGATGAATTGTTATACTCAACCAAAGCAATGTACTTTGACATGATGTTCAGGCCCTGTGACCAACTGTTAAGAGACATTAATTCTGACCAGGTACTCACTATTAAATGGGTAATTTCATTTTTGGGAAATATGTTTCTAAAGAATATATACATATGCATATATATGCATATGTATAGGTAAAATAAATCTGTGGCTATTGTGATCCTATTAAGAGAATGTTTTTGGTCCTACTTATTATGAATAATTAGAACGTTAACTGGGTAATGCATAAATAAGAAATTAAAGTATATAACTTCAGCCATGTTAAAATAATTGTTTGGCAAAGTCTATGTTTAAGAAAAAGGAAGCTCTCTATGAGAAGAGGACTTGTTTTTTATTTCAGATATCAAAAGCCATGTGTTAATCAAGGGAAAATACCGAAAAAGAAAAAAAAAGGCCCACCCAAATTCCTGGTTCATTCTGTATTCCTCACTTTTTCAAGTTCTCTTTTGTTGCATTGCATAAGCTGATTGTTAACTTCCATGGAACAGTAAACAAATGCCTGTTTAATAAAGAACCCTGACCAAGGCTATAAATGCCAGTTATGTTATTTTCAGTATTGTTGGTTATATTTAAAAATTCCTTATAATAAAGCACACTTTTATAATAAAAATACTGTTTTAAGCAGTTTTTTTTTCCTTCTTTAAAATTACTTGTCTAGTGTATAAATTCTGAGACGTGGACCATGGAAGCTATAACCCCTACAGCATAAAAGAGTAAGAAGAGTAAGAAAGCATGTTTTTCACGACTGTAGGTGTAAGATTTTCACTACGGATTAAAATTTTAACTTGTGGTATCTTGCACATTATTTTGGCCATTTAGATCTACAAAATAAACCTAAGTAGGGAACTTATATGTAAAATTGTGTAATTAAAAGAGATCAAATTTGGCCTGGATGTCACTGTTTAATCCCTAATGAGTCTTGCCCTCTGGGAATTTTGCTGGTTTTCATTGAAGGGCAAAGCTTCTTGCACATGGCATATTGAGTGTGGCTAAGGAAAGGTTAAAGAATCTGGGAGAAGATGCTCCTTGTGTTTTAAGTTTAAAGGGCACAGGTGTTCTTATTAGTATGAGTTAGGGCTCAACACCTGTAGTTTAACAAAACTACATGCAATGCAGGTTGATACATATATTTGGGTTTCTATTAACATTGGTTGGCATACCATTTAGAATGTTTAGTGTTTACAATGAAACAAGGACTTGGGATTTTTACTGAGAAGTGTAGGATTAAGAAACTGGCTGGGTTGTTTTCATTTTCAAAGTATCTTTCATACAGATAGACTTTTTCAAGAAACATTATAATTAGGTAACTTTTCATGGTCTTAAAACAGTAAGTACCAGGCATGGTTGCGCATGCCTTCATCCCAGCACTTGAGAGGCAGAAGCGGGTGAATCTCTGAGTTTGAAGCCAGCCTGGTTTACATAGCGAGTTCCAGGTCAGCTGGGGCTACAAGGAGACCCTGTCTAAAAAAGACACCCCCTCCCCCCAAAAAACAGTATGTAAACTTGGAGGTATTACATCTGGATATACGGATATACCAAGGCTTTATTAATAGCTGGAGGGACTTCTCATAGTTAAATAAAATGTTAACACTCAAGCAGGAGGCAGAAGGAATGCTGCCCTCTAAAATTAGTAGTGTGAGGTACAGACTAATGTAGACGATCAAAATTTTGACAAACGGGAAGAAACTGTAGTAAGAGTTCAGACAGCTTTATGTGTTCCAGAATAATCTTAAAGGGAGCTAGCAAGATTGGTTGAACAACTGCAAATAGAGAGTTGTATTCACAAGTATTAAAAAAAAAAAAAACTTCATCAGTGTAATTAATGAATTGTGAAAATGTGAGTAATCAAGAATACCGGATATTTGCAGACGACTTGAGTATCCAACAGTAATCACAAGATTACATCTGTTCCATTTGTATACCAAGATTGTGTTGTGAGTTCATGGCAGAACTCTTTGAGAACTGAGAGTTTTTGTTGTCAAAATCTTGGTCTGTGGTCCAATTAATGTCCATTACTAGTCTAGTCTCTAGAGAAATTTCTGTAAAGATGAGAGGAAAAAAGTTGACTACAAAATGTGGGTCTTTAATTTTGTATACTGTGTTACAACCCTAAACTTGTCTTAGAAATCTGTAAGCAGGATGTATTGTTCATCTATAGTAAAGTACGATGATATGTGATACAGAATTCATTGTCTATAAAAATGAAATGCTCCTGCTTGAGGATGTGATTTTTAGATTGTTTTAACCATGGCCTGAATCTTGCCATTCTCCCAAACAGAAACATGATACTGTAAAATGTGTACGTGCCAGACATGCTGGCACACGCCTTTAGTCTGAGCACTCGGGAGGCAGAGGCAAGTGGATCTCTGAATTCAAGACCAGCCTGGTCTACATAGCGAGCGCTAAAAAAGTGTATGTGTATTTTATATACACATATGTACAGTCATATACATATATCTAGTTAGCATCATTTATAATTGTTTCAATTTAACAATCATAGCATGTTAGTACATTTTTTACTCCTAATTGGAAAAATGAAAAATTACTTCTCTAGGTACAACAGAAAGTTTAAGTAACAAAATTAGGCTTTATTTCCACCCCCTGCTTCCATTTGATTCTTTTTATTAGAGGGACTGAAAACACAGCCATAGGGTAATCCTATAGTGAGGGGAACACAAATGCCCTACTGGAACCCCAACCTTATTTGATCCTAAAGAGGTGTACTTTGTGGCTTCTGCCATTTGTAAAGGAGTATACTGGAAAAGTCTACTCTTTATTAGTGTAGGAATGAAGGTATAGCAATATCCTATTCAGTCTAGAAACCCCAAAATTAAAATTTAAAAATATGAGGACCTGTGAGATAGCTCAGTGGGTAAGGTGCTTGCCACTAAGCCTGAGGACCTGAGTTCAATCCCCAGAATCCACATGGTAGAAGGAGAAAACCAACTCCCACAAGTTGTTCTCTGACTCCACTACTCTGTGACATGTGTATACCCACACACATACATGCCATGTACAACATACACACACACATACTAAATGTGCACATATCAAGCTTTGGACTACTGAGTAAGGCATTTGGGTACCAAGCTAGTAAGTTCTCTACCAGCCTTGGCTCTTGACTGCAACAACCCAGATGTGAAACCCTAATTATTTCCCTACCTACTTCTGGATTCTGGAGACCTGGACTTGCTATGAAGCCTACCTAGGCTGGCCTAGGACTCATGATCCTCCTGCTTCAGCCAAGCGGTTGATTTGCAGGCTTTCTCCTTCTTGCCTGGCCTTTTAAATTTTTCTTTTCTTTGCCGTGTTGACAATCAAACCCATACCAAGCACTATACCCCTGAGCTACATCCCCAGCCCATAACGTTTTATATTTAATGTGAGAAAGTTTTCAAAGTCGAATCCTTGAGTAATTTAGTCAAAAATCTCAGTTACTTCTGATTGTTCATTGCCCATCTCTATCCTAATTGGAAACCTACCTGGGTCTTGCTAAGCAACAAGAGAATCAACTGCATAATCCTCTTAGACTGCCATTCAATACAGTTACACTACCCCTTTCATGACTATATTCTTGAAATGTAAATGAATAATTTTTTTTTTACTTTTTTTCCCTCGAGACAGAATTTATATTGCCCAAGCTGTTCCTGAACTTTTGGCCTGAAGCAATCTTCCCACCTAACCCTCCCCAGCAGGGGAGACTACAGGCACACATCACTATTCTCTGCTAAAAATGACTTTGGAAATGAAATATTTTAAGATAGGTGTTCATTATAAGAACATTTAAGTTTTTCCTCATAACTGCTCTGTAAAGCTCTACTAGACTATCTTCAAGATTTAATATATCATGATATGCTACATAGCTTGACAGTGGTGATAAGACAAATACTCTGCCTGCATAACTGACACTGAAGGAGGCCTCAAAGAATTTAATGCAGCTGAAGATGAGACCTAAGTTCAGTATCTTATCTGAAATCCTTGGAACCAGAATTAATTACTTAAGGTTTCTGAGCTTTGGGGGTTTTAGAATATTTGCATACGTTAGCCACTGAGCATCTCTAATCTGAAAAAAAAAAATGAAATCCAGAAAGTGCTGCAGTTTGAACTGTTGAGAGCCAACAAGATGCTCAAAGGTGGAGATTTCAGAGCACGTCAGATTTTCTGGTTAGAGATGCTTAGCCTGTAATGACTGCATGGAGGAAGTGGTCCTTAAAGCACATGGAATATATTTCACAAAGTCAATGTTCAAAATAACATATGATGTACCCAATATATTAGAAATTCTGTGCTGCTTATTCCCCTAACTTTCCATTCATTTGTTTAGCAGGCCCTTATTTATCAATTGCTTATTGTGCACCAGACAAAAAGATGCTTGTAGAGATGGTGAGTGGCAGAGGAGGAGAAATGGAAGGAGGCACCAGTAATAAAAATACTAGCTCATGCCGGGAGTGGTGGTGTATGCCTTTAATCCCAGCACTCGGGAGGCAGAGGCAGGTGGATCTCTGTGAGTTCAAGGCCAGCCTGGTCTACATAGTGAGTTCCAGAACAGCTGGGGCTACAAGGAAACCCTGTCTCAAGAAAGACAAAAAAAAAAAAAAAAAAAAAAAAAAAAAATAGCACGGTGTGATGAAAGCTGTGAACATATATACTATTCTTATAAGTTTAGTCATTCATTAGATTTAATTGTCCCTAAAATGAAGTGTTTTTGGTTAGTAAATAACAATACATAAAGAACATCCAAATAGACACAAGTCAAAAATATTCTAAGAGTTTTATATTAAGCAGATCAGATAACAAGAATTATGTATCCGAGAAATTACAATGAAAGAGAACAGTTCTTTCAGCTTAAGTTCATAAAACAGAAGTGAGATGAAGTAGATAGACTACTCACATGTTCATTTGTACCAAATTGGGCAACTTTACAAAAATATTGAGAGCAAATGATATCAAAAGTAGTGGTCTCCAGCACTTGGGAGGAAAGGCAGGTGGATCTCTGTGAGTTCAAGGCCAGCCTGGTCTACATAGTGAGTTCCAGGACAGCTGGGGCTACAGGGAGATTGTCTCAGAAAGACCAAAAAAAAGTAGTAGTCCCCTCTATTTTCTGAGGATATTAAAATTTATTCCTGTATACTTGGATCTCTTCAAGTCCAGATGGTATATACAGCCATCTATAGGAGCTCTGTAATCCAATTTGTTGCCTGTGCTGCAAGCCTAGCAGCACCCACATTCCCCTAGTTCCAGTACTTAAAACTCCTCTCAGTATTCCCTGTCAATTGACAGCATCAGCATATCTGTTACATAAGCAAGAAATCCAACAATCATTCTTGCTTCCTCTTGTGTTGATTCTTCTTCCTGTTAGTTATAGTGTTAAGATACTCACATACCAGGCTGCAAAGGTTTTTATGGTTATATGAGTAAAAGCTAAGCTCATTGCATCATAAATAACAAGAGCATGAGCCATACTACTCGGTTCTAAAATGGTGCTCATTTATCTTCTAGGTATTTCTTGCATGCACTTACATAAATACTTTGAACTAATTATAACATGAACTTATTTTCAAATGCAGTAAGATCTATGGGAAGATATCTGTGTGAGTTTAAACATTCTACTAAAAAGCTATCTGAAACCTGGTCATGGTGGCTCATGCCTTTAATCCCAGCATTCAGGAGGCAGAGGCCAGTCTGATCTACATAGCAAGTTCCAGGTGAGCTGGGGCTACAGGGAGACCTGGTGTCAAAAACAGCAAAAAGTTATTTGAAAGGTTTGGACACTTAGTATTTTAGACCATATGGGTTGGTCTACTCAATTTAGTACTTGATGTCATTCATTTACCTTTTGACAGTGAGAACAGCAAGCCCTCAATATTCAGACACGTCATGTGCTTCCACTTATCTTTTGCCTGGCAAAGTACTCACTGCTGTTCCAGATATCATGGGATCCAGGGAAATTGCTTAATCCTACCTCAAAACAGGAGATGAAATAAATCCTAAGAAAGATTTAGCTAGTTCATTTTTCACTTTTTTTTTTTTTTTTACAAATTAGAACTGTTTAGATTGCAGACATTTTGATTTGAAAAAAATTCATGTCATTTTAGTACAGATTTTATGTATGTTATATATTGAGTTCATACTAACCATGAAGAGGTATAAAATGATTTTTTAGGTTAATCTTATGAAAACATTTGAAAGACAGATTAAGTCAGAGTCTAACTTACATATGGAAAAATTATCAAAGACATTTTATTCACCTTTGATCTCAATTATGTTGGCTAGTTTTATTGGTTAATCAAGAATTAATAATGATACACCTGTTATATATGCATAAAAGTTCACCAAGCTCCCAGGCAAGTTAAAAAACAAGACTGAGGGAATCCTATTAGTCATATATTTTTTCACCTGTGACTAAACTATCTGAATCTAACTTATAAAGACTTAGAAATAAATTACAAAAATGTTTTTAATCGTATTATCAGTACAGTGATCAATAAACAAGACTAAATATATGATCAGAAAAGCTCTTAAGAGTTTTCAAGGGATAAACTGTTCATAACGAACAGTATCTTAATCTAAAGTTGAATTATTCTTCCCATCCTGGTAACTTTCCATTTAAAAAAATATCACCACTAAGCTTTCAAAGAATTTTAATTTTCTAAGTAACATTCAGGAAACGTCAGCGTTACAGTTTATATATTCAAGAGTCACAGCTCCTGAGCACTCAAGTTTGTGGAAGAAAATGTTTTAGTTTCAAGTACACAGAAATATCTCGTATGCTAATACTCCATGGATATAGATTACCATTCTTTTGGCCAAGAAATTAAATGTTGGTGTTTCTATTTTTAAATTACAGATCATGATGATTTCCACTAATAAAAAGAAAATACAACTTACACACACAGTCAAGCTTTTTTGAGTCACTCTATAATATCCAAAAGATGTAAATTCAAATCTTGTACTTTTTCCCTTAGGGAAAAAAATTTAAGCATTTTGTTGGTTTTCTTCTGTATTATTAGAGGAAAATTATTATTTGTGTCCACAGAAAACAAGTTTCTGCTCATTTTGGAGCACTGTTTTACAATTTACACTTGAAGAGCCTTGAAAGGGATGATTTCAATCACATAAGAGAGTATGTTTAATTTCGGTGACTTTCCGGTACATTTAAAAATTCAAGAAATGTGGGCAGTTTTTTAAAGAAAGAACTGTAATTTGGGCTTTTCCCCAAAACTGGTTTTTACAAATTTCCTACTAATTTGTTTCCCTCCTCTCAATTTTCAGCAGACCTCTAATAATATAAAATAAAAACGATGCATAACAAGTGATTAAACACTCCAGGATCAAAGAAAAAATAGTAATGCTTATAACGTGAACAGTAAACATGCCAATTACAGACTAGTTGCACTCCACAGCTTTGTTAAAGTGAGAGAAGCCATCCTCCCCTCTTCTGAGACAGCATTAGAAACATGAACTCTTAAGTGGCAACAAAGTGGAAAAAGTTTTCTTTCAGAAACCTTCGGAAGGAAAAAATGGTTTAAGCTCACCAGAAAAACTTACAAATAATTCATCAATTAAATAAATTTGAGCCATACATTATACTGTTGTTGTGCCTTTCAGAGAATGCAGGCCAATACCGGAAACACCACTTAACTGCCTCAATTTCAAAGCTCTCTCAGTTCGTCGTTTTGGTAAATTTTGACAATTTCTCACCCCCAAGCCTTAGGGTGCCTGGCACTTGGCTGCTTCTCAAGAAATCTTGGTCGAACCGAACCGAACTAAACCGAACCTAAAAATCTCCCCGAGTACGCGAGGCAAGGGAATCTAGCTCTTGCACTGAGGGAAAACCTGAGTCTACCTTCTCATCCACATCATGCCTGGGACATGTTCTGTGAGTGATCAAGTCCCTCGCGAGCCTGCCCTGCTTCCGCTTGTACAGTCATCTTCCCCTCGCACTAAAACAATACCTTGGCCACCTGCCAAACTTTGTGCCGCAAGCGATTCTGGCTGTGTATGGCCCGGAATGGTTGCTGCCAGCGGCCGAGGCTGCTCCGAGGAATCGCGGAGGCCCAAAGGCAGAGAAGAGGCCCAGGCTTTACAACACTCCCTTTCCTCCGCCCCCTCCCTTTTGTCCCAGACACCAAAACAAACGAGCCGATACACGTGTCCCTATGACTCTTGTTTACTATCAAAACTGCGCTGTGCGCGCCCCTCTGGGACTTGTAGTCCAAACGGTGGTTCCTGCCCGTAGTTTCCTGAGCTGAAGTGCAAGGCTGAACTACCAACCCATAATCCACTTCGTGAACAAAGTTTGGCTCTGCTCCCCAGAGTCTCGGCAGCAGTCCAATCGAAAGCGCGCACCCTTCTGATTGACACGCCACTTTCTCCAATAAACACAACAGAAAAGTCAATACATACCCGCCCACCGAGCCGGGCCACGGCATCGACCAATGGAAACACGAAATCATAGAATGGCAGTCTTATAGACCAATTAGAAGACTAAAGAGCTGGAGGGCGGCTCAGCCCCCGGGGGGTTGAGGGGAGGGGGAAGACGAAGCTTGAAAGAGTTGGTAATGGCGACTGGTTTGGTAAGTAGGAAAGTTTCGGCTGAGAAGAAAGCGCGGCGGCAGGAGTCAAGGCGGGCGCCAGGGAGGCCGGCGGCCGTAGGGAAGCGCGAAGCCGAGCTGCTGGTGGCCTGTCGTGCGGGGGGGCTCGCTCGTCGCGGAGTTGCGTGGCCCCTCGGCTAGGGAGGGGTGGGGGCGGGGAAGGGAGGGGCAGGAGCGGTGGCCGGGCGGCGGCTCGGGCCGCGACCCTCGGGCTGCTGGGCTTCTGGGCGCGTTGACGCCTGACTCTGCTCGGCAAGCCCGCCGGCCTCCCGCGAGTTCTCCGGGGCTGGGCGGTCGCAGCGCCGGGGTCCCGGGGAAGGGCTGGCGGAGGCCGCGGTCCGGGTGAGGGGCCGGGTCGAGGAAGGGGCCGGCGGGCTCCGGAAAGTTTGACTTGCGACTCCGAGCTGGAGGGCCGAGGGTCGGAGGCCGGCTGCGAGCGACCCCGGTTCGGGGCGGGGGCCCTGGAAAGGCGCCGCCGCCTCGGGGGCCGACAGGGGCGCGGGCCGGCCGGGGAGCTCGCGGAGCCGCTGGGCCCCGGGGCTCATTGTTACGCAGTTCGAATGAATGGGCTGCGAGGCGCCTGCGCCCTGGGACTGCGCCGAGGGGAAAAACAAGCCTGGCGTCCAGGCTTCGGTCACATGATGGGGGGAGGGGAGGGCGATGAATGGCATAAGAGGTAGGGGTGGACTTGGCGAGACCGGGGAGGCGCTGCTCCGCCTGACCCTGTGTGCAGGCCTGGCCCCGCCCTCAACAGGCCGATTAAACAAAACAAAAAAGACTCAGGGCAAAGCGGGGATCGGAGTTTCACACTCTGCCTGCTGTCCGCGCTGTGCATTCTGCAGGTCACTTGTAGGGACTTTTCATCTGGAGTCTCGGAAAGGAGCGCTGACTGCAGGGCGGCACTCTGGACGCCAAAACGGGGCTTCAACCTTGTAGAGTTACCTTTGAGAATTGGGGTCATTTGAGCATTTGTGGACACTTTGGTGATCTAGATCTGTGATCTTGTGTTTTGGTTCGGGCTTTCCCCTTAAATCTTCAGTTTTATTTCGCCAAGAATTGTATTGGGACCGCCTGTTTGGCTTCTTTTGTTGAACTCTACCAGGGTGGCAATACTTGGCAAGTTTCAAAGAAATTTATTAGATTCATAAGAAACCGAGTCAAGTTTCTTTGAAGAAGCCATTTAAACACTTTAAAGCAAAAACACTATTCCAACTTGACATTTTCGGAATGAACTTTTGATTTCACTTCATAGTTTCCAGCTTAGTTCTATAAGCCCAGTTGCGTTTTCTTTCTTCGTAGAAAACTTTGTTCATTTCTCATCCTGCATATGTTGGTTAAAAGGATACCTTTCAGTCTTTTTTGCCTTCATTTCTCAATTTTACGTACGTGTATGACCATCCTTGTCGGATTTAACTTGAAACCACCAGATTATCTGCTGTATTTTGACTTTAGCCTCTTTCTCCAAGTGCCCAGTGAAGAAGGCATATGGCCTGGGCTTAGTAAACTGGTCCTGAAGGTTCTTTGGTGTGCTTTACAAGCTGGACTTCCTGTATATCTGTTGGAAATAAAAATATCAATTCTTCGTTTAATAAACCAA
>NW_008335967.1:2430903-2478074 GCF_000622305.1 Nannospalax galili | reverse complement strand
AAAAACTTCTTCGAGGGGCTGGAGAGATGACTCAGCAGTTAAGAGTACTGGCTACTCTTGCAGAGAACCTAGGTTTGAATCCCAGTACCCACATGGCAGCTAACAACTGTTGGTAACTCCAGTGGGGGTGGGGTGATCCAGCAGCCTCTTCTGTCCTCTGCAGGCATTGCACGACACATACACATAAAGTAAAAATAATAAAAAAATTTTAAAATTAAATTTTTTTTTCCTCAGACATGCTAGTTCTATAATCCCAGCACTTGGTGGTGCAGGCAGGAGAATCGGCCTTGACCAGGCCACATGAGACCCTGTATTTTTTGTTTTGTTTTTGTCTTTCTTCTACTATGGTTAATTGAATTATTTTTTCCCCAGACATAACGGTGTATACTTAGTGAACTACTGGACCTGAAGGTTCTTCACATTGTAACCCAGAGTATTCTATACGTGATGTAACCCAGGCTGGCTTTGAACTCATGGCAATCCTCTATGCTGGACAAAAACTGGTTTTTAAAGCCATTAATGCTAGTGTAGAAAAGGCTTTTTTTTTACAAGTTGTGGTAATATGAAAATGTTTAGGATTATAAACAAGTTTAGGAAAATGGATTTTATAGTATAAATTTTAGATTTCAAATTTTTCATAGAATGACACATCTTAAATACTATTTGAATTGACAGTACTTTCATCATATTATGTTCATTTGTAATAGCATTTAAAATGTTGACTCAGCATGAAAATACCTTACATGGGTGTGATTGGCAGAATTAGCAGAGGAAAGATATAAGATGAATTTTTTTTAAATGTTATTTTTATTTTATGTGTACGAGTGTATTGCCTGCACGTATGTGAGTGTATCTGTGTTGTGCAATGCCGTGGAGGTCAGAAGAGGACATTGGATTCCCCTGGAACTGGAGTTAAGGATGGTTCGTAGCCACCATGTGGGTGCTGGGAATCCAACCCGGGTCCTCTGCAAGAGTGGTCAGTGCTCTTAACTGCTGAGCCATCTTTCCAGCCCTGAGATAAATTTTTTTTAATACCTGTAGAAATTCTAATAAGTTTAAGAAAACTCAGGAATCATAGGTTGGGGTTAAGTTGTACTATAGTTTACCAAAACAAACCCACTGTTGGTTTTTGTTTTCGTTTCTTTGCATAATGGCAAAAACATTTTGTCAAAGAAGTGATATCTAGAATATTTGAAAATACTCTTTAAAAATGCTGCGTTGAGGACTCAGGTTCGATTCCCAGCACCCACATGGCAGCTAACAACGTCCATAACTCCAGTTCCAGGGGATTTGACATCCTCTTCTGACCTCCACAGGCACTGCATGACACTGGCGCATGTAAACACATGCAGGGAATATACTCATAAAATTAAAACAGGACAAAACAAGAAGCCCTTCATTATGACCTCAGTTGCTTTTGTTGTAAAAAGGTGAACTTAATACAGTTTGTTTTATACTAGTTTTAGTACCTTTTGTATAGGTTGTAAATCTAATTCGTTTTAAATGTGTCAGTTCCTCCTTTCAGGTACATGTTATTGTATATCACCTCTTCATTAGAACAATTTGGGCAAATAGTCTGGACTTGGTATGGAAGTCCTTTAGGACTGGGGGAGAATATATAGACCTACCATAAAGTCTGTAAGAATCATTGCAAAGAAATCTAGGAATTTAGAAAGAACAGACTCTTGAATGCAGGAGTCTAACTTGTGTTGGCTGTTAGTCTTCTTATTTCTTTGGGGGGAAAAAAAAAATGGTCCCATTCAGTGGTCAGAGTCCTGTTTTCCTCACCCATTCTGTTCACAGAGCTGTTTCTGTTGGATGAAATGAGAGGAGGGGTATGGAAGTGCTCCATAAGTAGGGAGTGTAGGTAGGCAGGCATCTTGAAAACCTAGTTTCTTTGTCATCCATTGAGAGTTAGCTATTTCTTGTTCTCTATTCTCTCTTCCTTAGAGTTTGTGGATATTTGCTTCTGAAAATTTGTGTAACAAAAGCACCCATTAAATTTTGAATTACTGAACATGACATTTCAAATACAACTGGAGAACTTAACCTTTGAAAATCACTGATTTAATGAAGAGATGATGTGCATAATTAACTCAAATACAAGGCAGTTGTATTGCGTGTTCTGATACTAAAGCAGGATGTGAAGCATAAATGAACATCAGGGTCAGCTCTACCAAGAGATACTTGAAAACAAGTGAATGTGTTACCAAAATGAATGCCTGATGTCACTTATGTGGGAATATTTTTGAGTACAGGCTATAATGCTGTTCTTTTCCTTTTTAGAGTTCTTTCCTCTCCCAAAGTGTATTGACAGGAGAGGCGGACAGCTTGCCTTTGCATATGATCTTGTGTTTTGTTTTCAAGTGTTGTATTCTCAGTGCCCAGTGAGATAACTAGAAGTTCTATGGCTTGAGGTTAAATCACTTTTCTGAAGTTCTACAAAGAGTAAACTTCCCTATAATAACCTACAGAAGAGTGAAACATGAACTTCTCTTTTTAAATTTAGTCTTTCATTTCCTGTATAGGAAATAAAATCTTTAATTAAAACTGTATAATAAAGGGGCTGGAGAGATGGCTCAGTGGTTAAGAGCACTGGCACCCACATGGCAGCTAACAACCATTTGTAACTCTAGTTCCAGAGGATCTGATGCCCTCTTGTGACCTCCATGGGCATTGCATGACATGGGTGCACTTACATACATGCAGGCAAAACACTCATACACATAACATTTAGGAAAAAAAAATATGATAAAACTACATAACAAACTTTTACCTTTGTAGTAGTAAAACTTTATCCCACACCAAACTTCCCTATAATAAGCAGTGAGCGGTGTAAACATGCAGAACTTGGGTCTAACAGATTTATTTCATCTGTTATTTGTAGGTAGCTCTGCTTTGAAATTAAAATTACATTTTTTCTCCATAGTTATGATGAGATGGTGGTAAATAAAGCAAGTGCTGAAGGAATGATAGAAATTATAAGAAATCAGTGTTCTGTAAATGGTGGGCACTGCAGGACCTGCTGATTGGTCAGGAAAAAAAAAAAAAAAACTTATCTGAGAAGAATGACACAACCAAAGAGCTCTGCAGAGGGAGGGAGGAAAAAACAAGACAGCCACAATAATGCTTCTGTGACCTCGGAACAGCACTGTTCAGACACAAAGGGTAGCTCTGAGGAGAGGTGGTAAAAATTGGGATACTTTCAAGTTAAGATGCAGCTGTAGTTGATGTCTAGTAAGTAAAATATAGTATAGATGTTCATAAGGATTTTAAGTTATGTGATGGATTGAATTATCTTTAAGCCATTCAGGAGATTTCTATGGAAGATCTGTGATCTAAACTGTTAATGTTAGCTATTTCAGAGAACTTGCAAAGAATGTCTAGTTCCTGTGTGTCTTAGGAGTTACTAAATAAGAAATGTGCATTATTACCTGTCAACTTTTATGAGAACTTTTGCAAATGAATCTGCAAGCAGGTGGCCTATACAAAGATTGAGAATATGAGTCTCTTTTGTTTAAATTTTAATGTTTTAATATTTTTTGTGTGTATGAATGTATTGCCTACATATATGTAAGTGCATCCATGTTGTGCAATGCCTGTGGAGGTCAGAAGAGGGCATCGGATCCCCTGGAACTGAAGTTACTGAGTGGGTGCTGAGAACTGACTGAACCCAGGTCCTCTGCAAGAGTGCTTTTAACTGCTGAGCCATCTCTCCAGCCCCCAATTTAATTTATTTTTATTTATGTGTATAGGCGTTTTTCCTGCATGTAAGTGCACCACATATATGCAGTTCCCAGGGAGGCCAGAAGCGGGTGTTGGATCTGTTGGAACTGGAGTTAAGCAGTTGTGGACCGCCATGTGGGTGCTGGGTACCGAACCTGGGTTCTCTGCAAGAGCAGCCAGTACTCTTAACAGCTAAGCCATCGCTCTAGCCCCTGAGTGCCCTCCCCCTTTACTATACCTGTATATGTTACAGGTCTTCCATATTCAGGTTTTTGTTTTCTGAGACAGGGTCCCCTGAAGCCCCAGTTGGCCTGGAACTCATTATATAGACCAGGGTGGCCTTGAACTCACAGAAATCCACCTGCCTCTGCTTCCTGAGTACTGAGATTAAAGACGTGCACCACCACACCCTGCAAGTCATTTAATTTTTAAAAATTTATTTTTACGTGTGTGAGTGCATTACCTGAATGTATGTAAGTACACTCATGTCATACATTGCCCACGGAGTTCAGAAGAGAGTATCAGATCCCTAGTAACTGGAGTTAGGGATGCTTGTCAGCTGCCACCATGTGAGTGTTGGGAACCAAACTAGGGTCCTCTTCAAGAGCAGCTGGTACTCTTAACTGCTGGGCCCTCCCTAGACCTGAATGAGTGTTACTCTGAATTTTTTTTAACAATGGCATTTGGGGTAGAGCCTGAGAAGTCAGGGAACCTTGCTGCTGCTGTTGCTCACATTTGTTAGATAACTGCTTGAATTATTGTCTTAAGTCCCAGAGTGTAAAAGGCATAATCTCAAGTTCTTTACATAAAAATATTTAGGACTTTGCTGAGAAATGAAATGTATTAGTCTGCATTGTTCTTTTTCTTGTGACAACTTTGCATACTTGATTTGAAAGTAGTTTTAGTAATTGTTTAGCTAAATTTTCTATGATTTTTATTCGTCATTCTAGGAATAATAGCCAGTACAGATGACAGACCTTTTTGTCATGGCTAGGTCCCAAATTATCCAAAGAAAGCATAACATTTTATTTTTTAAGAAATATATATAACCATCTTAAGAAACTTTGAAATCTTCTGCAGAGAGTATAATCTTAAATGTGTTAAAATTGCTCACTTCCAGAGTATAAGGAAGCAAAAGTGTGAATAATAATGGATAGTCTTTTTAAGAAAAGAAACAGATTTTTCCTCTCATCATTTTTACTTAAGGAAAGTTGATTGAGTCAGTTTGCTTTAGAATTTGAATGTATTGGAAAAAATGGTTTGTTAGTCTTCGTATTTATATCTGAAAGAAGAGTTAATAATTAAAAGAAATAAAAGTATAATTCTGATATTTATCTGGAAAAGGTATTTGAATTGAAGATACCAGTCCATTGGGATTTAGGTATACTTTAATGTTTAGTACACAGTTGTAGACTAAAACAAAGAGTGGTCCTGGTTAGAGGGTTTGAGGGATGTATAAATGGCAATATATGATTAAGTTGGAATACAGCATAATTATACTTCTGATTGATTTTAAACTTATATTCTCCAAATCACATGACTTCACACTTTTTTAATTTCATTTTAAGTCAGAGCACCATAACATGGTGTGGGAAGTGAAGACAAATCAGATGCCTAATGCAGTACAGAAACTCCTGCTGGTAATGGACAAGAGAGCTTCAGGAATGAATGACTCTTTGGAGTTGCTGCAGTGTAATGAGAATTTGCCATCTTCACCCGGATATAACTCCTGCGATGAGCACATGGAGCTTGGTAAACAAATTCAAAGTTATTTAGGAGTCTCACTGATTCAGATTAATTATCATATTTAATTAGCTTCTCTGCCTACCTTGCTTGCCCAAAAAAGTATGTGAAGTTTTTGTGTAATAGGAACTTTTAGCATTCTCTTCTGCTTTTTAAATTTTTTTTTATTTGTGTGTGTGTGTGCATGTGTACATGTGTGATATATGGATGTGCTTGCCCATGTGTGCATGTCAAATGTCTTCCTCTGTCACCTCTACCTTAGTTTTTGAGATATGGTCTCAGTGAACCTGGAGCTGACCATGTCAGCTAGACCAGCTAACTAGCAAGAGACCCCAGAATCCTCTTATCTCCACTGTCCTCCCTTCCCTTTAGCTCTGGAGTTACAGACAAACCGTGCCCTGCCATTTGGCTTTTGTGTGGGTGCTCGAGATCCAGACTCAGGGTCTTCATGATGTGCAGCAAACTCTTTACCCACAGAGCCATCTCCACAGCCTAGGTGCCCAGGGCCCGCCTTTGAAAATACGACTTAAAATCAGTGTGAGCTCCTGTTTGTTACCACAGAGACTTAAACATTATTATAGTAAATAATTTTATTTTGTGTACCAAAATTAGACTATTAAAAACCTTAGTCAGATCTTGCTGTGTGACTTTTTACATCCTCCCAGTCAGCTCTTGATGATTAATTTGTTGGTATGCTATGAAAATGACATTAGACCCTTGAAATTTGAAGATGAGACATCTGTAGTGACCACTCCTCATGAGCCACTTCAGAGAATTGTGTAGAATTGTGTAGGTTTATTGAGGGATGATTTTAAATTGTATTGCTCTTAGGCTGATACTCAGGAGCAAATAGCTGAGTGCCATTGGCTTGCTGTTCAGCTTTTCAGCATGGCTTTGTCTCCATTTAATATGGAGTTGCCTTTAATGTTTATAAAAACTCTGAGAGGGTATGACTTATGAATATATTTTACAAATTGTAATGTTACAGTAATGTTTAGAATTTGGAGATCCTGAAGGTCTTGGGACATAATACATAACTTGTTTAAATGCTAAGCATTTTCTGGATCCTAATACTTATGGAGCAGTGGTTACTGTTGAACAAGGAGCACTATTTTAATCATAATTTATTGTCCATCATCATGTTTAGGTGTCAAGAGGCTATAAAGCCCAGGGAGTCAAAGACGTGCCCCTTCCACCTGTGACTTTATTTAAAAAGAGTTAATTTTCTGAGTCTGAAAAACAGAAATAAACCTTTCACATTAAAGAAATGATGCCCAGGGGCCTGGAGAATGGCTCAGCAGTTAAGAGCACTGGCTGCTCTTGCAGAGGACCTGGGTTTGATTCTCAGCATCCACATTGCAGCTAACAACCATTTGTATGTAACTCCAGCTCCTTGGGCATTACACATTTTGTGTGCACTTAAATACATACAGGCAATGCATTCATACACATAAAATGAGAGAGTGAGCATTGGCAGTGAGGGAAGGAAAATTGTACACCAGCCTGAGAATTGGAGGTTGGAATTATCATAAGTTGGTATGTTTTGCATCTCCTTTGCTGCTTCATGAAGGGATACTGTGTAGCCAGTTTTAAGAATGAATTAAATAGCCTGAGTTACTGTTTCTAACTAAGATTCTTTAGTTTTGGAGGACTATTCTAGAATATTTGTCTGAATGTAGACTAACATACATACCTTTAAGTGATTAGAAGAGGATTTTGTATGTGTTTCAGGGTTGTTCTTCACAACAGACACCTTTAAAACATTCTCCATTGTAGGGGCTAGAGAGATGGCTCAGCGGTTAAGAGCATTAGCTGCTCTTGGAGAGGACCGACCTGGGTTTGGTTCCCAGCACCCACATGGTGGCTGTCACCTGTTTTTAACTCCAGTTACAGGGGAACTGTTGCCCTCTTTTGTACAACATGGGTGTAGCTACATACGCACAGGCAAAACACTCATACTCATAATATTAAAAAAAATTTTTTTTAATATTTTAAAAATTCTTTATTGTCCTATAATGTCATTAAAAACAGATCTGATAAAGTGTGTTCAATACATACCATAAAGCAGATATAGGGTCTGGAGAGATGGCTCAGCAGTTAAGAGCATTGAATGCTTTTGCAGAGGACCCAGGTTCAGTTCCCAGCACCCAGATGGCCACTAACAGCTGTCCTTAACTCCAGTTCCAGGAGATCTGATGACCTCTTCTGGCTTCCCTGGGTATTGCATGCCTGGGTACACTTACACATGAAGGCAAAACACTTGCACACATAAAAATAATATTTTGGGCTGGAGAGATGGCTCGGCGGTTAAGAACACTGACTATTCTTGCAGAAGACCTGGGTTCGAATCCCAGCACCCACACGGCAGCTAACAACTGTCCATAACTCCCATTCCAGGGGATCCTACAGCCTCTTCTGTCCTCCGTGGGCATTGCATGACACCAGTGCACTTTACCTATATGCAGACAATACATGCATACACATAAAATAAAAAAAATAATAAAAAAATTTTTAAATAATATTTTTAAATGTAAAATAAAGCAGGTACAAGATATTTGGTATTCAAGGAGGGATGACACAATTTTGTCCTATATTGTCATTCTAGAGAATACAATTTCAAAGGCACTGAGATTAGATTCTACTTTCTAGCAGTGGATCCAGAGGATGCCATGACATAGCTGTGTAAAGAAATGAATTTTCTTAGATCTTTCCTTTCATTAGTAACATTTGTAAGACTTTTTAGAAGAGTTTTCTTGACTTGTTTGCTTAAGGGACCCCAGAAGATGTATAGATTGTGTGTGTGTTTCATAGAGGAGATTTTTTGTTTTGTTTTGTTTTTTTGCACGCCTTTAATCCCAACACTTGAGAGGCAGAGATAGGCGGATCTCTGTGAGTTCAAGGCCAGCCTGGTGTACATAGTTCCAGGACAGCTGGGGCTACAGGGAGACCCTGTCTCAAAAAGAACAAAAAACAAGAAAAAAGGCTTATAAAATGCCTTTTCTTTTTCCCTGTTTTTGAAAAAAGAATTTCTTTTTTTTTCGAAATGTTTGTTGGGTAGTATTCCCATTTTCTATGTTGGAGAACTAAAAGGCTTGGGATCTATCTTTGGGCAATGAACTTACAGGAAAAAATAGCCAGTAAATGCAATGGAATTGAGAATTTCCCTTTTTTGTTGTTTTTTATTTTATTTTGTTTCTGTCTTACTATGCCACTCAGGATGGTTTTGAACTCACCACAATCTTGCTGGATTACAGGCCTGCACCAACAGGTCTGGCTAAATAAAAAACAAACAAACAAACAAACAAAAACCTCCAAAATGGATTCCAGAAATCTTTTTCATTTGTTTTGTTGTTTTTTTGAGACAAGGTCCTGCTATATAGCCCAAGCTGGCCTCACACTTGCAGCCCATCTGTTATAGCCTCCCAAATGCTGGAATTACAAGAGTGTACTACCACCAGAAGCCCTCAGAATTTCCTTGTACAAAGAAATTATTTTAGCGTTGCAGATACATAGTTAACCAGTAGAACACTCACCTAACAGATATAAAGGCATGAGTTTGATAACCCCACTTAAAAAAATCAACATAGATTTGTATTAAGTAGTAGTGCCTAAAATTTGATAGTATGATCTCTAGTCTCATCTTTAAAAGCTATTTTCAATGTTGTAGTTATTTGTATAACAGGTTAATAAAGTCTGTAAGTAGTAAGTATATGCATACATCAGATGCTTTTTTTTCCCCCTCATTACCAGTGCTATATTCACATCCATTGTGTTTACTTTGACTCCTACATGTACAGGTTTACTTTTTCTCAAATTAAACTATAGGACTTGTAACTAAAGTTATAGTGTTACTCATTATATTAATTTCCTTTTTACACTTTTGACTATGCTTATTTGCAGATGACCTTCCTGAACTTCAGGCTGTACAAAGTGATCCTACCCAATCTGCCATATACCAGCTGAGTTCAGATGTTTCGCATCAAGAATATCCAAGACCTTCTTGGAACCAGAATACCTCAGACATAACGGAAAATAATTACCGTGAAAATGAGGTGGATTGGCTAACAGAATTAGCAAATATTGCCACTAGTCCACAAAGTCCACTTATGCAGTGCTCATTTTACAACAGGTAGGAGCATTAGTTATATTTTTACTTAAATGAAGCTGGCAAGATGGCTCATTGTGTTAAGCAGCTTGCTGTCAAACCTAATGACCTGAGTTTGATCCTAGGATTCCACATGGTAGAAGGAGCGAACTTAGTCTCCTCATGTTTTTTGACTTCTACAGTCACATGTGCACATATAACACCACAAAAATTTTTGAGCATACCATTGTAAGAACTTATTCAAATTTTCTCAATTTTATAATAATGGTAATCGCTATCTAATGGATTATTAACCGAAATTTTAGATAAAGTCATTAGAAGTAACATTCATTCTTATAATGATTACAGACTTTACTCAATATCATAATTTGATTTTTTGTTAATGCTGCTGTGAGGAAAAAAAGTAGTATAAAAATATTTGTAAATATTTAAAAGCCTGATGTGGTGACACATGCTTTTAATGCCAGCATGATTTCTGTGAGATTGAGGCCAGTCTGATCTACATAGTGAGTGCTAGGCGAGCTGGGGCTATAGGGAGATGCTGTCTCAACAAACAAAAACAGTGGTTTTTTTTTTCAAACTTAAAGAAGGAGGAGTAACTGTAAATATTGGTACTAGTCCCAAGTTAATGTAACTCTTTATGAAAGAATAGACTTTAAATATAAAAGCTTAGTTTTCTTGTATCCTCGTAACATTGCTTTTCTATTTTGCAGGATATTAGTCTTGATGAGAGCAAATTTGATGTAGTTAACTTGAGTTAAATTCTATGTAAATTTTTTACAGGGAAGAAAATTTCCCTTTTAGAGTATAATTTCCTTTGTAGTACCATTTTTTTTAACTTATTTATTTTTTTATTTTATGTGTATGCATGTATTGCCTGCATGTAGGTAAGTGCACCCATATCATGCAGTGCCCGCGGAGGTCAGAAGAGGTTGTTGGATCCCCTGGGACTGGAGTTACAGTTAGTTGTTAGCTGCCGTGTGGGTGCTGGGATTTGAACCTGGGTCTGGGATTCGAACCTGGGTCTTCTGCAAGAACAACCAGTGTTCTTAACCGCTGAGCTTTCTCTCCAGCCCCTGTAGTCCCATTTTTTACGATAATCTGTTTAATCCAGGGCATTGTGCATACAAGGGAAGCCCTTTACCATTTAGCTTCAACCTAGCTGCTTTACTGTAATCTTAAGTTTTGTTGTTGTTGTTGTTTTGTCTTTTTGAAGCAGGGTCTCCCTGTAGCTCCAGCTATCCTGGAACTCACTATGTAGACCAGGCTGGCCTTGAACTCACAGAGATCTGCCTGCCTCTGCCTCCCAAGTACTGGGACTACAGGCGTGCGCCACCACTCCTGGCTGTTGTTGTTTTGTTTTTATAAAGAATGAATTGATTTAACTATTGCCTGTTCCTCTCATCTCTAGTGAAAAGATGACCCTTTTCATTTTTCACGGTGAACTCTTGAAGATTAATATAGTTCATAGAAGGGCTCGGGGTATACTTAGTGGAAGAATGCTTGCTGAGCATGTGCAAAGAAGGGAAATAGAAAACAAAACCAAAACAAACTCATGTAAACCCTACATGTAAGTAAACCCTACAGAAGAAAATCAGTATAAAGATAGAAGGGACTAGCTCCCCAAGGATATAATTTTATTCTTGGCAGCATTCTCTGTGCTCATAGAGTCATGCTCTGCCACCTTGCCTGCTTGCCAACATTGTTAGTGGCTGTTCTTATAAGTTCTTTGGAGTATTGAACCATGTTAGTTATTGAGGCTTAGATGTCTGAAGCCTTAATACCCAAGGGATAGAGGACAGGTAAAATTTGTATTATTCCTTCATAGAAAGAAGGATGAAGAGACTGATGCTATTAGTGTTTAGATATGTCCGCTTTGCTAATTTTCAAAGAGTATTTAAGCCACATACTGTTTTTATTTTGGTGGTGTAGGGAAGTAACCTAGGCTACATGCTAGGTTAAGTACTCTACCACTGTGCTACCCTCAGCCTCTAACATACATTTTAGGACATCACATTGTTAATTCTCTTTCTAATGATTAAATGTTTGTATTGCCTGCATGTAGGTAAGTGCACCCGTATTGTGCAATGCCTGTGGAGGTCAGAAGAGGCTCTCGGATCCCCTGGGACTAGAGTTACGGACAGTTAGCTGCCATGTGGGTGCTGGGATTCAAACCCAGGTCTTCTGCAAGAACAACCAGTGTTCTTAACTGCTGAGCCATCTCTCCAGCCCCAGATTTTGTATTTTAAAAGTGATAAACACACACACACACAAACACACACACACACACAAAGTGATAAAAACATGGAGGTATAGTTTCATAGATTCTTTTTAAAATATATTGGTGTGGGGCTGGAGAGATGACTCAGCAGTTAAGAGTACCAGCTCATTTGCAAAGGACCTGGGTTTGATTCCTAGTACCCATATGGCAGCTAACAACTTCGTAATTCCAGTTCCAGGAGATCTGATGCCCTCTTCTAACCTCCATGAGCATTGCACAGCATGGGTACACTTAAATACATGCAGGCAATACACTCACACATAAAATAAAAACAATGAATAGGGCCTGGAGAGATGGCTCAGCGGTTAAGAGCACTAACTGCTGTTGCAGATGACCTGGGTTCAATTCCCAGCACCCACGCAACAGCTAAAAACCATCTTTAATTCCAGTTCCAGGGGAATCCAACACCCTCTTCTGATCTCTGCAGCATTGCACGACACAGGTGCACTCACATACTTGCAGGTAGTACACTTGTGCACATAAAATAAATGTAATATTTTCAAATAACCAATGAGCCGGGCACTCAATCCCAGCACTTGGGAGGCAGAGGCAGGCGGATCTCTGTGAGTTCAAGGCCAGCTTGGTCTACATAGTGAGTTCCAGGGCTATAGGGAGACCCTGTCTCGTGGTTGTGAACATGCAGAAATCAGAGACGGGAAGCAAACCACCACGAACAGCTTATCTTACTGCCTTCTGTGTATCAGTGTGCTAATTTTCAGTTGGGGGCTAATCTTATAAATATTTGTTCATTTTTATTTTATGTCTATGAATAATTTTACTGCAGAAAAAAATATATATATATATATATATATATACCAATGAATACAATATAAAATAAAATACATAGGTATGGGACTAGAGAGATAGCTCAGTGGCATTGCACACGAGTGCACTTAAGTGCAGGTAAAACTACATAAAAATAAAATAGGTATAATGAAAAATGTTAATGAGAATTTTTAAAATTGACATATTCCTAAGTGTGTATATACATAACTATATGAATAAAGGAGAAATTAAAAAATATTCCTGCTTGCCCTTTGAAGCCTCATTCAGACTTACACACACTTTTTTTTTTTAAAGACCACATTCCTAGTTGGTATTTCCTTTCTGCCTCCTTTCTGGACTCCTGAATCTTTGAATATGACCGTCATCCTTTACATTATAGGCTAGATCTTTTTCTACTTTTCCTACTCTACCTTTGAAAACTTGGTCTGTTTATTAGGGAAGGATCTTAGTGTGTTGTCTGGAGCCCAGTATACTTGAAAGGGAGCACTGCCTGTTAAAGACTTTACCAGGGGAAAAAGAGGAGGAGGGATCAATTTTTTGGGTGATCCTTGGGGAAAAAAATAGACCATAGACACATACCTTAATGTATAGTTACTTTTCAACAAATTTGTATTCAAAACAAATAGTGTCTAGTTACAAGGAGTGTCAAGAAGGCTACTTTCTGCTGTTGAAGTATTTTTGTCTTTTTGGTAATGAGCCTGAGCCTTTAATGATGCACCAGTGCTCCAGCTCAGTTGAAGTATTTCTGCCCAGTGGTACATGGCTACTGAACAGTTCAACCTTGCTTCAGTTAGATTTAGATGTTCCATGGTGAGTGGAAGAAGTGGGTGGGTCATTTCCTTCATGAATGAAAATATGCACATCTCTTTGTATTGGGACAAAAGGAAGTATGAATCAGGTATGGTGGCCGTGCCTGCAGTCGCTACTCTTAGGAACAAGAGGATCCTGAGTTTTGGCCGTTTGGACTGTCTGGAGAGGGAGGGAGGGAGAAGGGGAGAGGGAAGGGGAGAGAAATTTAAAAATTAGATAAATGCATTATAGTAGCAGTTTATAATATATTATTAAACTTGATGTGTGAAGCAGGTTTGTGTTGAGTTTAAGGGAACAGCAGCATGTTACTACAAATCAAATACTGCTTTCTTTACTAGCGTTTGCCTTGTTGCCTTAGGCATGATATCATTGGCACTGTTTTTATCAAGAGAAAAGACCTACTTATTAAGGGCCTATACTACCTATACCTATATGGTAAAAACTGCTGCTTTATTTTAGATCATCTCCTGTACACATCATAGCTACTAGCAAAAGTTTACATTCCTATGCACGCCCTCCACCAGTGTCCTCTTCTTCAAAGAGTGAGCCAACCTTCTCTCATGACCACTGGAAGGAAGAAACACCAGTAAGACATGAAAGGGTGAGTTTATTCATGAAGTTAAACTTTTACAGAGTTTATGTAACAATTGAAAAACATTAACCTTCCCCATACAGGAATTCATTAGAGGTATATAGGGATGAAAAATAGTATGTTTGTTGCATTGTTACATTAATGATCTGCATTTGATTTTATATATACTTCTATTAACTGTTAAGAAAGTTTATTACAAATGACAACATAACATTTAACTAAAACTTGCAACAACTTCAGTATTGAAATCATACTTTCCTTAAGCTTAGGATGATTGTAGGCTTCAGCTAGAAATAGGTATTAAAAGATCTATTTAAAAAAGAAGAAACAAGCCGGGCGTGGTGGTGCATGCCTGTAGTCCCAGCACTTGGAAGGCAGAGGCAGGTGGATCTCTGTGAGTTCAAGGCCAGCCTGGTCTACATAGTGAGTTCCAGGGGCTGGAGAGATGGCTCAGCGGTTAAGAACACTGGTTGTTCTTGCAGAAGACCTGGGTTCGAATCCCAGCACCCACATGGCAGCTAACAGCTGTTCGTAACTCCAGTCCCAAGGGATCCAACAGCCTCTTCTGACCTCTGCGGGCATTGCATGACACAGGTGCACTTAACTACATGCAGGCAATACACACATACACATAAAATGAAAATAATAAATAAAATTTAAAAAAACAAAAAGCTGTGCTTTGCTTTTAATTACAGCAGGGAGGCAGAGGCAGGGAGATGTTTATGAGATCAAGGCCAGCCTGGTCTACATAGCAAGTTCTAGGCCAACTGGAGCTACAGGGAGACCTTGTCTCAAAAACCAATAAAAATAAAAACACGGGCTGGAGAGATGGTTCAGTGGTTTAGAATATTGGCTGCAGAGGACCTGGGTTCAGTTTCCAGCACCCACGTGGTGGCTAAGAACTGTCTGTAACTCTAGTTCTAGGGGATTTCACTCCTCCTTCTGAACTCCCATGGGCACTGCACGCACTTACATACATACATATAGGCAAAACTCTCATACACATAAAATAAAAACAAAAAATTAAAAGAAAAAATGCTGAAACGACTTGAGCAGTTTCTGTTTTTCTCTACAGGCAAACAGTGAATCAGAGTCTGGCATTTTCTGCATGTCCTCCCTGTCAGATGATGATGATTTGGGATGGTGCAATTCCTGGCCTTCAACTGTTTGGCACTGTTTTTTAAAAGGTAAAGAAACAGTTAAATGTTTTATAACTGACTTGTTTAGCACACTAGTCACGTATCTAATACTTGTTTGCTAATTCAATTTTAGGCACACGACTGTGCTTTCATAAGGGAAGCGATAAGGAATGGCAAGATATTGAAGACTTTGCTAGAGCTGAAGGTTGTGATAATGAGGAAGAGATCCAAATGGGCACTCACAAGGTTTATTTCAAATCCTTCTAAACAACTTCAGAACCTTTCAAAATCAACATAAGGTTTAATGTGAATCCTGAAGATTATCCTGTGTTCACATTCATGTTTAAATGCTACCTTCTACTTCACATAGGGATTTTGTGGTAGCCTGCTGCCAATCCTGACAGTAGGAACATAACCTTTCCATTTATGCTTTCTAACACATATGTTGCTTAGCATTTTTTTAATGTTTTATGCATTTTGTGATATAGAAAACTAAATTGGCATTAAAATAATAATCAGAGCCTTAAGTTCTCAAATCAACAGTGTAATTTCCTCTGTCGTTAATTGAGAGTTTATTGCTAATTTTAAGATTTATTACTATTATTATTATTATTGGTCTTTTTTAAAAATATTTTTTTATTATTTTTATTTTATGTGTATGTGTGTATTGCCTGCTTGTAGGTAAGTGCATCTGTGTCATGCAGTGCCCGTGGAAGACAGAAGAGGCTGTCAGATCCCCTGGAACTGGAGTTACAGACAATTGTTAGCTGCCATGTGGGTGCTGGGATTTGAACCTAGGTCTTCTACAAGAACAACCCGTGTTCTTAACTGCGAAGCCATCTCTCCAGCCCCTATTATTGGTCTTTTTGAGACTGGGACTCCCTATAGCCACAGCTGGCCTGGATTCACTGTGGAGACAGGCTGGCCTCAAACTCACAGAGATCCATCTGCCTCTGCCTCCTGAGTGCTGGGATTAAAGGCATGTGTCACCATGCCTGGCTGGTTTATTATTGATCTTTTATGTGCATGAGTGTTTCGCCTGCATGTTGCCTGCAGTGCCCTCAGATCCCAGAAGAGGCCATCAGATCCTCTGTGACTGGTGATACAAATGGTTGTGAGCCACCATGTGGGTGCTGGGAACTGAACCCAGCTTCCTCTTGCAGGAGCAGCAAGTACTCTTAACTCCTGAGCCATCTCTCCAGTCCTATACTCTTACTTTTTAAACTTCAGTAAACTACCATTTTGTATATTAATAACCAAAAACAGTGAGCAACATTAGGATAAATAACTTGACACATTTTACTTTGATAACCTTTTAGTTTCTCCTGCAGGCAGAAAAAAATGGCAGTATAAAGTATACCCTTTTAAAATTCCCTTTTGGAGCCTACTGTCTGCTATTGAATTTCTTGTAAAAAGCCTTAGCTGTCTCTAGTGTTCTCATCTTGATGTTAATTCTTCATCCTCTTACATAGCCTGATTTTGGCTTCTCCTAAAATTGTCTTGCAGTCTGAAATCTCTGCAGCCTTTGCCACATTGGATTTGTTCCTGACATTGTCTTCCATCAGTTTGTACATCATGGAAATACCCTAATTCTCAGTCTTTTGATTACTGCTTGCCTGCCCATAATGGCAAATTTAAGATAGTGTTCTTCCCCTCTTCCCTCTCCATATCCGGGCCTATCTGCCAGTAATGTCACCAGCACCTCAGGCATCTTGTGGCCAGTACTCTAGACTAGAGTTAAATGTGGGCCCTTTCTCGAGCTCCTACAGCAACTGTTTACATGTGACTGATTTTAGGAAAATGGTTAACCTTTTGGGATTTGGCTTCCTGATCTGTAAAATGAGGTCAGATTTAAATCTTGCATTTGAAGAAATAGAAGACTGTAATTTGACTTTAAAACACATACCCTTCCCCTTCCCAACTGCATGTTAGACATTTCTACATGAATGGCGATCAATTTTTGCACTCGGCTTAGTATGACACAAACTGCATTCATCTTGTTCTTTTCTTCTCTGGCTCAGTTTCTCTGTATTCCTTTAGGTATCTTTGATTACCAGATTCAAAACCATGGAGTTGGCTTTTATTAACCTTCATATTCAGTTGATTGTATTTCCATAAGGATTTTCAACAATCATTCTCATTATTTTGTTGATGTACTAGTATACTAATTGAATGCCATGGCTAGCCATTGGCATGTTTATTTTTCTGTGTGAATGCAAGGGTAAACTTCATGTTTTGCTCATGTGTTTCCTGAGCATACCACCTGGCATGTACTAAATACTCAGTAAATATCCATTTAATTTAAATTTATCTGGTTCTGTCATCCAGGGTGCTTAATAGCTCAAGACTTAGAATGGGGCTTATGGTCTCAAATAATTTAATCCGGGGCTTGAGAGATGACTCAGTGATTAAGAGTACTTGCTGTTCCTGCAGAAGACCTGGGTTTAGTTCCCATTGGATGGCTCACAACTGCCTGAGCAGATATCTACCTCCACACACGTGTTGCACTTACACACACATATACACAAAATAGATACAAGTAAGTCTTAAATAAAGAGAGCTCCTTCTGCATCATTACCATCTATATTAATAAAAATACTTCCAGGAGACCCTCTTTCAAAAAGATCCATTGACTTCTTAGTACCATCTAAGTGAAATTTAATTACTTTGCCTCTCTCTAGGCTCCTTCTGTAGCCTCTGTTTTTCAGACTTAATTTGCCCTAAATCTGAACTTACCTCTTATTTTTAGCAAATGCTCAGAATTCTTCAAAGAAGTTGTTAAATGGCATCTGTTATTGGTACAAGGCATTTTCTTCCTAAATTTGATCCATCTTTTGTATCCCAGTTGTAATGAAAATGAAAATCCTTCCTAATCTCTGTCCTAGAATTAGTGTCTTCCTTTATTAAACTTCATCATGTTATTTATACTTGGGCTAAAATGCTTTAGTCCAGTTTGCCATGTATACTGTAGTTATGTTTCTTCACTACTGATGTGAAAGCTCTTTAAAGCTAGGGATTCAGTCTTAGTTATTTTTACCTTTTCCAAGATTATAACATATTGGGAATTTCACTGTGTTGAATTGAACATTTCCAGTTCATTTACTCTGTTGCTTTCAGGGCTATGGTTCGGATGGTCTAAAGTTGTTGTCACATGAAGAGAGTGTATCTTTTGGTGAGTCGGTTCTGAAATTGACATTTGATCCTGGTACACTCGAAGATGGCTTGCTTTCTGTCGAGTGTAAGCTGGACCACCCTTTCTATGTTAAAAATAAAGGTAGGTCTTTTGAATTTATAGTAACTTAAAGAAACCTTCTTACTTCTATATTTAGGTTTTGTGGCTTTATGAGTAAGAATAGATTTGAAAATTTATTTCAAGTCAAATAAAACTGCCATAGGAAATGCTTTTAATAATGCTTAATAGTGTTTAAGCATCTCAGCCGTAGTCAGATAAAACTTTCCTATGAGTATGAGAAATTTCAGTCATGTAGCATACTGTAAGCTCTCTGTTAGCTTGGGGAATGGAATATTCTGGTAACTACATTTTTGTTAAAGTTACCAAGTAGGCTATAAACTGGAATTACTCTTTAGAGCTTTATTAGAGTAATACCATGTTTAGCATGATTTAATAATTTAGAGACTATTTCTTAGTCTCACCATCATTTATTACCCAGCCATTTTGTCGGTGGATAGACGTGCTGATAATCTGACAGTGTTCTATACATATAATACTGAATTAAACTAGTTTTCAAGGGCTTTTACATTGCTGAAAGGAAACATTTACCTAGTATTTATTTATTGCAAAGTAAGAAACTTGTCATGTTAGATTTTAAGTAGCACCTTTCTTTTTAATGTCTTTTATAATTGGGGTGCTTTGTGACATTCTTTACTATGCATTGTTGTTTAACTTTAGGTTGGTCATCATTTTATCCAAGCTTGACTGTGGTACAGCATGGCATTCCATGTTGTGAAATTCATATTGGTGATGTATGTCTACCTCCTGGACACCCTGATGCCATTAATTTTGATGATTCAGGTGTTTTTGATACATTTAAAAGGTAATATTGGGTTCTGTTTTGTTTTTTTTTTTTCCTGTTAAAGTTTATCCTCTACCGATTGCTGAATCAAACATAAAACTTTACAAAATAGTAAAGATTTAACAGTTACAAAATGGCAGGGGAGATGGCTCAGCAGGTTAGGTGCTCACCTCAAGCATGAAGATTCCCTAGAACCCATGAAAGTGCTGGGGTAGGTGTGGTGGCCTGTGTGTAATTCTAGCACTGGGAAGACGGAGATGGGATTCTTGGAGTAAGCTGGCTAGCCAGACTAGTCAATGAATGAGCTCTGGGTTCAGTTGGGAGACCCTGCCTCAATGAATAAGATAGAGTTCGATTGAAAAGATATCCCATGTCAAATTTGGGCTGCTGCACAGAAGAGTGCATATGCATGCACACATACAGATCACACGCACACACACACAATTACAGAACTATTTAAAATATATATAGTCAGCACTTGGTATATGTAATACCAGCACTCGGGAGTCACACGCAGGTGGAGCTTTGTGAGTTTGAGGCCAGCCTAGTCTATGTAGTGAGGTCTACACCAGCCAGGGCTACATGAAACCTGTGCCCTCCCCCCAAAAAGTACATATATCTGTATGTAGTATTTGATGAAATGAAAAAATATTAGGTGATTGAAGGAAAATAATAGCTAATGAGTTTTGTATAGAGTAGTCATGGGAAGGATGAGTTTATAAAACATTTAGGATTAGAAGATTGTCAAATGTTATATGACCCAAGAGTTTAGTTGATCACCTTTGATAATTATATAAATAAATTGGCAGCCAAGCATGGTGGCACACACCTGCAAATCCAGTACTTGGGAGCTGGAGACAGGAGGATCAGGATTATAAGACTAGCCTTTAGCTACATAACAAAACCCTGTAATAGAACACCCAAACAGAAATACCCAAGATGTTATTGTTTTCATATATTTTAAGCAGTCCATAAATCTTTTAATAATACTCATTTTGGCCAGTGATACTAGTTACATAGTTTAATAAAACAACAAAGCTGACAAAAAAAGTTGTCATTAAGAAAGACTTAAAAGAGAGGGAAGCAGTTTTTCCTTAGGTCTTGTTTATAAGTGCAAAATATGACAAGAACAAACCCCCTTCCCCCAATGAGTCTTTAACTTTTAGGAAGGTTGACCAACTGTCCTGATTTATTTTAGGATGTTTCAGGTTTTAGCACCAACCATCCAGTATCCCTGGAAACCTCTCAGTCCTATACAAACTGAGACAGTTTATCCTCAGTACCCCAGAAGGTACCCAGAGAAAGTCTGCATGTGTATATCTGGGATTTTGAAGATTCATTCTAATTACCAAATCCATAGGTATATGTGGCTACTTAGAGAAATCTAAAAATTCCTACTGGCCTGTACATTTCGTTTTACTCACTTGAGTGTAATGTTAATATATCTTACAAAGGTAAAGTGAGACTTATTTAAGAAGTAACTAGGGTAGGGTCTGGTGTAGGCCATTTGTCTAGGAAATGTCTATGAGAGTAGTCGCCATGCTGTTTCATTCCTTCATATATATTCTTCGAAAAACTGTGTAGAAATAGGACATAATTTTAAAGATTAACTTAAGTTTTCTTAGGATATAACTAGTGTGCTTTAGTAAGAATGTAACCAGATAGGAAAGTTTAGTAAGATTTGGCTTTATCTTACAAAGGTGAATATCAGCGATCCTGTTCCTAGATTACATATATCTAAAGAAGTAAATCCTTTTTTATTTGTTTTTGTTTGGGTTTGTGTATGTGTGTGTGAGCATGTGCATATCATGACATACATGTTGAAATCATAGGACAACTTTCAGGAAGTTGATTCTCTCTTTCTACCATGAGGGTCCTGGAGATTGAACTCAGGTCTTGAGGTTTGGTGGCAAGTTTCTTTACCCACTGAGCCATGTTACCATCCCAAGAATTAAATTCTGGTAGATGTGTATAAGCAGTTATATAAAAGAACTTTATAATATTACTCATGACAGCAAAAATGTGAATACTGTATCAATATTTATTAACTGAATTTTACCACTTACAGTATAATCAACTGGAATTTTTATCAGATTAATGAACCTTAGCTATACATTTTAAAGCATTGAATCAATTTAAAAAATAATGTTGAGGATGGAGAGATGGCTCAGCAATTTAAGAGCACTGGCTGTCTCCCAGTGGACCCAGGTTTGGTTCCCAGTATCCACATGGTGGTTAACTACTGTCCTACTGTCCGTAACTCCAGTTCCAGGGGACCTGACACCTTTTTCTGACCTCTGCAGGCATTGCATGACACAAATGTATTTAAATACAAGTAGACAATACACTCATACACATAAAATAAAAATAAAATATTTTTTAATGTTAAGTAAAAAATTAGTCTCAGAAATATATATAGTATGTCTAATAAATTTATATTTTATAATAAAAACATTTTTTAATTATTGATATGCCAGGAGCCCCCTGAGACCACTGGACTCAGAAGACTTAGCATTACTTATGCTTATGCCTCTGCCCTAGTATAGCAAAGGAATCAAAGCAAAATCAAGAAAGGGGAAAAAGCATAGGTAAAATGTACAGGAAGTCAGGCTTTTAGGAGTTCTTGCCCAGTGTATCCTTAATTCTTAGGAGTGAATAAGTATGAGCATACATGAAATGTTTTCTGCCAGAGAAGTTTGTTAGACACTCAGGACCTAGGATGTTTTTAAAAATATATTTTATGTGGTGGTGCACACCTTTAATCCCAGCATTTAGGAGGCAGAGGCAGGCGGATCTCTTGTGAGTTCAAGGTCAGCCTGGTCTACATAGTGAGTTCCAGGATAGTTGGGGCTACAGGGAGACCCTGTCTCAAAAAAACCCAAAAATCAAACAAAAAAAACCTTTATTATTTTTATGTGTATGAGTGTATTGCCTGCATGTATGTATCACCCGTCCTGCAATGCCCACGGAGGTCAGAAGGAGGGCCTCAGATCCCCCTGGAACTGGAGTTAGGGATGGTTGTTAGCTGCCATGTGGGTACTGGGAATATAGCCCCTCATGCTGGCTTCTTAAGGGAGATGATACCTGACATGAGGAGGGCAAAGGGAAGAAGGGCAGAAAGATAAAACACCATAAGAAAATCCCAGAATATATTCCTGGGTATACTGAGGAGTTTGGTGCATTGTTGAGCCCCTGGAGTTTCTTTACTGTGTACTAGTCTGTAAGGACATCTATGGAGTGGGGCAACTGCCTGAAATGGCATTGCAACTGAAGAAGTATTAAACAAATTTCTTTATCAAGAATAGTTCATTAAAGGTCAGCTCTGGTATCAACTGAAGCATCTCACAAAATATATTTTTCTAAAAGCACTAAATTCCATTTTGTTGGGGCAAGTTTGAGGTCATGATTTACAGAAAGGAAATTTAAGTACTTTCTAGCTTGGTCAGAGACAGAAGTCAAGACTAAATTGATAAACTTCTAAACCTATGTTGAGATTCTGCGACAGAAAAGAAACTCCCACATGAGCCTGATTTGAAGCCCATTCTGAGACACTGAAAATTAAGGTCAACTTTTTAGGCAGTAAGGCAGGCTTGAAACCATCACTGCAGACCTTGTAAAGCTGGCATTTTTGCTCCAAGTAATGTGATAAGTTATTGTGGGCCCATTATATGTGTGTCTTATTTATTCTTCATTACTCTCGTTTTACAGAGGGAGGGACAGATAACAGATTGATTCAGTGGCTCTTACGTACCAATCTAGGCCACTAATTAGGATGACTATAGGTTATCCTCATTGCAGTGATACAATTCCAGTCTCTGCCTTTAGTATTTTACATTTATTGTTCTTCAGCAATACTGCATAGTGTGTGTATATTAATCTTTATTTTTCCATTGAATAAACTGAGACATTAAGTAATCTGAGACTAGAAGATTAATTTTTCCAAGGCCATATTACTAGTAAGTGGCAAATGCACTAAAATACAGGCATGCCTCTTTGCTTCCAGTCTCATGAGTGAAGTGGGTTGGTAGATGGTATGGTATGCTGATTGATGGGCAGTGTGATCCGGTAGGAGTGTGTACTCTAGAGCTGGGCTGCCTGCCTTCACATCCTAGCTGCTCAGTGGGCCTGATGTGGAAGTTGTGTAACTTTAACTTTTGTATGGCTTAAAAAACAAAACAAAAAAACCCCTGTAAAATGAAGATGATGATTTTTTAGGTAGGATTAAATAAGTTAGTATATGTGATTTGGTAATAGGCACCACATTATTGTAGAGTTTGCCTTTAAGAGTATAATGATTAAACAGTGGAGGTGTTTGAGGAATAGCATGTACAAAAAGTAGAAGTGGTCAGTGATGAGAACAAATGCTTACCTGAGATGGTGTATTACTTACTCTTCTGTTGCTGTTATAAAATACCATGACCAGAGCAACTTACAGAAGAGTTTATTTTCGGCTGTGGTTCCAGAGGGCTGATCACATTTCATCACACAGGAAGCTGAGAGAGCAAACTAGAAGCGGGGTGAGGTTATCAAGTTTCAAAGCCTGCCTCTATTACAGTACTTCCTCTGACAAGGCTGTACCTCCCCAAGGTTTCATAACTTCCCCCAGTCAGTGCTACCAGCCAGGACCCAGTGTTTAAATTTGTGAACCTATGGGGGACATTTTATTTTTTGACAATTTTCATTCAAGCCACCATAGATGGTATAACAAAAAATTTAAGCTATTTAAGAAGATGCTGTCATTTTTTTAACTTACTATTTTTATTTTATGTGTATGAGTGTATTGCCTGCATGTATATACACTGCACCTGTGTTGTACATGGAGGTCAGAAGAGGGCATCAGATCCCCTAGAACTGGAGTTACAGATGGTTGTTAGCCACCATGTGGGTATTGGGAACTGAACCTGGGTCTTCTGCAAGAGCAGCCAATGCTCTTAATAAGCACTGAATCATCTCTCCAGCCCCACTGTATCAATTTTTAATGCTGTATTTGTGTCACAATCCTGAATTCTGTGATTGAGTATATCAGCCCAATGTGAATTTTATCTACAATAGAAATAGATGATAGATTTTGGCCACTAGATGGTGGAGTTTTCATATTTTTTGAGTAGCTTATTCTGTGTCTTTTGATATTTTAGATTATAATTAGTTTTTCTTAAATAGAGATAAATAGATTGTATACAGTACCTGTTTGATAGTTTTCTAAACTTTATTTGGGAGGAACTTAAGATGTTTTATAAAAGCCCTGAGGGTGGGGAGAGGGCATACTGACTTCTAAGCATCCATTATATGATAATTTTGAGCTTAGTAATTTTAAGTACATTTTATTTCATATAATACATTTACAAAAAAAGACACTCGTGTCTGAAAATTTATAGAAGTCATATTTACTGTTTGCAGTTAATGGCCTGGACCTGCTTAGTTCATTTAGTTCTTTGTGTCTATTTTTAAATTATTTTCTAATTTCCTGTTTTTAGGTGTATGCTATTCCTATTTTGATACCAAAATTTCTGTTTTAGAGAAAGTATTAGTTACTGGGTTCAGAATAGACACCAAAGAAAAGGTTTTGTGCTGAGAAGAAAATACAGGCTGAAAGTTAACATAGTTGGATGAAAGGAGAATTCTTTTGGCTGGTTTATCTTTAGGCTGTGGTCTGCATTAGCTCTAATTTCAGCTAATATTTTAATTAGATGATTGTTCACCTTGCATTTAACCATTGGCATTGTGAGGCACTGTAATAAGAGTAGGGAAATTTGGGCCTTTGGCTCCTCAGTATGTGGCTTTGAATGAATGACTTTTTCTCCTAGCCTCTTTCTTCATATAAAAGAGGAGCTAAAGGGATCCTGCAAGTGGTTTTGTTGAGAAGGGAGAGAATATGAATAGATTGTTTCCATGCTTGTGCAGACTGAACTAATTCTTAACAAAATGTGAACTTTCCTGATAAGGGTGGGTTTTTACAATGAACTTTTAAGATATTAGCTATAATATATGAATAATAATGGCCTTTTTAGGGGATTTGATTATGTTAGGATTCTTTGTGTCTACACAAATTATCAGATTGCTATGCATTTGAAGTTTCTTAGCCATGTTTAACAGCCTTTTGGAGGGTGGTGCTTTTCAGACAGGGTCTCACCTTGGTTTTGCCTCAAAGTTGAGATGGATCAGCCTGAGCCTCCTGAATTCCAGGAACACTGAGATTATAGGCCTGTGCACTACACCTGGCCACTCTGAACAGCTTTTGGCTGTCCTTCTCTCACCTCTGTCTTCTGTAGGATTTAGTTCTGGTGATATTCTTGTCAATCATTTTAATTCCTTAGATCTAGATTCCTCTAGGCAAGAAAGGAGATTTTCTGGTTTGTTAAAAAGTGACTCTAGTAGATTTCAGTGGGTGCCAAGGATCTGAGTGTAACCAACCATGACTAGTAATAATCAGATACATACAGATTAGAGACACATGTGCCAACATTTAAGTGTTAATTAGCAAAAACAATGAGTCTTTCTGTAAGAAACAGTACATTGTAAAATGAAATGGCGATCTTTTTTAAAGGTTAAAAACTGATTCAATTTTATGTCTTACAGGGTTTATGCTGAGTTCAATACTGTATAACTGTATTAATTCAACTGTGAACCTAAAAATTTTTATGGCCCCTTTTGAAAGAGATGTATCTTTGCTCTGGAAATTGTTATTGAATAGGTTAAAGCTGTTATGAACTGCTTCTTCTGAAAAAAAAAAAAAGAAAATTATTTTTTTTAAAAAGTGAATCTAAGGCTAGAGAGTTGGCTCAGTGGTTAAGAGGAGCAGTGACTGCTCTTTCAGAGGACCCGGGTTCGATTCCTAGCACCCACATGGAAGCTACAAACCATCCTTAACTGCAGTTCCAGGGGAATCTGAAGCCCTCTTCTGACCTCTGTGGCATTGCACAACACGGGTGCACTCACATACATGCAGGCAATTCACGAATACACATAAAAATAATAATTTTTTTTAAGTTAATCTAGCCATGCATGGTGGCACACACCTTTAATCCTAGCACTTGGGAGGCAGATCTTTGTGAGTTGGAGGCCAGCTGGGGCTATAGGGAGACCCTGTTTCAAAAAGACCAAAATTTTTTAAAAAAGTGAATCTAAAGAACAAACAGGATGTGTATAGGATCTGGAGGAGTTACTTGCCCTGAATAAAATTCACCGGTTATAACATTCCTTTGAGGTCTTAGAGGTTGGCTTTTTTAAAAAAAAAAACTGGTAATTTCTCAGTTGTATACATGTTTTTTCTTTCAAGCATGTATCAGTAGCATAAGTTGTTAATGTATTAGGAAAGATGCATTGAAATAATTAAGTAGATGGTAGTTTTAGAAATTATATCCAAATTAATTGAAACCATTTTTTTAAAAATTTGTAGCTATGACTTCACACCGATGGATTCTTCTGCAGTCTATGTGTTAAGTAGTATGGCTCGTCAGCGTCGTGCATCTTTGTCTTGTGGAGGACCTGGTGGCCAAGATTTTGCAGGATCTGGATTCAGTAAAAACTGTGGCTCACCTGGATCATCACAGCTCTCTTCCAATTCTTTATATGCTAAAGCTGTCAAAAACCACAGCTCAGGGACTGTGAGTGCCACTTCTCCTAATAAGTGCAAAAGACCAATGAATGCCTTCATGCTTTTTGCCAAAAAATACAGAGTTGAATATACTCAGATGTATCCAGGGAAAGATAACAGGTAAATAGTAATAATCCTGACTGTAATTTTTACTGCAGTTTGTATTAACTGGGGCAGCTAGAGTAAGCTTACTTCAGTAATTTTTTGACCCCCCCCCTCCATTTTCTTAGGTTGATTTCAAATGAGTTATTTTTATAATATATAGACAAATTATATAGGACACCTTAGTGGTAAGAATCTCCTATTGAAAATTACAGTAAATTTCATTTACCTACTATAGGACAAGTTTCAACAACTGACAGTTCATATTTATTAGAAAAGACTTGTGCTTCCTTGTATCAGATTTTCAGGGCTTTATAACAGTCTTACTGTGGAATGTGCAGGCATTGATAATTTATAGCAAGGCGCCAGGCTTGCCAAAACTTAGCAAGTAGAGCCCAGGACTCAAAAGGAACTTTAGCCCTATTTCCTGTACCCTTACCCCATTTCAACATTCTCTGTCAGTCAGTCCAGTTGTGTCCTTCGTATGTCCTTCGTAAGTTACCTTCTAATCGTCCATTTCTCTGAGATTCAGAACTACCATTTCCTTTATCTTTGCCATCATTACTACATTGAATTTTGAATTCAAGCTTTAATTAAAGACCTTAATTCTGAAAATACTACCTACAGTTTAGAAAGAAGCTTCACATCCCAACTGTATCCTTGAGAGTTGATGTGTATGTGCAGAATAGCTTGTCCTAATACTGTTTATTTCCAGAATCCAAAGTGTGGAACTATGGAGTAACACATGCAAAAGGCCTTTTCAATACTGTTGAAATGTTTAACTATTGGGTCTCTCATTTGTGTGACTCCCAAGTAGTTAACCTTCCATTTCTTCATCAATAAAAGAATGGTTTTAATATTTCTTTAATTCAGTTTTTAGATATAGTCTATGATGAGTAAGATGTAATACTTTTATAGAAAATGCACTTCTAAAATAAAAAGGCATTTTTTAAGAATTAACTTAGACCCCCCCACACACACACTTTTTTTTTTTCCTGAGACGGCCATTTTGGAGACTTCTTGCCAGGCACAGGATATCTCTTTCTGTACCTATCTGGTACTTGGTATTAAATGTCCTTTGGCATTTAGAAATAGGACTTGTATCCCTATGTTATTAGTAAGCCTTTTTCCCTAACTATTGAGAGACAGTGGGTATACTTTTTGGATTTACTTTAATTCTGGATAAAATGGATGCTCCTAAAAGAATAAATCTCATTTGAATTTTTTCCTATTTTTTAAAAATAATTTATTATTTTTATTTTATGTATATATGTGTATATTGTCTATATGTAGGTAAGTGCACCCGTGTTGTGCAATGCCAGTGGAGGACAGAAGAGGCTGTTGGATCCCCTGGAACTGGAGTTATGGACAGCTGTTAGCTGCCATATGGGTACAGGGATTCAAACTCCAGTCTTCTGCAAGAACAGCCAGTGTTCTTAACCGCTGAGCCATCTCTCCAGCCCTTTTCTATTCTTTTTAAAGGTCTCTTTATCAAGATTATTGCCCACATTGTTCATAACTTACTCTTTGCATTTTAGCATTGCTCCCATGTGATTGATGCATTAGTAATAATCTAACATGAAAGGATGTCAGATCTACCTTTTTCCAAACGGAACAAGGGAAATTTGAAAATTTTCCCTTTCTCTATAAAGATATTTCTTGAGGGCAGAATATAGACTAAAATAAAAGCTCATGGAGATACATAGTCCAGTTGATGTAAATATTAGTATGGCTGAAAATTTCACAAAAAATGGATAATGTTTATTTTTTATCATTGTGAAGGAAGGGAATGCAGGTTCTAGTCTTCAGTACTGTGTTATCCATCATGTTTTGATGTAAAGAGTAAACTTCTCAAATGTCATGTAAGAACTCCATTCAGAAATATGCCAACCAGTATATAATGCCTTTAACCAAAAATTGATGTGTTAACATCCAATAAAGGATATAGCACATTCAGTTGTTTTAACATAGTGGGTTTAACAAGACAGATACACTTACTCTACATTTAGGTAGCAGGGCTTCTGTGGTTACTGTTCTCCTGAAGCACCAGTGCCTGCCTGTGGCTTCTTAACCACGTGGGACAGAAATCATGTTCTGTACTCTACAGTCATTCCAGTATTCTCGTGTTTGAGTGCCATGGAATAGCTAAAATGATTCACGGAATGTGGAAATGTGTGTTCTTGGTGAAAGTGCTTTAATAGGTGTGGTAGCAGAATGACTTAGTTAAATGGGAAAATTGTTTGAACTGTGTACAATGAGGTATCCTATCAGTTTGATTTCCTCTTTACCCTTTTGAGTTTAATCTAGTTTCTCATGTGTTAAATCTAAACATGACCTAAAGTGTACTTTATTATAAGAGATAAACTATAAGTCAAGGATAGTTTCCGCTACATTTCCACTTGGTCGCATGAATGAAAAAGAAGCTATAATAACCACGATGACTTTGATGGATTGTAAAGCACAAGAGAATTTTTTAGTACAAGTTGAAAACTTTATGCTGCTGATACTGAACTTTTGTATCTTAAACATCTTTTTAAGACCATTATAACAGTAGATCTAGTGGTAATTTAAATATTTTCTAACTTTGGAGAATAATTTCTAGCCATTTTAGATGTCTTTCAGCAATTGGAAATATTGGTACTATTCCAGAACTATGAACTGAGAAGGTTATGATAAATGGACTCATATGACTTGAGGTTTTGCTGGAAATGACTGATAGCTTTTACCTCTTTCCTTCTCTGTGTTAGATAAGCTTTTAAACTTTGTTTTTACATTTCTGCCTGTAGTATCAGCAGTTGAAAAGAATTTTAAGAAAAGTTTACATTATGCAAATATTGTTTTACAGAGCCATAAGTGTGATCCTTGGTGATAGGTGGAAGAAAATGAAGAATGAAGAAAGAAGGATGTATACACTAGAAGCAAAGGCTTTGGCTGAAGAACAAAAGCGTTTAAATCCTGACTGTTGGAAAAGGAAAAGAACAAATTCGGTACAAGTTAGCAAGTAATTTCTTAAAATGATACTGACTTACCCCATCGGTGTACTGACATGTTGGAGCACTTGTTAGAGCTTTTAAAGGTTGGGTGGATGCTACGTCATAGCATTATTATACTTCAAACCTAGTAATATTTTCACAGCATAGGAGCAAAGACTGCCTTTCTTTTTATCCACTAGGAACTTCCATAGTAATGGAAAGCAAAATTTCAAGCCAGCTTATAAAGAATATCCTAAATGTTGAGGTGGAAAGATTATTTTGGAATATGTTTCTAGTTTAGTTGAAAGATGGGCATCTTTAGCCTGTTAACAGTACAGTAGAAAATTTCTCTAAAATTTTGGTAGTGTGCCTCAGCCTTTCTTCTTGTAATTAGTAAGTAACATTTAAGCAGAATTCTACCACTGAAGGAAAGGCCTAGGAAATGTGGTAATATAAAAAAGTTTCACAGGGGGCTGGAGAGATGGCTTAGCAGTTAAGAGCACTGGCTGTTCTTGCAGAAGACCCGGGTTCGAATCCCAGCACCCACATGGCAGCTGACAACTGTCGGTAACTCCAGTCCCAGGCATTGCACGACAGGGTGCACTTACCTACATGCAGGCAACACACGCATACGCATAAAATAAGAATAATAAATAAAATATTAAAAAAAAAAGTTTCACAATGCTATCTTGGATAGACTCAATTCTTACAAATTTTCTTTACTAGACCCATCATCCTTAATGTTGAATGTTTTAGAATAATTGCCAAAAAACTGCATATGCCAGAACAGAATGATTTTTTATTTTGTTGGAAAAAAATGAAAAGATGAGGTTAACAGAAAGAAGGCTCGTTAAGGATGTTTTAAAGTAATTCTGTGTAATATGCAGGTTAAATGGCGCAAGAATTTTCTATCAAAGTGTAGTAGTCAGTTGTTAGAGGTAGTTTATCTTGATTCTGGAAGGTTTATTTTATTCAGTCAAGCTCTCATGTAGCCCAGGCTGGCCTCAAAAGTGCTGGATAGTCAACAATGACTTTCAATTTCCGATCTACCTTCTAAGTGCTGTGTAACACAACACCTGGGTTTTATATGTGTATGTATGTGTTTGTGCAGACACATGTGGTAGGGGCAGAGGACAAGCTTGGGTTTCGGTCTTGCCTTCTACTGTAGACATTGATTTTATGCAGTGCTGGGGTCATTACCTAAGATTTGGTGCCTTGCTAGGCAAGCACAGCACTCTTTAAAGTCACATCTCTAGTCCTACAAGTGCTCTGTTTAAACTCTTGAATTTTTAAAATATTTTATTTGTATGCTGGCGTGGTTGTGTATTCCTTTAATCCAAGCACTCAGGAGGCAAAGGCATGTGCTGAGATCAAAGCTAGCCTGGTTTACATAGTGAGTTCCAGGCCAGCTGGGACTAAAAGGGGACTCTGGCTCAAAAATGTGTATGAGTGTTTTGCCTGCATATGTGTACATGCATCTGTGCCTGCAGTTGTTACAGAGGGCATTGGATCCCCTGGAACTGACATTCCAGATGGTTGTGAGCCTCCACATTTGTGCCAGGAACTGTACCCAGGTCCTCTGTAAGAGCAAGTACTCTTAATTGCCGAGCCATCTCTCCAGCTCCAAGTTCTCTGTTGTTTAGGATTTCATATGGGACATTACCAACATCCATTTTCTGTTTATGTTATTCTCTCATTTTCATAAATTTTCTGGAGACTTACACTATTAGCAAACTTTGAGAAAGCAATCTTCATAGGAAATATGTAATCATCTTATACATCTGATCTTTCATATAGGAGACTACTGAGTGTTGATTTGTGAGGTTTCACTGAGTTTAATTTTATTTCCACAGGGCTCTCAACAACATTAAACCGAGATGTGTCAGAAGTCTGTATCTGCATAAATACTGACTCTGGATGGAAAGACCAAGGTCTCACCTTTTGTCCTGAATTTGTGTGACCATAAGATACCGGTAGCATTGAGTCTTGAAATGATGTAATGAGTGAAGATTTGCTTTCTCCATTAGAGCATTAAGTAAGCTACAACTATCAACATTGTAAACCAAATTGCCTTATTTTCCTTCCAAACTTCATATATGTCTATCAGGTAATATAGGCTTGAAAATTGATATCCTGTGGTGCTAAAGTTCAGTAGAAAGAGAGGAGATGTGTATACATGTTATATTAAATTGTACGAAGGGGAATTTAAAAATATGTAACTGCTGTTTATAAAATCGGCTCCTTACTGCTTATTAATCTATATTGTACACATGACATCAGGAATGAAGCAGAAGCTGGGAGCTGGCCTTTCCATGAGCAGCCACCACATGGCCTAGCATCTGTGCCAAACACAGTCGCTTCTAGTCTGGCCGGTGCCAAGAGACTACATAACGTGGCGGGTGGATGGTGTCATTGTCCCGGCAAAAAGAGCCACCTGCTTCAGTTACCATGGGCATGCTGAGTGTGTACAGCAGGTGGCAGCACTCCTCCATGATTTCCAGTGGAGACCAAGCCCGCCAATAGTTAATAGCATTGGGATAGTCACTGTAATGGTGCTATTAACAGTTGACACCGTTGTATTTTTAACTTTGTTCTATATCTCCTCAGCCACATATCTTAAATATATGTTGTCATCATATCTTTATGGTGGGGGCAGACTTTGCACTTACTGCAGTGCAACACTTGCACTTTACTTTCCCTCCAACTATCTAAAATGAGAGCAAATACATTGGCGATTTAGCTGCTTTTGCTCTGTGCTACAATCATGGCTTCTTATGTTACTTACCAAGTGGTATTTTTGGTTAGGAATCACAGCTGTAAAACTGATTTCAGTTCATCACACTTCTTCATGATGTTGCCCCTCAATTTTGCACACTATATTCTTGTATATTATTTCAAATAAAATGAAAAAAAGTTTACCTCTGATTTTTGATTGCCCTTGACTGAATTTTATATATTATAGTTGTCAGAATGATTAGGAAGTAGAAAACAAATGTAAAAAATTTTTAAATTTATTTTTGTGTATGAATATTTTGCCTGTATGTATGTAAGTGCACCCTTGACATCCAGTACCCTTGGAGCCCAGAAGAGAACATCAGAGTCCCTGGAACTGGCGTTTTGGCCAGTTATTAGCAACCATGTGGGTGCTGGGAACTGAAACTGGATCCTCTTAAGCACTGAGCCACCTCTCCAGCCCCAGAAAACAAAATCCTAAATGAAGAGTTTGGTGTTATAATTAGGTTATTGATGGAGTTTTAAAATTTAAATAATGGGCTGGAGAGGTGGCTCAGCAGTTAAGAACATTGTCCTTGCAGAAGACCCGGATTCAAATCCCAGCACCCACATGGCAGCTAACAACTGTCCATAACTCCAAGTCCAAGGGATCTGACAACCTTTTCTGTCCTCTGCAGGCATTGCACAACATGGTTGCATTTACCTACATATAAAATATTTTTAAAATAAAATTCAAAGAATGTAAATAATGGAGTAAGGACAATAGCAAATGAGAACTTATATTACTATTTATAGAGAACCTTTGCAGGAAAAAAATTTATTTTTTAACTTGTCTTTGTTTCAAAGCTCCTGGTGTGTGTTTAATAAAATGACAAAGTATGAAGAAACCCTTGCTTCATGTAAAGATGTAGTATAACATTTAAAGAAGATATTTAAGCACGAGTCTGTCTCAGCTTTGAGGTTCTGTCAGAATCACTGTACTTTGCTGCATATTAATATCACTTTCAGGATATAGTCATAAGAATACTGATGTCTGACGTACTCTCAGGTATGCCAGTTAGCATGGGTGAAACTTGGGCATCAGAATATTTACGAGGTTCCCTGGTGATGTGAACCTGAATCAAGACTTGGGAATCACTGAGTTATGTACTCATAAGTAAAGAAAGGGGAAGGTCAAGGGGAAGCAAGGTAACTTGATCCTATCCCTTTACAAGCAGTGGGAACATGGTAACATGGGGGAACCCAATTGCATGATGAGGAAAAATTTTACTTTGTACAAAAATCTGAGAAAGGAAGAAAAAAGGAATAGTATCTTTGAAAAAAATCAGGTCCACACAATTTAAAGGTTGTGCTGATGAATCTATTTGGCATAGTAGAAGTGCTAGAGGTAAACAATAGATCAACAGGAAATACAGAAGAGTCAACTGATCTTTAGTAGATAGTAGCACTCAGTGTATCTAACTGCCACCTTTGAATGGGTTAGTGCCATGTGGAGATGAACAGGTTGCACATCACTGAAGAGACATAGCTTTCTGAAGCAGCTGAATCATAATGGGGTAAACTGGTGCAAATTCTTTGCCTTCTCTACTTTTCACTGATTGAACATAAGCTTCCAGGGCTCCCCTAGAAAACACAAAGGAAACAGTATCAAACTATTAATCCAACAGTTTAGGTTGTAGCAATATGAAAAATAGGTCAGTTTCTGGAACTGTTGTGCCCAGTTCCACAGCGCAAGTGGCCAGCAGCTTTTGAACAAACACTAGGAGTGCTGCAATAGTTACTCCAGTTAGGGAGGTGAAAGTCCAACCATTTCCAGTCTTAACATATTCAGAAGTGCTTCTCTGGCCTGCAAAGATGGGCTGTTTCCCTTTTCCCTACTTCCCTCCTGAAGGCTCCTGAGAAGCTCTGTGTTCACAAAAGCTCAGTAGGGGAGATAGCACCTTGGGCAAGATACTCAAGGGTCATGGGGGATGGGCCCTTTTGCACACACAGTAACACTAATAAGCATATAACAACATTCCTGCTATTTTGTAGACTGAGCAGCCTACAGCTACATTTGGGGGTCCTTAGTTTTTGGCAAATTATGTGATGAGCTTGAACGTATGCCTGTAGCACCATGCAGCCTTGGGCTTTTTCCTTTCTATGTCACCTAGGGCCACTTTCCGCCACCATGGTAGAGTAGATGCTCACTCAGCCCAGACAGTCTAAACAGCCTGGTCCTTCATGGGAAAAGTTTACTAACTCCCAAGCTAGTTCATCTGTTTAGGAAGAGCTAAAAACAAATGGGTCCCACTTTCAGATTTGAGCTTTTCAATAGAAATATAATAAAATTACTCTCTCATTTACATAATTCCTTTTTTTTTTCTTTTTGGTTTTTTTTGAGATAGGGTCTCCCTATAGCCCCATCTGGCCTAGTACTCACTATGTAGACCAGGCTGGCCTTGAACTCAGAGAGCTCTGCCTGTCTGCCTCCCAAGTGCTGGGATTAAAGGCATGCACCACCACACTCAGCCTCATTTACATAATTCTTAACTGTTTTGGTGCTGGTATTATTTGTTCCAAAACCCTGGAATGTTCAACTTTGGTCAGATGTATTCCTTTCTTTCCCCTTTACTTATGGTGAAGGACTTTGGTTTCCAGCTGTCTTTTGGACATTTTCTGTAACATTTGCTTCTGGGTGTTCTTCAGTGCCCCCTATCAGTTATCTGGTACAGTGTTCTCTGCCTGCCCTTCCTTCAATTAAGGGAATCAATCTGAAATTCTGTATTCTGAAGTTCTCTTTCGCACTTACCCAGTCAGTTACCAAGTCGTGAAATTCACCCCACCCATTTCCACTTTCAGATTTGAGCTTTTCAATAGAAATATAATAAAATTACCCTCTCATTTACATAATTCTTTTTTTTTTTTTCTTTTTGGTTTTTTTGAGATAGGGTCCCCATCTGGCCTAGTACTCACTATGTAGACCAATGCTTGTTGTCTTGTGATGGCTGATGGCACCTCTGGTGGTTGTCCTAGTACTGGCTCCCCACTTGGCATCTCTTGCTCCCAAGAAAATGGTGCCCAAACAACCCAGCTCTATCATTAACCTCTGCCCAGCCCTTCTGTGCTTCTCCAGGCTCTGGACAGGTCAATGTAGCCTAAAAAGACCCTCAAGACTCTAGTTCATTTCGCTGCTAACAAATAATGTGCTTCCTTCATTACTAGCCCAAGCCCCAACGCCCAGTCAGGGAAGAAGAGGTCAAGGGTATTTGTTCATTGAAATCAGTTCCCTAGTAAGGTAGGGGCTGGCAGAGAGCCCTTTGGCTTTGGCTGTACTAAGTATCCCAGTTAAAGAGATACATTCTCACCCTCTGCACATTGTCCCCCTTATCCTTGGAATGCCCTTTCATTGCATAAAAACCCTGGAACAGGTTTTTATCACTTTGGACTAAGCTTTAAATGCTTCCTTTGCAATAAATCCTCTTCTAACTCCAAAAAGCAAAAAAGAATGGAATTACTCTAGAGTCACATTTGTGCAAGGGCCTGACTTCTGTATCCACAGCCTTGACTATACAGTGCCCGCATTCTGAAATCCCTGGTGGCTGGCTCCATGCTGTGTTGAGGGCATGAGTGAGTTCTTTCAGATGGCTATGTGGCGGGATGAGCAGGCTATTTAAGAAGCCAGCTTCTCAAACAAGATACTCCTGTTACTCAGATCATATGCTTACTCTCAAATTCCCACTAATACATAATTCTGAACTACCAGACAACATGGAATTTAGTGCTCTTAGAAAAAAATATTTTGTGAGATGCTTCAGTTGATACCAGAGCTGACCCTTAATGAACCATTCTACGAAGAAATTTGATACTTCTGCTATGCCATTTCAGGCAGTTGTCCCACTACACAAATGTCCTTAACAGACTGGAACACAGTAAAGAAACTTCCAAGGGCTCAGTCATCTTTGAGGCAATGGGGTGTGTGTGTGTGTGTGTGTGTGTGTGTGTGTGTGTGTGTGCGTGCGTGCGCGCGCACGTATTTACCAAAGAAATGTGAAAATTTCTAGAAACTTGTGTCCAATGAATGCATTACTTGGCAGTTTCATTTGCATTCTGAAGGATAAGACTACATAAATTACACACCATATACAGGGAAGCTCAGGAATGAGTGTGGTTAGCTCTTTGTCAAAAACACCATCAGAACCACAGGGAGAAAAACAGATTAAGCTGCCCTCCCACATAAAATCAGAGCAAGATTTTCGAGCATTTATTAAATTACTTCATTTGCTTCAGCAAAACATTAGCTTTCTTGGAAGTCAGGCCAGGCATTATGTAAGAGGTAGTCTCAACTGGTTTGTAACCAAAATAGGATTGCTGAAGTTATCTTTACTCAGAAGAAAACAATGAACTAAAGGAATAGCTGTGTTAACATGGCACCAATATTAAATGTGACACACCAAGTAGAGGATTTTACAGAAAACAGCTGTTTTTTGTCAGGCATTAAATGTTCATTGTGATTAGTACTGAAATAAAGGACACCATATACCCAAAGGCATTAAGCACCAGCTTTCTCCTAGATCTGTCCTCCGTATCAGTCCATCTCAGGTGTTTAGTTCCCAGAGCTGGCACTGGTGGCAGGGATACCAAGAGGCACCCAATATCCCCCTCCATCAACAGGTACATTGGAGTTTCGTAGAAATACAGAGGCGCTGAGGAAATAGGTCCTAACCTGTGGGTCCTGGAGAATGGCAAGCGGGCTAAGAGGCAAGGATTCATACTGTACCAACTGTTTTCAGGTAACTAGATGAAAGGACCGTTATGCTAGTGAAGTCTGAATGGTTTTGACCTAAGTGTCCTCAGAGCTACAGTAAGTGTTGCTTCAACTTTACCCTGAATACTAAAAGTACATGAGTTTGTGGCAGATCCTATCATTTCTGCAGAGCTTGAGAAATCTTGGCATCAAAAATTCCTATTTCATCTTTATTAAAGGCATATTCAACACTTGAGAAACACGGGCTTGCGCAGGGCAGCCGCCTCTGTACCTGGAGCCCACACGTCTGGAGCACCTGCCTGCTGGGGCTGAATTGGTGCAATTTCCCCTACTTACCCCACCTGGCCTCTTGAGTCAGCGATTACTCTGACTTTAAAATTAACTTGACTATTATTCATTCAAGTTCCAGAAAAACATCTACTATCAAAAGGAAACAGAGAGAAAGGCAGAGAATCCTGTCAGCCTTTGTTCAGCAGCAGTACTTCCACTGGTCCTCACTTTGCCCTACTTCTGACACCTAACAGATGACACTGGGAGGAACAAAGAGCATCCACCAGGCTTGCCCCAGAAGTTAAAGCAAATGTTCTGCTATTTAAAGACCAGCACTGGGTCTGTCTACAGGGGGGATTTCATCCAGAGATGCTTTGGTATGCAGAAGCAAACACGTTTTGAGGTAGCATGTAAAAGCATGTGCTCTAAGACAAAGGTCCTTCCTTGCCAAGAGCCAGGCTGCAGCAACAGTGCAGTTTTTGCAGATCCCCCAAGGAAGGCTCAATTTTCTGCTCCAGGCATGAAAATTTTGGGATCTGCCATGCGTGACGAGGCTGCTTTTAAAAAGCACAACAGTGCTTCTGATCATGGTTTTACCAACTAAATATAAGCTTAGCAATAGCACTGCTGATGAAATCACTCAGGACATACTTTAAAGGAGAAGAAAACAGATTTGTGATAACACCCACAGCAGGACAACCATTGTGGATGAACTCACTCCGAGGTGTTAAGATGACAAAAATGAGCCCTGCTCAATTAACTGAATCATTTTCTGTTACCAAGTATGTTGAAGCTGGGTGAATCTTTGGGACTCAAAAAACTCAGAGATACTGCAAATCTCTGAGTTAGCCAAAATCCCAACTCACTCACCACATCTGAACCCTTTCGGCAGAGCAGTCCTTACCAGGCTGTACACAACAGGAGGTGGGCTGAGCAGCCCTCTCATTTCTGCAGCCGCTTCCTAGCCAGGTCAGAGAAGCAAGGAACAAGAGAAGCCTCCTGGGCCCACCTTGCCCCACATGGGTGCCCAGGGGAGGCTTTGACACAAGCCCAGGGTCCCCTGCCACGCTCTTACACTGATGGGGCTGGGGTGCCTAAGGACCTGCCAGCTTGCTCAGAGGAGTCTTTCACCTGACAAATGCAGTATGTCTCTGCCACAGGAGGTGGCACCCTCTGGTGTGAAAACTGCCTCACATGTGGACCTCACAACTACACTGAAAAACATGCTGGCCTGCAGCTGGGTTCACAGACCCAAGGTACACAGGGTGGAGAATGGCTTTAGAAGCTATTTGGATAGTAGCTGGATTTAGAGACAAGGGTTACTCAGGAGCTGAGGGGTGACTTAATGGTTTTCTAGCTTGTCTGGTTAGGTAATCATGGCCTCCCAAGAGGGGACAATAAGGTGTGTGAGGAAGGATGATTAAATTTGAACATTTTGGACAGATTTCTGTGGTGTATTTGAGTGCAGACAAGTTTGGCCCTAGGGCCACATAAAAGTGAATCACAGACCTGGAGGCCATGAAAAAAAAGGCCACAAGAGGCCTGTACCTGCACAAGAGGCCTGTACCTGCACAAGAGGCCTGTACTTACACAAGAGGCCTATACCTGCACAAGAGGCCTGTAAGTCCAGATGGAATGAGACAAAAAAGCCAAAAACAAAATCTGGGAAATAATGTTTCAGAAATGGACAGAAGGAAGCAATTCAGCAAATGAGATGGGTGGAAAAGAAATAACCAGAGAGGTTAGAGCAGAAGCAGGTAAAGATCCAAGCAGGCAATGCCACAGTGCATTCACATTCCGCATCCTCAGTTTCTAGTGCAGAGCCTCACATACCACTAAAATGTGTTGAGTTTTAAGAAGAAAATGGGGGTGGAGAGATGGCTCAGTGGTTAAGAACACTGGTTGTTCTTGCAGAAGACCCGGGTTCGAATCCCAGCACCCACATGGCAGCTAACAACCGACTGTTAGTGCCAGTCCCAGGGGATCCAACGGCCTCTTCTGACCTCCGCAGGCATTGCACCACATGGGTGCACTTACCTACATGCAGGCAATACATGCATACACTTAAAAATAATAAATATTTTAAAGAAGGAAATGGTCAACTCTAGCAAAAGCTAAGGAATGGGTAGGTAAGAATGGCAGTTGTCTGGTGGCAAAGAGATGTTGTGATTGTTTTGAAGACGATTTCAGAGGAGAGTATTAATGAAAGAAACATGCTCAACAAGTCGCATGCAAAAGACACATCCATCTGGTCATGGCTGGGAAACAAATGCATACTTGGGCAACGTGTATAAATAAATGTATTCATGGACCACAACTGGAGGACATACAGCTTCTGAGCTGTCCTTTCCTACAAGAACTGTGTCTCATTTGATTACTGTTCAAAGTTCACTCACATCTGTGTGCCACCATTTCGATAACTAGCACATGAAAATGATGTAGAAAATATGGAGCGAAAGTGAATCTTCTTATAGTTGAGGTTGTTTCTAAAGCTGGAACTCAAACTCGTTAGGGTTGCATCAGGCATGGAATAACACAGAACAGGATGTAAATGTCTAGAAGAATTAGGGAGAATAAAATCTCTGGGCCTGATGGTGCACCATGGAGGGATCCAGCACACAGGTGTCTATATAGTAGGTGGTCACCCAGACAGAGGTACAATCACATGTCCATGCCTAGGCACTGCTCTCTTTCACTGTCCCCTGTGTCCCCTACTCTCCTGGACCTCCAGACCTGATGGTACCCATAGAACATACAGCTTTACCTGAGAAGGAGGAGCCTGTCCCTTTCGGATGGATGATCGTCCAGCCACTGGGAAAATCGAGCATGGGACCATTCAGCCCTCTGCAGGGTCATAACACAGAGAAGAAAGTACATACACATTCAGTGAATGCAGCAATGCTATTATAACAGCAGTCCAGGACTCTCAAGGTGAAATGATCCATGGACTTCCTAAGGGAAGTATTCAGAAGGTGGCACAGGCCTTCATGCAACTCTGACAACCAAGAGACCTTAGGATTTACCAACCAACACTGGCCACCAAAAGAATGCAGCTTCTATCAAAAGAGCTTTATGAACAAAAATTACTTGTGACTTTTTTGTTTTGTTTATTATTTTTTAGGCAGAGTCTCATTCTGTAGCTCTGGTTGGCCTGGAACTCACTATATAATCAAGGCTGGCCTGGAACTCACAATCCTTCTGTTTCAGCTTCCCAAGTACAAAGATTATTGGCATGAGCTACCATAGCCAGCTGAGACATTATTTTTTTAAGGGCTAATTCTGGATTCATGAGGTAATTTAAAAAAAAATTTTTTTTTTATCTTATATTTATGATTGTATTGCCTGCATGTGTGTAAAGGCACCTGTGTTGTGCAGTCCCCATGGAGGTCAGAAGAGGATGTTGGATCCCCTGGAACTGGAGTTACGGATGGTTGTTAGCTGCCATGTGGGTGCTGGGATTTGAACCCGGGTCCTCTGCAAGAGCATCAAGAGTTCTTAACTGCTAAGCCATCTCTCCAGCCCTGAGGTAATTCTTTATACTGCTGAGAAAACAGGTGCAGGGCATTGGCAATTTTCTTTCCTAATCTTTATTCACTATCAAAGACAGACATCCATGACTAAATAAAAGAGAGCTAGTGACCCATTCAGTGAGGGCCTCGTGTTTACAAAGTTAACCAGCAAAATTCCAAGTATTCTGCTCTTGGTTATTACCTGGAAGGGAGATTTCAGCTCAGCGGGTGCTCTTGTGAACAAAAACTGAATAACAATGCTGAATGGAATAACGTCTCCCAGTGCGGGACTATCAGCCACATGTTCACTTGTCTGGAAGAGCAGTGGTCTAGAAGGAAAAGCAGAAGTTAACCCATGCTGTTCGGTATTGAAGAGGTGACTTGGTAGGGGAATCATTTGGCCTGAATATTCTCTGAGATTGGTTTCTAAAGGAACACCGTCCGCCCCCACTTTATAATCTCCCATTAAGCCCCAAGACACACACACATCTGCCCACACTATCACAAGCTGATTATCAAGTTCAGGCCTTTCCTTGACCCTGGTCACCCACCAGTCGATAGTCTGATTTTACTTCCAGTTGACTCAGCAAAATTCCCTCCTAGAGTTCATTTAATTAATAGGCTAAAGTCAAATAAAGTACAAAGCAAAGCCTTAAAGTTAGTGGAACTGATAGATTCTTACCTTGGTTAATCCTTCTGGCTTTGATTTTACATAGAATCTTACTTTGGGTTATAATCTAACATGTATGAACTCAAATATTTTCTATACAGCTTCTCCAATGGCATTTATATCTGTATATACATACAAAATTATTATTTTCTGATTAGTCCAACAATTTATACTCACTCCCTTCTATACACTATAGTCCCAAGTCTCACCATCACAATTTATAGGAGTAGTATGAAGGCAAACCCACTCCACTACCAATCCTCAGCCACTTGTGCAAAAAACGTGGACAAGAATGATGTGCAGCCATCCTTGGCTCTAAGTTCTGAGGGATAAGAGCTAATGAGCCTGGCTTTAGAGGCTGGCCAGGAAAGGACAGCTGCCAGCTACACATCTCAACAGATCAGATGATTGTTATACACTGTGTAACACAGCAATGCATTCTGGTCTCTTCACCCCATCTTAATTATGCTAATGTATGAATAAAGGCCTGTGCAAAACACAGACTTGAATTCGTTCCTTCCACTAATAAGGTTTTCTATCAAGAGCCAGGAATATACTCAACAGACACCTGGTTCTTGTTGGATCCAGAATATCAGAAAAAAAAAAAACAACTTTATATTAATTATTCTACAAGTACAGCCTCTCTCTCCTGACATAGATTTTTCTAATCTAAACTGCCAGTGAAGGTCAATTTTGATTGCTGACTCAAAACAATATAGGATCACCTGGGAAGGGGGTCTCAGTGTGGAAATGTATGGACTGGGGTGAGCTTTTAGTTGGGTTCATTGAGGTAGGGAGATGGACCCTGAATGTAGGTGGCACCACTTCATAGGCTGGGCTCTGGGCTGAATGAAAAGGAGAGCTGAAAACTAGCACGAATGCCTTCACTCATGGCTCTCTGCTCTTGACTATGGATGTGACATGGCTACTTCCTTCCAAGTTCCCGCTGCCTTCACTTCTCTGGAATAATGGATTGTAGCTTGGAATTGTGAACCAAATAAACTCTTTTTTCCCTTGTTACTTTTGTCAAGGCATTTTATCACAGTAAAAGGAAGGGAAACTAAGATACTGCCTTACCAAGTAACATTGTTTTGTTACTTATTTCCTCTAGGGGAAAGCTTTCTGTTTATTTTCATTGTCTATTACCAGAAAGCGAAAAGCTCCAAGTTCTATAGGAATAAAAGGGCTTCTTATGGCCAGAGTGAAGGTACGCCACATTTGCTTTGGATATGTTAAAAGCCTAAATCATTCAGTGTTTCATGATGAAGAACATTGGGCCACCAGTGTAATCAGGCATAAAAAGATTACTGAGGTGGTTTTCATTTTGACTAGATGCATCCCTATTAAGTCCTCTGTGTGGATGACACTGTCTTCAAGTAGGTCAAAACTTCTAGTTTCCATAAGAACAACATTATAATTATTATCAGGAACACTTAATCCTTAAGCACTTATAATGCATCAGGCACATGCAAAGCTTTATAGAACATGAGGTCAGCAAGATGCAAGAGGTCTCAAGCTTCACTATCCCTGCCCCAAAGTCCCAATTAATCAACTACCCACAGATGAGAATATCTCAATAAAAAACTCAAGTCTTGGAAATAAGACTGATCCACTCATGGACTGGATTTCAGAACCACACAGAAAGTACTAGAAAACTATGAGCATGGTGCGATTTTGCACTTCTCCCTCTCACCGGCACAGCATCAGACAGAGGACTTTCTGGGACCACAGTTTAAAGGTAGCATATGTCCAACTTCCCTAGTAATCTAAGCACAAGTCCACTCCTCACCTCACAGGGAAGTGTAGGTAACAGGGCTGGACTCCCTAGAGTCAAGAAGAAACAAAGAAAGGAAGTAGAACTCACAACAACCAGTACACAGATGAGTGGTAGCTCTTGTTCCTGATAGAATAGTGCCTAATCAGACACCACCTTATCTGCAGAACTGAGCTGGCTACTCCCAGAAAATATAATTTGGCTAAAGGTCCTAGAGAACAAGCTGCCATGCCCAGCCACAAATCTCCCCTCAGGGACCAGGCAGGGAGATGTGAGAGTGTACTTCTACAAAGCACAGAAGCTAGACATGAATGGCCATAAAGTACAAAGAGTGGCTCCTCCTAGCTCAGTACTTTCTCTAAGGCCCTGCATGGCAGTTCAAAGGGGGCTCCATGCAAACTCACACTACTCTATGGTCAGGTCCAGCCAAGGAAACACCACATGAATTGCTATAGAACATAGCCTCTAGACCCATTCATCTGGAATTGTGACTGCCTCCACTTGGAACCCAGCCTGCAGGCTTGCTCAAACCTGAAATAAACAACAGTACCAACCAGGAAATAAACACTGCGATTCTGCCAAATCAGGGGTGCCTGTGATGCCTAGCTAGTAGCTCTTCCTGATTCCAGGGTTCAGCCAGTGGTCTTACTAAGCAAGAGCCCAGCCAACAGCCACCCAAATCAAAGTAAAGGCAGATGCAGTTCAGCCAACTAGAGAACAGCAGCAAGCTCTGCTTGCTCAGTGTCAGTATAGTATCCGCTGGCACGTCCAAAACCACAGACCAAGCTAACAACTGAGTCTCTGTCAATACCAGGGAAGAGTTGAAAAGGCCAGAAGAGGTGGCTGTTTCCTCTAATATACAGACACCATTGCAAGGACACAAGATTATAAGGAATCACTAAACGAAACTAATAAAGCTTTACTAATGAACGCTACAGAAATGAAATGGTTGACAAAGAAGTCAAGATAATCATCTCAAGGGCGTGCAGCAAACTACAAAAATACACATATGGAAAATCAAAATGAAATTTGGAAAAACAACACATGAATAAAACGGCAATGTGACAGACAGAAACAAAGGAAAATCCACTGTTTCCTAAGTGCCAATGCAATGTGACCAGACGGCTTCCTGCTCCTGCCACACTTCCCTGCCTAGAGCCATATCATCTTCACCATGACTGAGTGACCCCCTCAAACTGACACTGCATGATCAAATTTGAGTTTTCTATTGGACTGAAGGATGTATTTGGGACATGGTAGGGAGCAGAAGTCTCACTCTGAAACCCTTCAGATTTTCTTGAGTAATTAATATGCTAACCTGAAAAGGTAAGCAGGTAACTCAAAGAAAAGGATAGATGTACACTGAAGACAAAAATGCCAAACGTGCACCCTGCCATTTGAGTCTTTCCACAGTGAATTCCTGAGAGATACAGAACTGGAGAAATAAGGACTAAAACTAGGTTAGTTCATCCATTGGTGAAGAAAAGGCATCACATCAAGTCCCTATTCAGACTGGAGGGAATGAACTTTATCCAGTACTTCTAACCTACCCTCTGGGCTACAAACCTAAAACTTCCTAAAGTCATATTTCCCTCCTCAATTTGTGTCAGCTTCTTCTGAGAACACATCCATATGGTCTTCAAAACAGCTAGGTGACACTCATCTTCAACTCCATTGACAACTGAATATCCTATGTAACAGAACTCAAAATCCCTCTAGCATCTCTACTAACTTGAAATGTTTATATTTCTTAAATCATATATATATATAATTATCTAAGATATTTAGACTTTCGCTCAATATATTTCCGTAAGTGATAGAAATAGTGTTAACCTTGGCTTTAGCGAGACTACAATGCAGACAATCTTATGTTCTTACATTTATCATGTTTTACTATTTGTTTCCTACATAAATCATCATGATTTTTAAAAATTCAGTATTTTTATTCACTACTCCGATAAAAATTATTTCATTATTAAATATAATTTAAACTCAAAAAGTATAGTTTTTTAAGTCAACAGAGACTTATTTTAAATACTCCAAAGCAGTTCCATTTTGGAGTACCTCTAATTTTTCTTTTTTTTTTTGGTCTTTTTGAGACAGGATCTCCTCTGTAGCCCCAGCTGTCCTGGAACTCACTATGTAGACCAGGCTGGCCTGACCTCTTGTTTTTATCCTTGTCACTGAAAATACTGGAAAAAGACAATTTTGATGAAAGAGAATTACAAGAATACTATAGTCTTCATTTTATTTCATCTGTAATGTAATTTTTCCAAATAAAAAATTTGGTACAATATTGAGATAAAAGAATACATCAGGCCACGTGGTGGCACAGGCCTTTAATCCCAGCACTCGGGAGGCAGAGGCAGGCGGATCTCTGTGAGTTTGAGGCCAGCCTGGTCTCTATGGTAAATCCAGGACAGCTGAGGCTACAGGGAGACCCTGTCTCAAAAAGACCAAAAAAAAGAAAAAAAGAAAAAAAAGAATACATCAAATTATTATCTGTAAATAAGAGTTAAAATAATTTAGACATACAGCCAGGCATAGTGGCGCATGCCTTTAATCCTAGCACTTGGGAGCAGAGGTAGGCAGATCTGTATGAGTTCAAGGCCAGCCTGGTCTACATAGTGAGTTCCAGGCCAGCTGGGGCTACGGGAAGATCCTGTCTCAAAAAGACAAATAAATAAATACTAATAATTTAAACATTAAAATTCCATACTGCTATATTTAGAAATATCCATCCTTCCTGAGATTATATCTATGAAATCAAACTGACCCAAAGAAAAATTAAACTCAAAAGACATCAAATACTCTAAATACCAACTAAACTATTTCATCAAGTACAAATAACTATAGACATGGAGCAATGTTCAGTTTAAAAATACGATTTTTGGTTGATTAAAATACCTGTTTTATTTACTGCTTTTGCTTTCTCAGACCATAATGTGTTTTCGATTATATTAACATTAGGAATAATATTTCTATTATATGCCACATGTAAATATTATGCCAGACTCAGAAGTTGAAAAAAGAAAAAAGAAAGAATCAGACTAGATGATGACAGCTAGAAGATTCAGTGATCTGATCCAGGGATTTCCTCCTTAATGCCTTTATCATTTATCTTCCCTCAAGATTGTTTTCCTGCCTACTCAGCCTCATCTTTATCAGATTCTGGGAATACGTGAGTCTTTCCAGCACAGTGGGACATAAAAGCATAGTTGGCCTCTGCAGGCACAAAATGTGATTGCTTGACCAACTGAGGGAGCCATGAACTGAAATTCTCAGAAAAAAGGCAAACCTGTATTAAACAATCTACAAGTTTGACTGACTGATTAAAACTTATACAGTTGTGGAGAGCTGGAATATTACAGGTTGGTAGACAAATTTATATTATCTTAGCCCTCTAATTAGCCATTTACTGCCCACCTCAGTGTATGGCCTGACATCCTCACGACTAACATCCACATGACTTATAAGATAGCCTTTCTGCACTATGCAAACAATCCTCTAGCTCCACCAATAGAAAGACCAAGAACATTATCAGATAACATGTTGGGAGAGTTTTAACTGGACTACAGTCAGTT
>NW_008335967.1:2410237-2430870 GCF_000622305.1 Nannospalax galili | reverse complement strand
GAGAGAGAGAGAGAGAGAGAGAGAGAGAGAGAGAGAGAGAGAGATATCTTGCAGATGAAAAATACAAAGATTAAACCAGCACACTTGATTACACATAAGAAATCAGAGATTTTAAAGACAGAATACTTAAATATTAAAGGAGGGGAAAAACAAGAATGAAAAGGAATAAAGATAGCCAACAGGAACCAACACGGACATTAAGATTAGTATAATAGATTTTTTTTTTTTAAGAAGAAAAGAAGGGCCAAAAGCAGAAACAATGGAAATCTGAGGGAAAATAATAACATCCTAGTACAGAAAAAGAAAGAGGTCTCCAGTCAAACACAACCAAGGGGGAGTTCATAAAGACATATAACAAAGAACCTCAAATCAAAGACAAGAAGTTCAGAGAATAAGAAGAGACACACCACAGAGGAGAGTCAAGGCTGTCAGTGAAGTACTGCAGACTCAGGGCTAAGAGTCTGAGTTTAACTTTAAAGTTTAACTTAACTTTCTCAAAAGCACTGACATATTTCCCTCCTTTTTGATATCAGAACTAGATAGCTAACTCTCTTTTATCTTTAGCTTAAGAAGTTTCAAGTCAAATCTGAAACTTAACAAAGCTTTACGGTTTGAGAATTTGTGTATTTTGTAATTGTTCTTCAGTATATGTTCAGTAGAAACTGCAAATGATAGAAGGCTAGAAAGAAGGCAGACAAGGAAGGGTGAGAAAGAGGGGTGGAGGCAGGGAGGGAGAGCGGACCTAGTATGGGCAGGGAACTAGCCATGTCCAGACAGGCTGGCATACACTGAGACGCTGGCTGACATGCTACATAAACCAGGCTTGGTAAGAACCAGCTGCCCTGGGCCAGTCACCTGTCCTTTTGGAGCTCTGGGCCATAGAAGCTGTTTTTCTGACAAGACCAAATCTTCTACACTGGTCACTAGCAGGATTGTCAAGAGAACCCTGCAAGTAACAGTGAATCTGACAGTGTCACTAATAATCACCTGTAAGCACCAAACACAGATACTTTATTTCTGTTGCTTGTTTCAGGAAGTGAGAGAAAACAGCTTGAGCCCTTCCTGTTCTCTGATTCCAAGTGGGATTTGAAACACCAGTAAGGTAGGATTTTAAAAACCAAAAAAGGAAAAAAAAAAAAAAAAAAAAAAAAAATCACCACCTGAAGTGCTTTACAAAACAAAACAAAAGTAATTAAGGAGTTATAAAAAGCAGAAATTCCATGTCATTCTTAGAGATTTTTCTAAATATACATAGCAGGACTTCCAAGGTTACACTGTACAGCCAGAAGGAAGAGTTAATTAGTCAAGTATTAGATCCCTTAGAAAAAAATGCCTATTTCTAGTCATGGAAAGTCACATTTAAATGACTCATGGCTCCACAGCTGTCAGTTTTCAGGCAGCCTCTTAAGGCTAATCATGAAAGTACAAGACAACAAAGGCCCTGCTGCTCCTATATCCAAATCTACTGTCAGTGCTGACCCCTTCCAGGCCATCTGCCACAATGCCTGCCCATCCCTTCTTCTTGGTGAAGGGCCTGACAAGACAGCAAGACCACTGACTGTGTACCCTGAGCTCATAAACTCCCAGAGAAAGCCAGAGAGAGGAAACTTGATTCCATTTGAAGGACAGGATGCAGGTGGCTGTCTTCCCTGCACAGGACATAGGTCCACTTTTGAGAGAACAGATAAAATGTTGGATGCAGGCAGTCATCTCCCCTGCACAGGATATAGGACCATTTTTGAGAGAACAGATAAAATGTTGGAGGCCTGAAGGAAGTGAGGCTACCTAGAAGATTCTTCAAGGGTGCCTGGCTTATGACTTGGGGGAGCCATCAGGGTCTCAGAAGAGAAAGATGCAGGAGATTAATGGCTTGGAGTGAACAAGATCAGGGCAGCTCCTTTTGGGGAGTGCATTCTCTTTCATCACAGGCCAGGCAGGGAAAAAGGCTAGAGATTCTGGCAGAACTCTCTAAAATAAAGGTGCACATCCAGTGCACTGTCCTGGAGCCTGCTGGTGGTAGAGGCCAATGACATCAAGTCTTTCAGTATCAGGAATTTGCCACCAGTCTCTTGAATTTTCAGACATTTTCCTATATAATATACACAAACATTCAAAGTGATCCAGGACCAATTAGTGTAAAACCGAACAGGGGCTTTGGAGTGGGCATAGTGCTCACAGCACAGGCTATGGAGCTCTAAGTATCAACCTCTGCAGGTTGGTCATATCTACCTCATAAGTGCTTTGCATCGGGTAGGCATGGCAAGCAGGAGATGGTCAAATAATGGTTGTCAGAAGTACTAAAAATGATAAGCATCCAGCTCCCCCCACCCCCAAGTAGTAGCAGCAACACAAGCCAAATTGAGCCTGAAGCTGACCTGAATCTAGAATCTGCAATAGATAGATTAGCGGGCTGGTTTAAGGTGCAAGACCACACACAGAAGGACAGAACACCTTAGAGGATGGGGTTCTTAGGGTTAACAGTGCTAAAATAGATAGGCGGCCTTTTTTAAGTCCTAGAAAAATGTCAGGCACAGGGATCTGGAATTTCAAGCAATATTTTTTCTTTTGTACAATTAAGTTTTGAAGTTAGCCTAATTTAATTATGGCATTCTCAGAGATGCCATTATACTTTGCTCTTACCCATCCCCTTTCTCCACTATCCCCCAACTTTCTGTTCCCCTTACTTGTCCCTTCTTCTTCTCAAATAATCCCACTTTTTGCTATCATGTTACATTTATGCCATTCATACACAGACTCACAAAGTTAAATCTAGGTTCTGCATATGAGAGAAAACACATGACATTTGTCCTTCTGAGCCTAGCTTATTTTCTTAATATGATTCCCAGTTCCATCTATTTTCCTGTAAATGTCATGATTTCACTTTTTTTTGTAGCTGAAAAAAAAAAGATCACCATGTATATGTACCACATTTTCTTTATCCATTTCTTCACTGATGAACATCTATGCTGGTTCAGTTCCTCAGCTAGTGTGACTAGTGCAACTTAAATGTGAATGTGCATGGGTCACAGTGGTTTGCTGACTTAGAGTCCTTCAGGTATGTATGTAGGAATGGTTTAGCTGGGCTGTATAGTAGTTCTATTTTTAGGTTTTTGAGAAGCATCCACATTGACTTCTACAGTGATTACACCAGTGTACATTCAGCAGTGAATAAGGGTCCCTTTTCCCCTGCATCCTCGACTTTGTTGTCTTAATAATAGGTATAGGGTGACATGGAGTTTCAAAAAGTTTTAGTTTACATTTCATGGCCTGATGGCAGAGGGCACTTAATATCTTTTCAAATATTTATTGGCAATTTTCATTTCTTCTTTTGAGAGTAGTCTATTCAGCTCATTAACTCATTTATTGATGGGATCATTTTCTGGTTTTTAATTTTCATACTTCATATATTCCAGGTATCAAAGTGCTGCAAGATGGTATACCCATCTCCATTGCATTCAACGGAGATTAGGAAGGCTGGCTAACCTTGGATGGATGAGATATTCTAGAACCAGAGATGAAAAGGCTGGATGGTCTGCTAAGATTAGAGGGAGCCAAGCTTGTACTTCCCCATTGGAGCTGGAGAAGCCATTTTGAGTAAAATTATGGTTCCAGAGACAGAGTTCCAACAGGACAGTTCCATCAGCACAGTTCCAGGAGGCACAGGTCCAAGAGATGTCTGGGGAGGCAAGTGTCCTCCAAGTTCAGGTCCACTCTTAAAAACTGAATTTAAGAGTTAGGCTTTTATTTGTTCAAGTAATTATAATGCTGACATAGTAACATGGCACTGTGGGAGTTAATTCTCTTCCTTCCACCATGTGGGTCCCTGGTACTGAACTCAGGTTGTCAGGCTTGGGCAGCAAGTGCTTTTACCCACTGAGTTATCCTGCCAGCCCTTTTCCTCTACTTTTTAATTATCCTTTCACTCTGGTGATGTTTCCCTTGTTGTATAGAAACTTTTTAAGTTTCATGTTGTGCCATTTGTCAGTTTCCAGGACTTTTCTTTGTGCTACTAGAGTCCTTTTCAGAAAGTCTCTGCCTGTGCCTATATCTTGAGCATTTTCATTATGTCTGTCAGTAGTTTAAAAGTTTTCAGTCTCTTTTTAAAAAATGTTTTATTATTTTTATTTTATGTGTACAAGTGTATTGCCTGCATGTATGTGAGTACACCTGTGCCGTGCAATGCCACAGAGGTCAGAAGAGGGCTTCTGATTCCCCTGGAACTGGGGTTAAGGACGGTTCGTAGCCACCACGTGGGTGCTGCGAATTGAACCGGGTCCTCTGCAAGAGCAGTCAGTGCTCTTAACCGCTGAGCCATCTCTCCAGCCCCAAAAGTTTTCAATCTTACACTGAAGTCTTTTGATCCATTTTGAATTGATTCTTGTGTATGGTGAGAGTTAGGGATCCAGTTTCACTAGTCTAAAGGTGGAAATCCAGATTTCCTAGAACCATGTGTTGAAGATGCTGTCTTTTCTAATATGTTTTTGACACCCTGTCAAAGATTAAGTAGCTGTAGCAGTGTGGGTCTATTTCTGAGTCCTCTATTGGTCTATATGTCTGGGTTTTTTTGGTTGTTGTTGTTATTAGTGGTGGTTGTTTGGTTTACCAATCTTGTTTAAGGTTTCAAAGAACCAACTCTTTGATTGATTCTATATATTATTATCCTAGTCTCTATTTCATTAATTTCTGCTCTTGATTATTGCTGATCATTTACTGCTTTGGGGGTTGGCTTACTCTTGTTTTTCTAAGACTTTGAGGTATACTGTTAGGTTATTTATTTGAAATCTTTTCTGAGTTTTTAAAATGTAAATACTATAGCTATAAACTTTCTACTCAGATTGCTTTAGCTACATCCAAAAGGTTCAGATAAACTGTACTTTCATAAATTTCTTCCCTAATTTCTTCAATGACCTACTGATCATTTAGTAGTAGCGGGTATTGTGAGGGGGCTGGCAAGGGTGGCTCGGTGGGTAAGGGCACTTGTTGCCAAGCCTGATAACCTGAGTTCAATCCTTGGAACCCACACAGTGGAAGAAGGGAACCAACTCCAGCAAGTTGTATTCTGACCTCCATACACATAATATGGCATGCACATTCCCACAACCACAAATAAATAAATGTAATACATAAACACACACACACACACACACACATACACACACACACACACACACACACACACACACACATTTTAAAGACTGTATTGTGGGCTCGTGAGATGCTTCAATGAAAGGATAAAGGTGGTGCTGGCCATGAAAACCTGACAACCTGAATTCAATATTAGGAACCTATGTATAGGTGGAAGGAGAGAATGGGCTCCCCAAAGGTGTCCTCTGACCTCCACATGTATGTCATGGCACATGTACACACACACACTATTTTTTAAAAAAGACTGTATTGTTCAGCCTCTATATATTTATATAGTTTCTATAGTTACCCTTGCTACTGATTTCTAGTTGTATTACACTATGATCTGATAAGATTCAATAAATTGCTTTGATTCTTTCTGATTTGTTAAGATTATCTTTGCAGCCTATTTTAGGAAAAGTTCTATGTGTACAGAGCAGAATGTATCTTATGAATCCATTGGATGCAGTATTCTGTAACTACCTGTTAGTTCTATTTGATCTATGGGTATAGTTTAACTCTGAAATTTTGTTGTTGTTGTTGTTGCTGCTGGCTTTCAGTTTGGATGACCCATCTAAGATGAAGAGTCTTGAATCTATTCATTATTATTGTATCAGGATCTAGCTGACCTTTTTTGCTTATTTGTGTTTGTTTTATGTAATCGGGAGTATGCAGAGATCAGGCTATGCCCTACCCTAAGTCACTTTATAGTGTGTAAAACAGTGGCTTGCAGGGTGTGCTTTGTTCTGACAGATTCCATTCTACAAGTAGTTTTTTTACTCCATTTTGAAGATGGAGGAACATTATGTGCAGGGTGGATCCACAACACTACCATCTATTTCTCTGGCACCACCCATGTAGCAGAGACTAGTAAATGACTTATTCTTAGAAATAGAAAGGTACTAACCTATACATTTATGAGAGAGAATTGAGACAGGAGAAGAACATGGGCATAATCCTATCAGGGAAACCAGGCCCAAGAACTTATCAAACATACCAGACCAAGGAAAGGGTGTAACTCCTTCATGTGGATCCCATAAAGTGCTAGATACCTAGTGCTGCCATGACCCCACACCAATCTGTCATCTGATACCTGGAGTGTGCATTAAGGGAGATGCAACAGGCAGAGAGAACTTTCAACTATCTCTGGGGCTTCAGCTCAGCTGGGTCCTCTCCTGTTGATATGGCCTATACTGCCATCTGTCCATCTCCCTGCTCACCTGTCTAAATCTAGACCTGCTGCTCCTACTTTGGTCCTGGTTTTGTCCTTTCTTCTCTGCAGCTGGCTACCTATTCAGTCTCAATCCTGATTTCTATGGCCTGATCTGTGTAGCAACAGACTGTTTTGGGTTCATTATCTTGTCAATACAGAGCATTTCTATCAATCCATTTCTGAAATCTCTTGAACTCTATGGTACTTCTTTACCTTGTATTCCTTCTGTAAGTCATGCATACATATATCTATGTATTTACTGTTTCCAGTGTGGTGTATATATGAGAGTTAATATTAGTAATTAAGATTGGAATAAAAGAATCTGCACTCCCCTCAGCCAGATTACCAAAGTAGGTGGGATTATATGGCAAACGGCCGACACTGGAACTGCTGTGTGTAGTAAATTTATTGCTATTCAATAAATTTTGACAGTGTTGAAAGACACAGTGTTCCTCTATGTTATGGCACAGTGACTTCATAACAGAGTCCTACCATTTGGTGCACTGGTATGTACAATTGTCATACTTTCTTGATGAATAATTCCTTTTATTAACATGCATGCCCTTCTTTCTCTTCTGGCTAAGTTTGGTTTGAAGTCTACTGTCTCAGGTATTAGAACGGTTATAGCATCATGCAGCGTTTACATCATCATGGCCTTGGAAAATCCTCAGTATTCCTGCAATGAAAACTAATGGGCAGGAACATTCCATTCTAGCTACTAATGAGCTCTTTCTTCTTGAACCATCTCTCTTATGAAAAAATCCAGCATAACATAGCTCCATTCCCTGACTGCCTTCATTGCTCTTTCAGTAGACCTAGGTAATAATGAAGCTCCCATCAGAGCAGGCTGCGGACATCATCAGGAACAGAACCCCTTCAAGAGGAGAGGTGGAGGGGCCTGCTTAAAAGCAGGTTCTGGGTCTCTGAACCACATATCTCTGGTCCTTTTTTGTCTCTGCATGCAGATCCACACTGGCATCCACACTGACAATGTCAAGAATCAGAGTCTTCATGTGTGTGACCAAAGGGAATGAAGGTAACAACCTCACCACCATTGCTGGGGCCTAATGCCAGCTATAGAGGAACAGACTAGATGAGGCCTTGACAGCTCTGACACGTGTTCCTGAGTAGAAATACAAAGCCTCCAGGGGCAGATCAGGAATGTCAGCAGTTTTCAGAGGCTGCATTCCGTCCTGGGTATGAAAAGGCTCTTGTGGCCTGAGGAACTCTGAAGTAGACAGTGAAATGTAAAAATGTATGCAAGACTGCTTGGTGGCTTAATTAACTAGTCTACTGATATTACCATCAGAAAGAGAGTGCCCTGAGGCAGATGATAGCACTTGTGGGAAAGGAGAGCTTGCTATGGCTGGGAGGAGGGGAAGTGCTGTGGCTGGGATCCTAACTGGAGAGGGGGTCCTTGGGCTCAAATTGACCACCTCCCTTTCAAAGGGGCTCCTCCTGGAATCTGTTACCTTCCTTTGCATGGACTGCCTCTAATTCAAACAATCCAGACTGAGGCCTTCTGTGGATACCAGGGTAAACTGGCCTGTGGCTATTTGGCTTGCCCCACCCCTACCTTGTAGCATCATGTTTTCCTGGATTTTGTATTAGTCTTTAGATTGTTTGTTAATTCTAAATGGGGAAAACAATGTGAGGAGTTTAAAAATAAAATGTACTGGGTTTTTTTTTTAATTATAAAAATAAAACTGATGCTGGAAATTTGAAAAATACAGAAAAATTTAAAAGAAAGTCAGTGATGACAGGGTAAGACTTTGATGTTTGTCCTTTTTGGCTTTTCTCCATACAAACACACTATTATTTAAAATATAGTGGGGATCGCAGCATTTTTCCTCCTCAGTAGCCTGTGTTTTCATTAATGATGCATTAGGGAGTGTTTTTCTTATGTTTGCATATTAACTAGCAATGTAATTGTTAATGGCTGTGTATATGTGATCCTGTAAATGTTGCATATTTTATTTGGCCAGTCCCCTACTGTGGATTATTCAGCTGGTCTTGGTGTAATTCAGAACTTTAAAATAACCAGTGAATGATAAGGGTTAACACACACAGTTTCTGGATGATGCCTATCCCTTGTCACAGCAGAAACAGAAATAGAAGAGACCATGTGCTAATAATGAAAGGGTCCTTCTGCTGCAATGCTCTGGACTCATTCTGGAAGAGTTAGATATGTAATAAATTCTTGTGGGTAAGCAAATCAGAGGATCTATGATTAAGTAATAAAAATAGATCAGGCTCTAGGAAAGGGTCTGGCCACACCCTCCCTCTAGGAAGCTTTCCCAAGTCCATCCTCCCTTCTGACAACTCAGAGAAACTAGCAGAGCCACACTTCTCCAAGGGCAGTGCTGACAGAAGTGGAGCCATGTGTTCAGCTCCCCTCTCCTCAAGCCATGGGCCTAACCCACTCTTTATATACCAGGCCTGGGTTTGAACACCCTGACTATACTATGCTTTTACTTTATTTCTTGAGCCAGTTGATTAATATTACCGCCCCCCCGTCCCATCAAATAACTAAGTGCTAGAACTTTTGCAGTAGATTTCTGTTGAATCCTGCATCAGTAGGAACATTTTAGTATATATCAACTTCTGTTGGCATTTTTCATGTCATTCAAGTATGGAGGATGCTCATGGAGGCGGGATGTGATCATGCCTATGTGCTTGAGGCCTTAGGAGCCTGGGAGTTATCTGCAGCAGAAGCAGAGGTACACTAGACTCCCAGGAGGAAAGGGCATCATTTCCAGAGCTTGTAAAGAAAACTGTACTATAGTCTAAGCAACTATAGTTCAGGAGTCAGGGACCCTGTGAGGAAGCTGAAAAGCTATTAAATGCAAATATTGGTGGGTCATGAAACTAATCGGTTAAAATAACCAAGCAGAAATGTCAGAGAATATCATATGGAGCAAGGTAAGTACTATTTCATGAAACATACATGTCTGGGCATATGTAAAATGTTGGTTTAAGTAACTAAATGTAGGTTTGAGTTTGTAGGTGTGTATGCAAGTATATGATAGATTGAAGTGTTTCTTTTTCTTTTTGTGGCAGCACTGGGAATCAAACCCAGGGTGTTTTACATGTTGGCCAAGAGTTTTCTAATGAGCCATTCCCACAGTTCTTGTTTTCTGAGACAGGGTTTCTCTACATAGCACAGGCTGCCCCTGAATTGATGATCCTCCTCTCTCTACCTCCTGAGTGAGTACTGGGATTATAGGGATACAGCACCATGCCTGGCTCCAAACTGCAATTCAAAAAAATCTGAGGTTGGGACTGGAGGGATGGCTCAGTGGTTAAAAGCACATACTGCTCTTTCAGAGGACCCAGGTTTAGTTTCCAACACTCACATGGCAGCAAACACCTGTCCTTCACTCCAGTTCCAATGGATCTGACACCCTCTTCTGGAATCTGGGAGCACTACACACAGAGTACAGTTAATATGCAGGCAACACACACACACACACACACACACACACACGAATAAAAACAAGTAAATCTTAAAAAGAAAATCTGAGGCAAGCACTGTTTTGCATATCTGTAATCCCAGAACTTGGGAGGCTGAGGAGGATTTCAGGATCCTCAGGAGGATCTCAGGTTCAAGGCCAGCCTGGGCCATATAAGACTTTGTCTGGAAAAACAAACAAAACAGCCCTCCAAAATCTCTTACCATGAGTCATGGTCAAAAGTTTGAAACACTTCTAGATTGACTATTACCCTATAAAAGCTAGATATAAAAAAGTATGATTTTAAAATGAATACACTAATCAATATTAATTTTTGACTCTATAAATTAGAAGATGTAAGTTCCCTAAGCCTTAAATTGTTCCTTTAGTGTTCTTGTTCTTACATGAGAGAGTTGACAGGTTAATGTCTTATGTGATAATCTCATTCTCAGAATTTTTCTTTCTACACTGTGATACTAATTTAAAAGCACTCAGATAAAAGTTATCCTACCTCAGCAGATATGAGGACTAGCACTATTTTAATATGAACACATGAGATTTGGGATTCTAAAAAATAGCCTAGCCGGGCATGGTGGCTCACGCCTTTAATCCCAGCACTCAGGAGGCAGAGGCAGGCGGATCTCTGTGAGTTCAAGGCCAGCCTGATCTATATAGTGAGTTCCAGGACAGCTGGGGCTGCAGGGAGACCCTGTCTCAAAAAGACCAAAAAAAAAAAAAAAAAAATAGCCTAATCCTAATGTAGCAAATGAATGCCAATCCAACAGCTTTTCTCAGACTTTTACCAATAGCCACATCACTAATTTCCTCAGAATAGTTATTGACCCACCCAAGGCATCATTTTTATTATCCGGCTTAGACTACTATATTACCATCTTACTCAAAGTACATGACCATACAGGAATTTTATTGAGGTTAGTTTTATGGCACAAACAGACAACTGATAGAATGATAAGCTAAGGATCCTACAATCTTCCAACTTATCCCTATTTTTAGTGCAGAGCTGTATGGTTTCAGCATAATAAAGTTCTTGGTTTGTGTTTTCTTTGTTTTTAAAGACTTCTGCAAAGCAGATGGTATTTGAAAATACTTAGGATCTTGCTTTAAATTTTCCTGCAATCCATGCCTACATGGGCAGTGACTCTTCATTGTAAAAAGTAAACTTCAGGTTCTTTTGTTGGCATTGAAAAACAAGAAAGCAACTCTGCTTACTACAAACAGCAAGGTAAAGCATAGGGTCTTGGCCAGAGATTCTGGATCCCTCTACTACACTAAAAGTTGGATGACATAAGAGAGCAAAGCAGTGATCTGAAGGCTACAGTACCTATTGACTACTCTAGTTTCCAGCTGACTCAGTTCTCAGAAAGTTGCACACCTGGATTCTCCCTTTTACTTTTGTAGAAATATACCTAAAGATCCTGATGCTCTTGGATATTTGATTAATTTATATCAAAGTTTTCCATGTGAAATGTCATGCTCACAAAATTGTTATAAATGTTTATTGTGGTCCCAGTCTTCTGGGAACATTTTGGATGTAAATATTTTCTTTTTGTTGTTACATGAAAAACTGGGAAGCTCTAGTTTACAGAAGAAATAGCTATATCAACATTGCCCTATCTTCTAACATTTACTATTGAAGACTCTAGTCACTAAGTGACTCAATGTTTCAGAACAAAAAGTGTTCAGCACTGAAAAGGACAGGTTTCTTTCTTCATTAAATGGATATATTCTTATATCACTAATATGAACTAATTCATTGTTACTCTTTTTAAACTGGTTTCTAGAAAGCTCAATCCTAAATTTGCTCAACTGTATCAGTCCAAGTTATCTACTACATTGCTGAAGTTTATCACTGAGATCAGTTTCATTCAATAGTTTTGTTACATAATACAGCCTATAATACAGAAAGGTCATTATAATATAGTCCTGCTTTTCTAAAAAATTCATTTATTCATTTTATCATTCTTAATCCAGTTTATTTCTAAATGTCATAGGCTGTATTATTATTATTATTATTATTATTATTATTTTTGAGACAGGGTCTCCCTGTAGCCCCAGCTGGCCTGGAACTATGTAGACCAGGTTGGCCTTGAATTACAGACATCTGCCTGCCTCTGCCTCCCAAATGCTAGGACTAAAGGCTTGTGCCACCATGCCTGGCTGTTTTAATTTTTTAAAGTTAACAAATTTATGTAGTTTAATCTGATCAGAAGGAAAGGACTTATCTGCTGACAGGACAAGATGATTTATTATAGCAATGAATCAGGTCTTACCTGAATGACCTCAGCATTCGATAGGACTTTCCCAAATCCGATACTCGTCTGCAAAATGGACCCACAGCCAATTCCATCTGAAATATGCAAAGGTAGTCCATAGCTTTTTATGTCAGAATCTTACAGTTAAATGTGGGACATACCCTCTATTTGTTAGTTCTTCTTTGTTGTGACAAAATATGTTGTTCATATCTAATATGAACAACTTAAGAGAATAAAGACTTATTTTGGCTCACAGTTTCTGAGGTTCCAGGCCACCATGATGGGGAAGGCATGGTGGGGCAAAACAGCTCACCTATGGTGCCCAGGAAGCTGGGAAAGAATGCCTATGCTAATGGGTTTTCTCTTTCCCTTGTCATCTAGGGCTTAGCTATGGATGATGAAACCCACATTCAGGGCAGGTCTTCCTCCCTAACTATCTCTGCAAATGGCTCATAGGCATACCTAGAGGTGTGCTTTATTAATTTCTAAACCATTCTCAATCCAATCAAATTAAGTCAAGATTAACCATTCTAATACCTGAGTCACAAAAAGTTGTAGCTTTTTAAAACTTAATGTTAACTGGACTATGAAACAAGTTTAGAAAGCTACTTAGATTTATTAAAAAGGAAAGACTTAAATAATATTTACATTTAATTACTAAAGAGGCCCAAGAGAAGATATTTTGCTGTTGTTAAATAAGAAGAGTTTAAATTATTTCTCAACTGACATAAGGAAAAAGGTTTTCCAGACTGTGTACCTATATTCTAAGCAGGTATGATAAGTCTTTTTATAGTCAATATAATTAATGAGACTTTTTATCAGTCATTATGGCCCAAGTGATTACAAGCTTTCCCTCTGGAAATTTCTGACCATATATGTGGCATAATTACAGAACCATAGTTACTACTAACAGGGCCTTGAATAAGTTACTTAACATCTCTCAGTCTTAGGTTTCTTATCTGTAAAATGGAGATGATAATATCTACTTAACATAATTACATAAATTGAATAGATAAACCCTAACTGCATGGCATATAAGGGCTCACTAAAGTCTGAAACTGGATCTGGAGAGATGGCTCAGTGGTTAAGAGCACTTGCTGTCCTTACAGAGGACCCAAGTTTGGTTCCCAGCACCCACATCATGGCTCACAATCATTTGCAACTCAAGTTCCAGGGATCTGACACCCTCTTCTGGCCTCCACAAGCACTACATGCACATGTTGCACTTACACACATGCAGGCAAATCATTCATACACATAAAATTATTTTTTTAAAGGCTGAAATTATCAGTATTTAATTTTTTTCTCATTTAAACTATTAATCTGCCCTGATGCAAGAAATTAGTAAATGTTAGTTTTACTCCTCTTTATTTTCCTCCTGATACTGGAAATTCTACTTGTCATTAATTGGCTACTGGTTATTTATCTACCAGGTGCACATGCAAATTATTTGCTGGTACTCAAGATGATAAACTTGTCCTCCATGTTGGCTAAAAATGTGCATGCTGGTAAAAAAGAGTTTAGAAAATGGCTAAGAACAAGCTGTTCCCTGATAGTACAGTATCTTTATTCAAACACTTAAAAAGGTGCCTTCACAAAGTTTGCTAGCCATATGAAACTGCTCAAATATCCTTGCACACTCATCTACGAAGTACCTTCTACTCCCTACTCATTTCCAGGTACTGAAGCACACATGGGGATATGGTGATGAAGTAGAAGTAAATTTGTCTTGCCTCTAAGGAACCTCTCAAATTTATTGAAGAAAAGGATTTATTCAAATAATGTAACTATTCAATAAGATCATGACAACAAGGAAATAGTGCTTTCTAGACAGCCAGTCACTTACTCATATGAATTCACAGCAATAGTAATAGTATGTACAAGACCTATGTAAGCTTAAGCCAGACAAATTCTCAGCATAGAGGAGGGAGGTGGGTAAGAAGCCCCAGCCCTAGCTGAGGAATTATAGACAAATGATAGCTTCTGGGAGAGGGAGAGTCCATTTTCTTTAAGGGTGTGACACTGAGTAGGTTGATCATGCTTTAGTGGATGGACCCATATTGAGGGATATTTGGAGAAACAAATTAGGCCTTTAAAAAAAATAGAGAACGTGAAACAGAAATCAGGTAGGGGTGAGTAGGAAGGTGGGGTATAGATGGGGGAGGGGGTATAAATATGATCAAATTACACTGTATGAATTTCTCAAATTTTTGATAAAAATATTTAAAAATAATAAATTTTTGAAAAGCCTAAAAAATTATTCCAATAATGTAACTATTCAGTAAGACCATAAAGCACCTATAAATATGTGTGTACATATACAAATATATATGCACAAATATCCTTCTTATGATCCTGTTGGATAACTGTATTATTTAAATAAAGGCACATATGCATATAAATACAGACAGAGTTATCATTAAACAAAATGGTGAGTGCTAGTTCAGAATGTATGCCCTGAGTGTTGAGAACTGAGGGCAGCTTCCTTGAGAAGCTTTAAAATTAGTAGCCAGGTTAATGTCTCTCTTCCAGTATAGAGGATATAGGATAAACACTGTATATCTTTTGTTGTTGTTGTTGTTCTTTTTGAGACAGGGTCTCCCTGTAGCTCCAGCTGGCAACACCACACCAGGCTTTAAGCACTGTTTATCTTAAGGGGAAAATCTCACTTGGTTAAAAAACTCTAAAATACAGAAGACTGAGTAAATACAAAGAAAAATTGAAGAAAAAGCCAGGATTCTGCCGACAATTCAAAACAGAACAGCTGGGAGCCAGTGTTCTCAAACCCTGTAGACAGGAGTGCTGCGCTGTTCTTTGAGCCCTAGGTAGTTTATTCACTAGGCAGAGTCTTCTGGTTTCCTTCAGAATGCAACATTTATTTCACACTGAGCACAAAGAAAATATGTGATTAGCATGTATCTTTGATTTGCTAATTCTATTTATATAACTAACTCTGGTATGTATATAAAGGTTTCCAAGCAGATTATACAATATACCTGTCATGAAATATTTTGGTTGCTTTTATCCTCAGTCACTATAGTGCGTCCACTGTCTTCAAAGATCAAACCAAGCAATCTTTGGTCTAGCTCTTGCAGAGGACTAAATGTTAAAATAATTAAGTCGCTAGAGAAAAATTACTATATGAGCAATTCTGACTTCAAATGTCTATGAAATCTATGAAGCAGAAGATTGCTATGCCACAGGACAATTTCAAAAGGTTAAATGTTTAAGATGAATTTTTCATCTATAAAGAACCCCTAGGGCATTAAAAATCATTTCTTTTAAACAATGAAGTTCATGTTTTAAAGAAAGGAATATTCTTTGAGAGGAGGTGAGTCTGCAGTGAGCTATGGATACTAAATGATATGTACCTAGCTTCTCCCCAGCCCTACTGAAGAAATACACCCCGCTACAGGCTGGTGCACTAATTACTAGCAGCTCCTCAACCATTAGACATTTGGTTAACCACAGAGCCTCTCTGAATATTCCTGGGGCATTCCTGCCTTGACATTGTTCAGGAGAAGACAAGGCAATAGGAATCAGAACTGAAATGAGAATTTTGCTTTCTTTTCTAAATTTACATTTTTTAGACAACATGGGAAAGATAAAAAAGTATACTTAAAGAGCACCAGAAAACATAAATAGAAACTGCTGGGAGTATCACTAAATAATTTAATGCCAACTTCAATTGTTGTCCTTTCCCTCAGGAAGAAAAGAGACAGGCAGGGTGGAGAGGGAGTCCATGCTACAGAGGGCACTGTGGGCAGGTCTGTCAAGAGTGGGAATTGGCAGAACCCCAGGGGCCTTGGACAAGCTCAGGGCTTTCAGAACTGCTGTGTGATTAGTGTAGACACTGAGGCCATGTGGTCACAGCAGGGAATTAATTACCTGTAGGAAGCCACCTCGTGTCCATGACCTAATTCTTAAGGGGGCTGGTATGTGGGCACTTCCCTTACTGTGAGCCCTCCAGATGGCAGCCTGCAACTACTTTCTCTCTGCACAGGTACCCATGAGGAGGTTAGGATTGTTTTAAAAAATTCTTAAAACATTCTATTTGTCTCTTCATCTAGACTTTAGTCAAATAATCTATCTTCCAAAACTCTACTGGCCCTTTTTTGAGCTCTAACGCCAGAACTGCAGGCACTTTATGACAAGAGCCCTCTTCAAACCCATAAAGGATCTGTGTGTTCTTGAGTCCAGTGACCTTGGTGGCTTTGTTTAATAGTGAATACAAACTGATAGACCTTTCAATAATGAGCCAGTTCAAAGGTTCTAAGTCCCCAGTTGATGCTTGTCAGGAGTATAAATGTCACAGAAATGTTATTTCAGTGCTTTGACTAACCCAGGAAAAACACTTCCAACCAAGCAGGATTCTGAAAGCTGAGGTTCAACATATAATTGCAGGTGTGGCAAGAAACCAAACCCAATGAAATCAAAACTTTTGTTCAAATTTTAGTTTAAAAAACCAGGGCAGGGATCATGATGTAATAATACCTGAGAAATATGTGCTGAAGCTACTGGTCACAAATATGATTAAATACACTACTTTGATGTGTCTTTCCTGTACTGATGGCTCAGGACTTGAGCCAGGGTAAGCTGAGTGGTGGGATGTTCTGAACCTGGGACATCCTGTACAGTAGCTAACCAAGGCATCTGCTTGTCACCGCTAACACAGCATGCAGAAACCAAACCATGCTGCAGGCCCAGAGAGTATACTCGGCAGAGAAGATGCTGTTCAAATGCCTTTTCTAAATTGAAGAAAACATCAAGCATAAGTTAGTAATAGAGACTGATGAGTTTCATTTCCTAAGGGGAAAAGTGGTTTCACAGAGTAACAGGTCTTAAGAAAATGGGAATGCAAATAAAGTTCTGAATACCACAGCTTTGGGAAGGTGGGAGCTAACCCACAACTGGAGGTTAAGCACTTTGAGCAGATGCTAGCTGTAGTGGAGATTGCTAAGGACAATACTTCGCATCTTTCAAGAGAACACATCATTAAAATGAAACCCCAAAACAGCAAGCCTCTCTCCTCTAGCACTCACATTCTGGCCATCTCTAGCTCGGCTGCCAATCTAATTGGACTTGAAGTGCTGCCTCCAGGAAAGTGACTCAAGAACCAGCTGGAGCAGAATGCTAATAAGCTGGTGGGGGAGGGAGCCAGGGAAGGAAGAGGACAGAATAAAACAAAACCGAAGACAGGAGAATAGACCTATAGATAACAGCTTATGATGATTTTAAGAAATAAGAGCAGTTCCTTGGACAGGCAACCATGACTGTTTCCATTGCTGGAAGCAGCCTGTAGCCAAGAAAGATTTGAAAAATAAGACATTATTCACACATAGTTCTCTTTAAACTGAACATACTTGCAAAATAAAGTAAAATGCACAGATGTGTAAGAATGAAAATGGGCATGGCATGGTAAAGAGCCATTTTAATAGGAGTGCTTACTTAATTTCCATTCTCATGAGTGGCTACTGAAGGCACCTTTCCCAAAGGAAGACTCTTTGTTTGGGGTCTAGTAGGCTCACAGATACCATTTGGGGATGAAAATAACTAACTGCTGGATCAATCAAGCAAAGAGGTTGGCTTTTGAAATCTAGGTTTGGGATACTTGTTTTTAAGCGTGCTGGCCTGAGGGAGCACCTGACAGTCATCACCAGGCATCAACAGACAACCCAGGTCCTTTTCCAGACAGAGACACACTCCCGGATACAAAAAAAAAAAAAAAAAAAAAAAATTGATGTTAACATTTATCTTTATAAGCAAGGAGGATCTGGCAAACGGCTATGAAGACTCCATCTGAATAACTATTTAGATTAGTAAAGCTAACAACTTTGAAAGGTTTAAAAAATGATTTCACCCTTGACACACTGTATAAATACAAAACAGCTCTGTTTCTGAATCTTTTAAGGGAGGTGTATGCCTATGGTGTTTTTTTCTTTGCCTTCGATTATTAGAAGGTAAAGGAGGAAAAAGCCTTTCTGCCAGAGCTGATTATAGCTTTATTACTTAATTTTATTCTATCTCAAAAACATCAGATAGCTTGGAATAATTTTAAGGCCAATCACAGGGAAGAAATGCACTCTACTTAACAGGGAGTGACCAAATAATTTGACTCCATCTACCAGGCTCACCATACATCTCAAAGAACTCCAATACAATGCTGGGCAGTGTTGGTTACTAGAAGACTGCAGATGTGATGGAATTCTTTCTCTTCCAATAACAACAGCTGCCCCTTCCACTGTTTAAAAGGTTATCTCAGTCCCTTCATCATTTTCCAGCAAAGTCAATCAATTATTCTTATTGGCTTATTGGGATGATAAAATAGCAGGAATGGGAACTATTTCTTTATTACGGAATGAGATATTTTACCTTATCCTTGAAAGATCAAAGATGAGGGATGATTACTTTGTTAAAAAGAAAGAAAATATGATATCTGATAAAAAACATTTCTAAATTCTTCTAGGTAGTCAATTAGTGTTAAGTGAGTTTTCTTTTCTCTTATAACTCTTTCAAGACACCAGTGAATAGGTCATCTTTACTTAACAGATAACAGTGAGGCTGAAACACTTGCATTCTTTGGAGATATGCATCAATTTACCTGTGCAAAATCAGCAGCAAGTCGCATTTTCCCACCTTCACCAAGAGGTCTTATGAGACTGGCATTGCGGATAAAAAGTTCAATGGCTCTTTGGGCAATAGCTTCAGTGTTGTCAAAGACAAAATCCAAGCATTCGAAGTGCTTAAAGTAGTCATTCATAACTCTGGCAATGAAACCTTGTAGCTCCTTCATGTACAGAGAACAAGGAACATCAGGCTTTCCTGAGCTGGATAATGACCTGTAAAAGAATAAAAAATTCAGCACTAATGCTTTTGTTTTTTTCACCCCCAGCTATTTCAATCCTGCACAATTTTTCCCCTCGATGGTACAAAGGTACCATTTTTGTTGTTGTTTTGCTAAGTGTTAAAGAACATAAAAAAATGTTTAAATTATACTCTTAAGTCTGTGCTTAAACACTATGTGGATTACTGAAGGAATTTCAGCATGCATTTGCCTAAAAGATTAAGAATAAAAGACAGCCATCTGTCTTAGATGAATCAGACTGTGGCTCTTAAAGTTTCTCCCAGCTCCCAGCTCTCCATCTACTCCCATGTTTTGCCTGGAAAGTGAATGCATCAGTAATAGATTCTGAAATGGCATTTTACACTTCGTAATGGCAGAAAATGCTGCCCTCTCCCAACAAATTCTTGGGGGCAACCTCTCTACACTTGTAGTTTAATCAAATCAGTCCAATAGCAGCACTCTGACTGAGGAACTGGTTATGTAACAATATACGAAGTATGCAATTTTTTCCTCCAGATGATGTTTGGAAAGCCTTTAATTTGGAGCAGCAGATGATGCCAGCTGATGCTCCAAGATATACTATTTATAACTTATAAATGTTTACAATTGCCCTTTAAAGACTATATTAAAAGAATATGAAATATTTATAGGGAGGAAGAATTAGACCAAAATTAGAAATCACCTGATCCTGGCTAATAGATGAGATCACTGACTATACAATATCGAATCTTTTCTAAAAGGCAAGGGAAGTATTTCCAAATTCTGAGAATGATGTGGAGAAACTGTTGATGGTTTAGAGATGAACAACAGATATGACTGAAATTCCTAGTGCAAGAGAGTAAGGTGAACTTGATGATCTTCTGATATAACAATGGGTATTAGGAGTAGGGCACTGACCAGAGTCCTCCACTTCCAGAAGCAGACAGAAATAGAGAAACTAGGCTTTTGGCCTAGCAGGGAGGATTTTATCCAGATATAAGAGAGACTGTCCGGGGGCTGGAGAGATGGCTCAGTGGTTAAGAGCACTTGCAAAGGACTCAGGTTCGATTCCCAGCACCCACATGGCAGCTACAAACCGTCCTTAACTCCAGTTCCAGGGGAATCCAAAGCCCTCTTCTGACCTCTGTGGCATTGCACGACATGGGTGCAGTCATGTACATGCAGGCAATACACTCATACACATAAAATAAAAATAATAAATAAAATATTAAAAAAAACAAGAAAGACTGTCCTAACAACAGCAAGGCCATTGCAAGGTGTATGGTGCAGCATTTCCCTGTTCAGGCATTACTGCAGGCTGGAGTGTTGTCTGAGCAGAAGGCACACTGGATAAATGATGGTGGTCTCCACACTGGGTTTGATTCTGCCAGATTTAGATTGCTGCATGGCCCATTTTTATTCAGGTATCAATACAAAGAGCTAAACTGAAAATAATAAAATATGGTACCAATATTTTTCAAATGTATTTATCTATCTGTTGGACAAACTGCAATAGCATATAATCATGTCATATAGCAATACAAAGAGTGATATTATATGTATATAATGTGGAACAATTTAAACAAATCAAATGAATACATGTTTCACTGTACATTCTTATTATTCCTCTTGTCTAGCTGCAACTGTATACCATTTTACCAACATCAACACATTACCCCAATTCTACTGTCTGCTTCTATGAGTACTGTTATTTTAGATTCTGCACCAAATTGAGAACATGAGGTATC
>NW_008335967.1:2403802-2410160 GCF_000622305.1 Nannospalax galili | reverse complement strand
ACGGCAGCTATGAACCGCCCTTAACTCCAGTTCCAGGGGAATCCAAAGCCCTCTTCTGACCTCTGTGGCATTGCACGACATGGGTGCAGTCATGTACATGCAGGCAATACACTCATACACATAAAATAAAAATAATAAATAAAATATTAAAAAAAACAAGAAAGACTGTCCTAACAACAGCAAGGCCATTGCAAGGTGTATGGTGCAGCATTTCCCTGTTCAGGCATTACTGCAGGCTGGAGTGTTGTCTGAGCAGAAGGCACACTGGATAAATGATGGTGGTCTCCACACTGGGTTTGATTCTGCCAGATTTAGATTGCTGCATGGCCCATTTTTATTCAGGTATCAATACAAAGAGCTAAACTGAAAATAATAAAATATGGTACCAATATTTTTCAAATGTATTTATCTATCTGTTGGACAAACTGCAATAGCATATAATCATGTCATATAGCAATACAAAGAGTGATATTATATGTATATAATGTGGAACAATTTAAACAAATCAAATGAATACATGTTTCACTGTACATTCTTATTATTCCTCTTGTCTAGCTGCAACTGTATACCATTTTACCAACATCAACACATTACCCCAATTCTACTGTCTGCTTCTATGAGTACTGTTATTTTAGATTCTGCACCAAATTGAGAACATGAGGTATCTGTGTTTCTGTCTCTGGCTTACTTCATATAGTATGTCTTTCAGGTTCATCTATCTTGTAGATGAACTTAACAGGAATTCCTTCTTTCTGAAGTCTGAATACTATGCCATTTATACATAGTCCACATTTTCTTTATCTATCATCTATTTATAGACACTTAGGTTGATTCTTGAATATTTTGTTTCTGTAAATAATGCTGCAGTAAAAATGGAACATAGATTTGACACACTGATTTCAAGTCCTCAGGATACAGACTGAGATGCGGCCTTGTTGGATAATGCTAGTTCTATTTTTAGCTTTTTTGAGGAACAGTTGTCTATGATAGCTTTATTAATTTACATTCCCATCAATAGTGTACAAGGGAGGGGTCCTTTTCCTTTACATTCTTGCTGATATTTATGATCTTTCACTTTTTTTTTCCCCCAGAGCTGAAGATCAAACCCAAGGCCTTGCACTTGCTAGGCAAGCGCTCTACCACTGAGCTAAATCCCCAACCCCGATCTTTCACCTTTTTAATATCTATCCTGATCATTATGAAGTTGTGGCTTTAATTTGCATTTTTTCTAATAATTAGTAATGAAGACCTTTTTTTGTGTGTGTTCTATCTTATTTTGGTTCAGACAAGATCTCATGTGGCCCAGGATGACTTTGAACTCCCTAAGTGACCAAAGATGATCTTTTACCTCCTAGGTGTTGTGATTACAGACATGTGCCACCATGTCTAATAAATATAGCATGGGAGATAGAACTAAGGGTTTTGTGCACGCTAGGCAGGTACTCTGCCAACTGAGCTACATCACCAGCCTCTAGTCCTTATTTGTATACATATTTTTTGAAGAAATAGCTATTCAGATTGTTTTTAATCGTGTTACTTAGGAGTTTCCCTGCATTGAGATTCTGATTTTACAGATTTTGGATGTCAATCCCTTATTTAATGTTTGTGCCTCAACATCTTTTCTCCAAATCCACACAATATTTCCTTAGTTGTTTCCTTTGATGTACAGGGGTATTTTAGTTTGATGTAATCTCATTTACCTATTTTTAATTTTGTTGTCTGAGCTTTTAGGGGAAAAACCAAACCAAACCAAAACAAAACTCATTACCCAGATGAAAGTTATGGAATTCTCCTTCCATATTTCCCTCTGGCACTTGCATTGTTTCATGCTTTACAGTCTTCAACCCATTTTGAGTTTTACAAGATATGAAATCCAGTGTTCCCAACACTGCACTGAAGAGACTGAACTTTCCCACTGTGTGTTCTTGGCACCTTCCTTGAAAACCAATTGGCTCTAAGTATATAGGTTTGGGCATGTAGACAAATTTAACACTGAAGAACCCTGTGACAAACAACTCTTGAGGACAAATGAATGCACTGTCCATTTTTTTTTTTTTTTAAACAAAGGCATGTGGGAGACAGGCTTAAACCTAGGGTGAAAGTCTTATTGACAGCCATACAGCAGGCCTGAGGCAAGGGTGACCACTGGAGCCACAAGCAATGCCTTGTGACATTTGCTCCCATTGGCAGATCATGAGATTGATGCCTAGAGCTCGCCACTCCCTAATCACCACCCTTGGAATCCAAATTGCAACACTTAGATATTGCAACAGTCAGGGTCATGTCGTTTCCAGGAATCCAGGCTCTGTAATCCGAAACCCAGTATGCTAATGAGGCATCCTATCTGCTATTCTGTGATAGGATGGTAAACCTGTTATGCTAATGAGGTATCCTACTTGCTGTGCTGTGATTGGACCACTACCCCTATATAAGCTTGTGCCTTCCTGCAATAAAGCAGATCTGTGTCACTGAACCTGGTCTCCTGCGTCTGAATGTGGCAAAGCTGGCGCAGACTCCTCACCAGCCCTGGGGTCTGGACCAGATGACTGATCGGAGGAACTGAGAGAGCAGGAGAGCAGCCATAGCTGGAGGAGAGCAGCCACAGCCGGCGACCACTAAGGCAGACCCTTTATCCTGAAAAGTTCAAATGCTCTTATGGCAGCAGTGCACATGCAACTTACTGTTTAAAGACAGCTGGATGGAAGCTCTTGGACAGAAGATTGCACATAAGATTGATACTTTACCACAATAAAAATTTAAAGTTTTACAAGCCCAAAATAACCAAATATGTGGGCTCATTTTGGGGCTCTTTATTCTGTTCCATTGGATAATATATTTTTTATGCTAGTACCATTATGATTCAATTACCATAGCTTTAAAATTAAAATTTTTTTTAATTTGTGTGTATGTGTGTGCATGTTACATGTGTGCAAGTACTTTCAGAGGCCAGAAGAAAGTGTCAGATCCCCTAAAGATAGAGGTACAGGTGGTTGTGAGCCACCTGACGTGTGTGCTGGGAACAGAACTTGGGTCCTCTGAAGAGTAGCAAGTGCTCTTAACCACTGAGCCATCTCTCTAGCCCCTTTAAAAAATTTTTTTTAGTAAATTTTTTATTGCAGGCAAGTGTGTGTGGAGGTCAAAGGACAACCTTGGGGGTAGGCTCTTCTTTGTTTGAGGCAGGGTCTCTTGTTTGTTGCTTCATATACCAGTCTAGCTGGTCTGTGAGCTTTGAGGGATTCTCCTGTCTCTGCTTCCCATCACACCATATGAGTGCTGGGATTACAGACACATACTAATGCACCCAGGTTTTTGTGGGGGCTCTGGGTGTGAGCTGAGGTCCTCATGCTTGCATGTTAAGTGCTTTACTCACTGAACTTTCTCTCCAGACCTCAGTTAACTATAACTTTGAAGTAGAGATTGAAACCAGGAAGTGTGACTTCTCCAGCTTTGTTCTTTTCTACTGAAGACTGTCCTGGCTACTCAGGGCTTTGTATTTTAAAAGATTTTTCTATTTCTAGGAAAAATGACATCAGAATTCTGATAGGGATTACATTGACTCTACAGATTTCTTTGATAGGATATTTCACCTTTTTAAGTTCTGTTGAATTTGGTTTGCTAGTATTTCTGTGTGTATGTGTGCATATATATGTACACATATATATTTACATGTATGCTTGTGTATATTCAGGTACATGTGTATGTGAAGAACATTCTCCAGTGTCATTCTTCAGATGTCCACCTTGCTTTGTGTGTATGTGAGTAAATGTATGTGTATAGGCCAGAGGTCAACCTCAGAATAATTGAGCTATCAATTATTCTCACTGGCCTGGAGTTTACCAAGTGTGCTACGCTGGCTGGTCAGTGAAACCCAGCACTGTCTTTACCACCCCAGCACTGGAATTTCAAGCACTTATCACAAGTTTGATTTTTTTTTTTTTAATATGGGTTCTGAGAATTAAACTCAGGTCCTCATAAGGCAAGCAGTTTACTCATTGAGCTATCTCCTCAGCCCAGTTTCCTATGTTCATCATGGATACTGACCTATAATTTTCTTGTTGTTCCTCCAATCCATGAATGTAGAGTATCTTTCCCTTTATCTTCAACTTTTTTCTTCATGTTCTATAGTTTCAGTGTACAGATCTTTTAATACCATAGTTAAATTTATACCTAAGTAGTTTATTTTTTTATTTATTTTTAGCTATTGTAAATGGAATTTCTTTTTTAAAAAAATATTTATTTTATGTGTAAGAATGCACAGCTTTCATGTATGTAAGTGCATCCATATTGTGCAATGCCTATGGATGTTAGAAGAGGGTGTTGGATCCCCTGGAGCTGGAGTTATAGACAGTTGTTAGCCATCATGTCAGTACTGGGAATGGAACCCAGATTCTCTGCAAGAGCAGTCAGGGCTCTTAACTGCTGAGCCATCTCTCCAAAGCAGGAGTTCCCCTCCCCTTCCCTCCCCTCCCCTCTTCTCTTCTTTTCAAGATTGGGTCTTCCTGTAGCCCCAGCTGGCCTGGAACTCACTATGTAGACCAGGCTGGCTTGGATCTCAGAGAAATACCCATCTTTACCTCCTGGGTACTGGGATTAAAGGTGTGTGCCACCATGCCTGGCATGGGATTGTTTTCTTAGCTTAATGATTATTTAGCTAGTTCCTTGTCAGTTTATAGAAATTCTACTAGTTTTCTGTGTGTTGCTTTTGTGTCCTGTGATTTTACTGTACTTGTCATATCTAACCATTTAATTTTTTAAAACTTTATTTTTAATTACTGTGTATAAATGTTTTGCCAGCACGTATATAAATGCACTATATGCATGCAATGCCTGCAGAGGCCAGAAGAGGGTGTTGGATCTCTTGGAACTGGAGTTACAAACTATTATTAACCACGTGGGTGCTGGGAACCAAACCTAGGTCCTCTGTAAGAGCAACAAGTGCTCTTAACCACTGAGCCATCTCTTAAGACCCGATTTAACTTTTTTGATAGAGTTTTTACAGTTTTTTCTATTTAAGATCACACCTTCATCCATCACATCTTTCCTATCTGAATGCTTTCTATTTCTTTTTGCCTCACTGCTGGCACAGAACTCCAGTGCTGTATTGAAGAGAGGCAGTGAGAGTGGCCATCCTTATCTGTTTCTGATCTCAAGAAAAAAGCTTTCATTGTACATGGGCTTGTCATATGTGGCATTTACTGTGTTGAGATACCTTTCTTTTATTGCTAATTTTTTGAGACTTTTTAATAATGAAAGGATGTTGAGGGGCTGGAGAGATGGCTTAGCAGTTAAGAACACTGGTTGTTCTTGCAGAAGACCCGGGTTCAAATCCCAGCACCCACATGGCAGCTAACAACTGTCTGTAACTCCAGTTCCAGGGGATCTGACAGCCTCTTCTGTCCTCCGCAGGCATTGCACAACACAGCTGCACTTATCTACATGCAGGCAATACACTCATACATATAAAATTAAAATAATAAATAAAATATTTTTTAAAAATTTTAAAAAAAAAAAAAAAGAGAGGATGTTGAATTCTGTCAAATACTTCTGCATTTGACGAGGTGATCATGTGGCTTTTGTTCTTCATGCTACTAATGTGACAGTTACTGCTTTGCATATGTTAGCCCATTTTTGCACCTCAGGGATAAATCTCAGTTGGTGGTGAATGATCCTTTTAAATCTTTTTAAAATTCTGTTGAATTTGGTCTGCTACTATTCTGTTGAGGATTTTAAATCTATGTTCATCAGGATACTGATCTATAATTTTCTTTCCTTGTATCCTTGCTTGGCATTAGTATCAAGGTTTTCAAAAAAGGTAGCAGCATTCTTTGACTTTTTTTGAAAGAATTTGAGAAGAAATTGGTATCAGTTCCTTTTTACATGGTAGAATTCATCCATGAAGCCATTAATTCTTAGGCTTTTCTTTATTGGGAGACTTTTAAATTACTGATTCAATTTTCTTACTTATTCTTTTAAAACATTTTTTCTTAATTAAAATTTTTATTTTATGTGCATGAGTGTACTGCCTGCGTGTATGCAAATATACCTGTGTCATGCAATGCCTGCGGAGGACAGAAGAGGACATTGGATCCCCTGGAACTCGAATTACAGATAGGTGGCTGTTAGCCGACATGTGGGTCCTGGGATTTGAACCCAGGTCCTCTGCAAGAACAGCCAGAGCTCTTAACTGCTGAGCCTACTCTCCAGACTAAGCTTTTTCTCTTCTCTCCCTTCCCTTCCCTTCTCTCCTCTCCTCTCCTCTCCTCTCCTCTCCTCTCCTCTCCTCTCCTCCCCTCCCCTCCCCTCCCCTCCCTCCCTGCCTCCCTGCCCTGCCCCCCTCCATTTTTGAGACAGGGGCTCC
>NW_008335967.1:2391740-2403591 GCF_000622305.1 Nannospalax galili | reverse complement strand
TCTCCTCTCCCCTCCCCTTCCCTTCTCTTCCACTCCCCCTCCTCCTCCCCTCCCCTTCCCCTCCCCTCCCTTCTTCTTCTCTTCTCTTTTCTTTTTTTGACAGGGTCTCCCTAGTTCCAGCCCAGTTGGAATTGACTATGTGGACCAGGCTGGCCTTGATCTCAAAGAGATCCACCTGTCTTTGCCTCCTGAGGGCTAGGATTAGAGGCTCTTCTCATCATGTATGGCATTCCAGTGCATTCTTACTCTTGTTCTGCTTGGATTTTCTTGACTCAGTGTTGGTGAGTTACATGTATCTAGGAATTTCCACACAATTTTCTATCACAGGTGTAATAATTGACATTCCTACCAACAGTGTATATGGTTCCCTTCTACACATCCTTGCCAATACTTATCTTGTGTGCTGGTTTTTGTTGTTAGCAAATGCTCCAGCACCAAATTGTATTCCTAGCACTTTCCCACTTACTTTTTTTTTTTTTTTTTTTTTTTTTTGAAACAGGGTCTCCATGTAACCCCAGCTAGCCTGGAACTCACTATGTAGACCAGGCTAGCCTCAAACTCACAGAGATTTGCCTACCTCTCCCTCCTGAGTGTTGAGACTAAAGGCATGCGCCACCTTGCCCAGCCATTTTTAAAAAATTGAGACAGAGTTTCACTGAGGTACCAAGACTAGCTGGAACTTACTCTGTAAACCCAGGCAGGGCTTAGGAGCTTGTGATCTTCCTGCCTAGTCTCTTGGGTAGCTAGAATTATAGACCTATGCCAGAAGGCTAGGCATCAGTTTTTGGCAAGAGTCATTAAGATATGTACAATTTCTTCTATGTTATCCAATTAGTGTATAACTAATTGCTTGTAGTAATTTCCTATGGTTCTTTGTATTTCTGTGGTATCAGAATTTTTGTTTTGTCTTTGTTTTTATTTTTTACTAAGTATCAAATTCAGGTTCTTGTGCATGATAGATGTTTTATCAATGAGCTTTTTCTCCACCCCTGTGCTACCAATTTTAGCGTCTCTTCTTGCAATTCTGATCTTATTTTAATTTTTCCTTTTTCTTAGTCTAGCTAACAGTTTGATTTTTTTCTGCTAACTTTAGTCTTGATTTTGTTCTTCTTTTTCTAACTCCTTGAGATATAATATTAGGTCTTTTGAGACCTTTTCTTTTTGGTATTTTTTTGCAATAACTATCACTCAGAAATGGTTTTGCTATATAAGGTAAGTTTGCTCTGTTATATTTCCATTTTCAATGGCCTCAAAATGTTTGGGATTTTTCTTTTGGCTTAGGACTTTTGAGCTAGACTATGGTCCACACTGCCCTGGAATACACTGTATAGCCAAGGCTGGCCTTGAACTCACAGCAATCATTTTCCCTCAGCTTCTTAACTGTTGGCATTAGATGTAGGATCTAGTCATTATACCCAGCTCTTAAGATATGTTCTGATTTTCTTTTTGATTTATTCTTTGATCTTCTGGTTTTTCAAAGGTAGGTTGTTTAATTTTAACATATTTGTGAACATTCTAAGATGTCTCCTATTGCTAATTTCAGAAGAGACACGTGATATTTTTGTAATCCTCCTAAATGTGTTCAGATTTGCTTGGTGGTCTAACAGGATCTTTCTGTGCAGAGCAATCCATATGCTTGAGAAGAACATGCATTCTTTATATGTCTGTTGAGTCCATTTGATCAAAAGTGTAGCTCAAGTTTCTATCCGCGTGATTTATCCATCATTGAGGGTATTGAAAGGACTATTATTCTGTTACCATCAGATTCTTTAAATATTTGCTTATACTTAGGTGCTCTGATATCAGGTGTGCATATATACATATTTAAAATATTATATCAACCTAAAGAGTTGACTCCTCTGTAATTATACAGTCATATTTTATAACTTTTATTAAAGCTCATTTTAAGTATAGCTGTGCCTACTCTCTTTTGGCTTCCATTTGCATCCATTTGCTTTTCAGTTTTTCTATGACCCTAAAGCTGAGATGAGTCTCATGTTAGGTAGTGCACAGCTGGCTTCTCAGATCTAACACTTTATCAGAAGCATAGCAAAATCTCCAAATTACTCGGGAGGATTATTTCCATGGTTCGATCTACTCATTTGCAATGATTTCACTGAGCTGTAGAAAACAGCATATTAAAACAAGTTTCAGAAGCATGTGTGAATATAAGTAAAATGGTCTTTTAGAAGAAATTTGAAATACATTATCAATGCTCACTGTAGAGTGTAAGCTTGATTTAAATTTACGAGAATGAAAATATACTTGTCTATTGTTAAAGATCAGTATTCTCAACTATTCAAAAGTCTTAAAGAGTAGGTTTTCAACTGACAGAGTGCAGTAGTGAGTTATGTAGGAAATCCATACCAACATTGCCACACAGAAGTTGAAGGTGAAGTTAAGATTGAACATATGCAATACAGAGAATTGGTGATATGTATCTTCATGTTACCAGTTTCTGTATGTTTCTCCTTAGAGGGACTCAGTCACCCCTGTGAAGACCCAGGGTTCTTCTCTCCCTGCCTCCTTTCCCTACTCAAAGTGTCATCAGACATGACTCCCTTTACATTAAATGTGGTTAGAAATTCTGAGGAAGGACACAAGTTTTGCATGGCTCAGGCAAGCTCTTACTCTCAAAGCCAGAGCAAGATTCTGAGCACAGCAGCAGAGGAGGGCATGTCCTCTAGAAGATGGCATGCCTGTACCAGGGGGTCACAGAGGGTGAACTAGAGGAATCTGTAAGAAAAAAGGAAAACTGGAAAGGGAAGATGGTACAAACTATCAAAATCCTAAAGCACCAAGCTGAGTTCCATAAACCTGCTCCGTGTTTCAATATGAGGGGAGAAACCATGGAAATAAGAAGAGCAACATTTTAATCTGTTAATAACACGATGGGAAAAGGGGGTGTGGAGTCAATGCTATCATAAGAATAAGCCTAGCTGGCAAGGAGCTTGGGGAATAGGAGGGCACGGGCAATGAAAAACCAAGGCAGTGAAGAACAGTCACATTTCTGATGAAATATTTTACCCAGAAAAATCTTCTTGATGCATGGTGATGATTATGGCTTCTATCGCATCTCCCACTGAAGTCAGTAAGGGCTGCACTGCATTCCCCATAAGGGCATGAATCATCTGACAAGGAGAAAAAGAGAAAGAGAAGCAAAATCAGAGAAACCCACACAAATCTGAGGAAATGAAGTGAGAAACATTTGACTAACAGTTTTCATATGCTATCAGATTCAGATGATACATAGTTTAACTCAACAGAAGTCTGACTCTCTCCCTAACCACTGTCAGTAATGACTTGTAAGGATTAAAATATGCAGATCATGGCACTGGAAACCTCCAGCTCTCCTAGTCATCTCATTTTGTCAGAAGGTTTAAGGGTTAAATGAGCCCACAGCGAAAGGAAGACATACAAGGAGGGAAATATAATTTCACTTACAAAGCAAAGAGCAAATGGACACTTTTTCTCAAAAAAGTAAAACAAGATCAAAAGTAATTTCTTGAAAAATTGGAACACTGCCTTATCTTTTTCACCAGAGTGAATATAGTAAGAACACTGGCCATTCTCACAGGGTGGAAAAGTTAGGCATTTTACAAATTAGGTTTCTGTTGAGAATCCTATTGCAGTGATTCTCAATTGTGGACACTTTTGAACCCCATGAAATATCTGGCAGTGTTTGGAGACCAAGAAGGAGGGAGAAGTGCGTCACTAGCATCTAGTGATAGACAATAGAGATGTGCTTAACATTCTACAGGTTAGATTACAGACTAGAGATTAATCATGTCTAAGGCATTCATGTTACTAAGGTGGAAAACTGTTTTACAGTGATACATAATCAATGGTTGATCTATGGAAGACCCTAGTAGTGACTAAGGAAAGAGATTTTGGTGTGCAAATATAAATGAATAAGGCCGGGCGTGGTGGCGCACGCCTTTAATCCCAACACTCGGGAGGCAGAGGCAGGCGGATCTCTGTGAGTTCAAGGCCAGCCTGGTCTACATAGTGAGTTCAGGACAGCTAGGGCTACAGGGAGACCCTGTCTCAAAGGCAAAAAAAAAAAATTAGAGGCAGCAGGATCAGAGATGAAAGGTCAACAGAGCTTGGTCATTAGATTTGTAAAGTATGAAAAGAAAGTAAGGGTGCACACTTTGTTTTCTTTAATATTGATACTGTTGACTAAATGTGTAATAAAGATGCAGCAGAGGTTGATTTGGGGATGTAGAGAGAAAAAGATCCAGAGTTTAGTTAGGGACAAGAATTTGAAATGCCGATGGGAAATCTAGCTGGGCTATTTGGTAGGTTCTGAGATATTTAGATTTGTACTTTCTGAGATTTTGCAGTCACTGGTTTTTGAAACAGAGAGAAACCAGAAGAGTCAATGAGCTCAGGGAGTACCATGAAGATTAAGGATGAACACCAGTGCAGTCTTCAAGAGGAGTCCTGGGAGGGTTAAGGGGAGTATATACTTTCACTTAGCATCTATTATATGCCAGGTCATTTCACTTAGAAAAAAGTGTTCCTTCTCCCAAAGACTTGTTAACATTTCTAATTTATAGCTGGGGAATGTAAAATAATTTATACATTGAGAAACTAAGTCAAGTTCAGGAGGTTGTCCAAAGTCATAGTGAATAAGTGGAACAGCTGAGACTGCTTAGGCATTCTGTCTGCCCCCATGACTATGGTGGTACCAGGTCATTGAGCAAAGAAAATGAAGAAAACTTAGAGTATGGTAAGGCAAAACAAAACAAAAAAGACCATCTTAAGAAGACTGAGTTTTCTACTTATCACATGAAGGTGTCTACTACAAAAAAACAAAACAAAAGAAAAAACCTACTGGGGAACTTAGGAGGCACAACCCAGGTAGTTTCTGAGAAGTGTGGAACTCTAGGGTGAGCAACCAGAAGGGTGCGTTTCCCATGCTCTGTGGCATTGCTCTCAGGTGACTACAGTCAGGACAAGGCAAGGACCGGTGGTTAAAACCCACAGGAAAACAAAAAGGGTATCATCTTTTCTTTTCTGACCCCCTTTCTCTCTCTCATGCCTCCCCCAACCCCACTGGTCTCCTTCCTGCTCTCATATACCTCACGTTAGGTTTTAATGTCATAGATACTGTTAAATCTGGATTCTGCATATCAGAAAAATGATATATCTCCACAATTCCCTTTTGCTCCTCTCCCCCATCCTTTAGACTGCTTCATAAGCCCACTCCTGCTTTCATATAATTTGAATATATTCAAACATATATTTGAATCTAAATTCCATATATGAAAAAACATGCACTACTTGTTAGACTGGCTTATTTTGCTTAGCATGTTTATCTCCAGTTTTGCCCATTTTCCTGCAAATGGTATATTATTCTTCCTAATGGCTGAATAAAACATTTTCTTTCTTTCTTTGTCTGTAGATGGCCATCTAGGTTAGTCCTACACCTTGGTGATGGTGGTAAACATGGACATACAAGTACAGTGATAAACATGGATGTGTTAAGGCTCTGTGGTTTACTAACTTATATTCTTTTTTTGTATATATGACTAAGCGGAATAGCTGAGTCATATGGTAGTTCGCTTTTCAGTTTTTTGAGGAACCTCTTTAAACCTCTTTATTGATTTCTGTAGTGGATATATCAGTTTATAGTCACATCAGTGTGTATGAGTTCCTCTTTTTCTAAATCTTCAGCAGCATTGGTGGTCATTTGTCTTTTTTTTTTTTTTTTTTTTTTTGAGACAGGGTCTCCCTGTAGTTCCAGCTGACCTGAACTCACTGTGTAGACCAGGCTGGCCTTGAACTCACAAGGATTTGCCTCCTTCTGCCTCCCAAGTGCTGGGATTAAAGGTGTGCGCCACCACACCCGGCTCATTTGTCTTCTTGAAGGTGACCATTCTGATTGGAATGAAATGGAATATATTGCAGTTTTAATTTGCATCTCACTGATGTCTAAAAAGTTTAACATTTTTCATATATTTATTGGTAACATATTTCTTATTTTAAAGTGTGTATCAGATCTGAGAATTTTCTGGTGGTCTTTAGGATCTTTTAAGTATAGGATGTTATCTACAAATAGGAATACTTTGATTTCTTCCCTTCCTAATTACCCCTTTTATTTCTATCCTAATATCCCTTTTATTCCTTTCTTGTCTTATTGGTTTAGCTAAGACTTAGAGCACTAAAGTGAGTAACAGCATAACAAGACCCTTGTATTGTTCTCGATTTTAGGGGAAATGCATTTAGTCGGTTATCATTTGCTGTACGTGGCCTTTATTATGTTGAGATACAGTCCTACTCTTCCTTTCTCTTGTTTTATCATGAAGGGACATGGATTGTCAAAGTCCTTTTCTGCCTGCTGAGATAATTATGTGATTTTAGTCCTTAAGTTCATATATGTGATGTATTACTTTATTGATTTTCATAGATTGAAAACATACATTGAAACAGCTTTGCATATCTTGAATGAAACCAAGCAGATCATGGTATACAGATTTTTAAGTGTTTTTAATTTCAGTTTCTTAAGTATTTTATGGAGAAGTTTATGTTTATATTCAGGGAAACTGGCTTATATCTTTTTTTGTTGTATATGTATGTACAGATGCACATGTATGTGGAAGCTAGAGATCAATGTTAGGTGTCTTCCTCAATCACTCTTCACCTTATTTTTTGAAACAGGATCTCTCATTGAACCTGGAGCTCAGTGATTTGACTAGACTTGGTTATCCATCAAGGCCAAGGGATCTTTCTGTCTGTGCCATTACAAGCACATGCCAACACTTCTGGCTTTTTATGTGGGTGCTGGGAATCAAACTCATGTTCTCATGATAAGTACTGTACTGACTTAGCTATCTCTCCAGCCTTCTATATCTTCTGTATTTTGGTATATCTGTACCTAGTTTTTGTATAAGGGTAATACTGTTCTCATGGATAAGTTTGGTAGTATTCTTTTGTTTCTATTTTATGGAACAGTTTGAAAAGCATTAGTGTTAGATTTTTACAGGTCTGATAGAATTCAGAAGTGAATCTGTAGATCTTAGATTTTCTTTGTTAGTAGACTATTACTGCTTCAATCGTGTTGACTGTTATGGATCTATTTCAGTTGTTTATATCATTTTTTACTAACTGTTGGTAAGTTATATGGGTCTAGAAATTTATAAATTTCTTCTGGATTTGGCTTCATTTTGGAATGTAGATTTTCAAAGTGTTTTCTAAAGATCCTCTGCTTTCATTGGTATTTAGTGTCCACATTTTTCATGTTTCATTTTATTGACTTTTGTCTTCTCTCTCTTTTAGTTAGTATCATTAAGAGTTTGTCAATATTGTTTATTTTTTCAGTCACAAATTGAGTTATGTTGAAATCATTAATTTTTTTTTTTTTAAAAAAAAAAAAAACAGGATCTCCTTAGTCCTAGTCCTATGTAGAGCAGTAGACCAGGCTGGCTTTGATTTCATAGAGATTCACCTGCATCTGCTTCAAGTGCTAGAATTAAAGGCATGTGCGACCACACCCAGCTCTTTTGTTCTTTTACAGTCCATTTTATTAATTTCTGCCCTGATTTTTCTTATTTCTTACCATCTACTGTTTTGGAATAGTTTTCTTGTTATTATTTTTCTAAGACTTTCAGGTACACTATCAGATAGGTTATTTGTAATCTTTCTGAATTAAAAAATATCTTATATTTTATGTGTATGAATGTATTGCCTACATATATGTAAGTGCACTCATGTTGTGCAGTGCCAAAGGAAGTCAGAAGAGGGCACTGGATTCCCTGGACAGTTGTTAGCTGCTACATGGGTGCTGCAATTCAAACCCAGTGCTCTTAACAGCTGAGCCATCTCTCCAAACCCCTCTTTCTGAATTATTTTTTAATGTAAGTCCTCATATAGCTATAAATGTTCCTCTTAAAACTATGTTTTCCATATACAGAAGGTCCTTCTAACCTGTACTTTCATATTTATTTAATTATATGAATTAAAAAAAATTTATTATTTTTATTTTATGTGTATGAGTGTATTGCCTGCATGTAGGTGAGTGCACCCACGTCGTGCAATGCCTGTGGAGGACAGAAGAGGCCGTCAGATCCCCTAGAACTGGAGTTACGGACAGTTGTTAGCTTCCATGTGGGTGCTGGGATTTGAACTCGGGTCTTCTGCAAGAACAACCAGTGTTCTTAACCACCGAGCCATCTCTCCAGCCCAAATTATATGAATTTTTAAGTTTCTTCATTGATTTCTTTAATAGCCACTGCTCATTCAAGTTAATAGCCAGGAATGGGGACTCATGCTTGAATTCCAAGAATGTGGGAGATAGAGACAGGAGGATAAGGAATTTAGTCATCCTAAATAGCAAGTGTGATGCCACCCTGGGCTTTATGATACCTTCCCTCAGCCCTCAGAGAAGAGAGGAGAGAGAGAGAGAGAGAGAGAGAGAGAGAGAGAGAGAGAGAGAAAGTGCTCAATCGCCATGTACTTAGTTTCTTTATTGTCCTTTGTTATTGATCTCATCTTATTTCCTATTACCTAATAAAATTCAAGAAATTAATGTTGATTCCTTTGTATTTACTAATATTGACTTTATGGCCTAAAATGGGGTATGTTTTAGAGAAATTTCAATGAACTACTACGAAGAATGTGGATTCTGTAGCTGTTGGATAAATATTCTATACGTTTCTTTTAAGTCCACTTGATCATAAAGTACTGCGGGAGTTCCAGGAGCCACATGTTCGGGCGCCAGCTGCGGGGGTCTCCCCTCTCTTCATGGGTCATTGACCACCGGCCCACGAGGGCAGGGGGAGCAGAAGTGGCACTGACAGAAGAAAGCCCTTCCGGGGAGACTGGTCCCACGGCGCAGTGAAACAGCAGTGATACAGCTCCAGACACAGTGAAACAGCTCCGTTTATTCAGTGGGAGAACTAGAGAAATTATAGTGTGGAGGCAGTAGCCAAAGCCTCAGCTGATAGGTGCTCATAGTATGCTTTATTTACATGTGGTAGTGGGCTCCTATCGTCCGACTATCAGGCAATGCCTGATTATCATATAGAAAAAACCTGGGGGTAGTTTTTACTCCAGGTAACTATGCCAAAGGTCATGTTCCAAATAAGGTCAGGCATCCGTGCTTGATGGCACCTTCCAGGTAAGCCAGGAAGAGAGCAGGAGGCCCCCTGCTGAAAAGGGGAGTCCTTCCATTTGGTGCTGAGCCCCTTAGGGCTATCCGGACATGGAGAACTACAACCCTAAAAGCAGGGTTTCCCAACAAAGTACAATTTGATTCTGAAGTTACTTTGTTGATTTTTAGACTTGATGTCCTATCTATGGATGAGACATGAGAGTAAGGTATTAAAGGATTACTGTATCCAGATCTACTTGACCATCTATGTCCATAAGTATTTGTTTTATGAAACTGAGAGCCCCAATCTTTGATACATATATATTTATAATTGTTTCATTGCTTTGATGAACTGTTCTTTTTATTAAAGTGTTATGGCCTTCTGTAACTCTTCTGACTAATTTTGGCTTGCAGTCTACTATATAAGGCATTAGAGTTGCTATGTCAGCTTATTTTCAGCTTACTTGATATAGTGACTTCCATACCTTCATTTTCAGTTTGTCTGTTGTCCTTGCCAGTGAAGTGTGTTTCTTGGAGACAAAGAGAGACACTTTATTTGGGTTTTTTTGTTTGTTTGTTTGTTTGTTTGTTTTTTGTTTTTTGTTTTTGAGACAGAGTCTCCCTGCAGCTTCAACTGGCCTGGAACTTGCAATGTAGATCAGGCTGCCCTTAATCTCTCAGAGATTCTCCTGCCTCATGAGTGCTGGGATTAAAGGTATGCACCACTATGCCTGGCAAGTCACTTTTCTTTTTTAAAAATAGTCTCATGTAGCCCAGACTAGCCTTGAACTCTATGTAGCTCAAGATGCCCTTAGACTTCTGTTTCTCCTGTCTACATCTCCAGTGTGCTGGATTTACATGTGTGTGCTGCTAAACCTGGTTTTATGTAGTGCTAGGGATTGAACCCATGGCTTTAGTCATGCTAGGTAAGTACTCTACCAACTGAGTTACAGCTCCATAGTCAGATCTTTAAAAAAAAAAAAAAAAAAAAAAAAAAAAAAACTAATCCACTAGTCTGAATCTTTTAATTGGAGAGATAAAGTCATTTATTTACATTTAGAGTTATTATTGATAGGTATTTGCTAATAATTATCTTTCTGGTTGGTTAGATTAATTTTGTTATTTTCTTTCTCTCCTATTTGTATTAGGGCTTGCTGGTTTACTATGTTGGATTCTTTTCCATTTATCCTCTGTTCATCTACTTCTCTGTTTTTCTTCCTCATCTACAGATCACATTATTTTTAGGACAAAGGGAAAAAAAGAATGAAACTTGGGTTACCAAGGCTGCTAAGGTATGAGAAGGGAATCCTGGGAAGGAAAAAGCCTGAGTATATCTTTAAATTCAGCACTATCTCCACTGACTCAGAAGCCACATGTGGTTAGAACAAATTGTGTCTCATCGCTAATATTTAAACAGGGGAACTACTGGATGTGGTGGCACACACTTGTAATTCCACAACTTTGGAGATGAAGGCAGGAGGACCAAAGGCTATTTTGGCTACATAGTGAATAAGGCCAACCTGGGCTACATGAAATGTTTTAAGAAAGAAAAAAAGGTGAACTGAAGCTGAGCACGAGGATGCATGCCTATAATCTCAGAACTCAGGAGGTGAGGCCAAAGGACTGCCATGAATTTGAGGCTATCCTGGGTTTCACGGTGAGACCCTTTCTCAAAAAAAGATTGGGGGATGTAGCTTAGTGGTGGAGTGCTTGACTAGCAAACATGAAATCCTAGGTTCAAATCCAAGCCAGGGGGTTAGGGGGAGGAAGAAAGAAAAGAAAAGGAAAAAAAGGAGAAAAAAGAAAAGGAAAAAAGAAATAAAGGAACTAAGATTTGACTTGGTCAGCTGGAGACATGACACTGTAAATTTGAGTATAATTTAATTTCCTGCTAAAGCAAAATCATCAATATTCTTAGAAAAAATACTAAAAAAAATTTCTGTGTCTACACAATAAAATATTCACAATGTTCAGCATATATTTAAAAATAACTATAAGTAGAAAGACTTTGTATGATCTGAAGTATAAAACCCGACTGGACCACTTTAATGGAAGAGCTGAGGAAGAGTTAATGAACTAAAGATGCATTCAACAGAGATCTAGCTGAAAAAACAAAGAACAACTGAAAACAAAGACTCCTAAAGCAAATGTAGAAGATCTATATTGGTAACTAAGGTCCCATAAGAAGAAAGAGGAAGGGGCAGGAAATCTATTTGGAGAAGAAGAAGACTCCAAAGTTCTTTAAATCATGAATCTAAAATTCATGAAAAGCATGAATTTATAGATTTGAGAAATCCTTCAATCCCAAGAAGAATACTTTTGAAGAGAACTCTACCTAGGAATATCATTATCAAAGCATAGAAACTCAAACATACAGAGAAAAGCTTGAAAATGGAACCAGAGAAGAAGGCCGATCACAAACAAGGGAAACAATGGCAGTGATGGATAGTATTTCATTAGACAGTGGGAAAGCCATAAAGAGCAGCATACTTAAGGAGCTAAAAGAAAATAAATCTCTAATTTTATGTCCAGTAAAAATGTTCTTAAAAGATGAAGATACAATAAAAATATTTCTGGCAAAAGAAAATAAGTGAGTTTGCTGCTGCCAGACTCACATCATAACAAACAATAAAAGAACAAAAATGATACTATAGAGGACTTAAGTCTTCAAGAACAAATGCATAACATAGTTAAATGTAAAAATGCTGGTCATAAAACATTTTTCTTTTAGTTTTAAACAGATATGGATCTTTC
>NW_008335967.1:2389711-2391702 GCF_000622305.1 Nannospalax galili | reverse complement strand
TTATTTTTATTTTATGTGTATGAGTGTATTGTCTGCATGTATGTCAGTGCATCCATGTCACGCAATGCTGCAGAGGTTAGAAGAGGGCTTTGGATTCCCCTGGAACTGGAGTTAAGGATGGTTCACAGCTGCTATGTCAGTGTTGGGAATCAAACCCGGGTCCTTTGCAAGAGCAGTCAGTGCTCTTAATCACTGAGCCATCTCGCCAGCCCCCAGACATGGATTTTAAAACAAAAATTAAAGCATTGCCTTAAGGGACTTGTAATGAATTCAGATATAAATGTACTTCTGTAATTGTAAATTTTCTTTATTGTTTTCTTTTTTATTATGTTGGAGAATGAACCTAGGGTCTTATACATGCTAGGTGAGCACTCACTGAACTATACCCTCAACCCAAGTTTCTATTACTTTATACATGGTATGATAAAATAGTAACTCCAGAAAGATTTTGAAATTAAGGGTGTTTATAGAGTGGCAGACAAAGGAACCACTAAGAAAAAAATTATGAAAAAGGTGTCACTGAAACTTCAATGTTAAAATAGAATTCTAAAACAAAACAAAAACAAACCAATTCAACCATACAGAAGAAGGCAGAAAGGGAAAAAAGGGAAGAGAAAAAAGAAATCCAAAATAAACAGTAAAGCAATACACCTAAATAAAACCTAGATAAGAATTGCACTGCTAATGAACTAAACATGCCATAAAAGGCAGAGATTACCAATGTAGAGAATAAGACTCAGCTATACACTGTCTGTAAGAGACACACTGTAAAATACAGACACAGAGGCATTCAAAAGATGCATACCATGCAAACATTAGCATACAAAGACTGGAGTAATTAAATTAATATTAGCTAAAATAGAATGCAAAGCAGTAAGCTAAAGAGGGATATTTCATGATAATAAGTGTCAGTTCATCGAGGGACTAATGAACATATACATAAGAGACCTTCAATAACAGAGCTATCAACAGTTTTGAAATTGAAAAGTCAAGAATTCACAGAATCAAATAGTGTGCACACTTAGTAGAAAATTTTAACTCTCTATCCCAGCAACTGATGGAATAAGCAGAAAAAATATCAGTAGACAAAGAAGATCTGAATACATTATCATTACCTTGACAAGTGATATTTATGATACTAAATAACAGCAGTTAACACGTTATTATCAAGCACATATGGTTTGCTTATGAAAATAAAGCATATCCTGAAACCCAGAGAGACAGCTCAGTAGGTAAAAGCACTGATCACCAAGCCTCATGATCTGAGTTCAAGCCCCAGGGCCCATATGGTAGAAGAGAAAAACTGAGTCCTGCAAGCTATCCTCTGATGCACTATGACATGTATTGGCCTTGCCAAATAAATAAATACAAAAAATTAATAAACATAAAAAATGAATAAAGCACATCCAAAGTTAGAAAAAAAATCAAACTTAAGTCCATCCATTCATACATACAAAATAGGAATACAGACAAACATATAAAATACAAGCCAGAAACAGAAGCATGCAGGGTATGTTTGCTGATGGTAATAGGTAAATTAGAAATCAATGTGATATATATGAAAAGAAAAAAATAGAAATTGAAAAATATTCCTCTAAATAATTTATGATCAATGTAGAAATCACAAATAAAACCAGTGATATAATGTCTCAAAAAAAAAAGAAAGAAAAAGAAAAGGAAAAAAAGTGGAAAAACAAAAAACAAAACAAGTCAAAAATGGAAAACTGACAGCTGAGGAGATGGGTCAGTTGGTAAAACTGGATAAAGACAAGAGTTCAGACACTGTATTTATGTAACAGCTGGGTATGATGGCATGTGTCTGTACTACCAGTGCTAGGATGGGAGATTCGGTGGGAGATAGGAGCCTCCTGGCTTCACTGGCCAGCTAGTCTATCCAATGGGTGAGCTCCAGCTTCAGGGATAGACCCTGTCTTAAAAAATAAGGTGGGGAGTGATCAAGAAAAGCATCTAATGTTGACCTCTAGTCTCCA
>NW_008335967.1:2385719-2389600 GCF_000622305.1 Nannospalax galili | reverse complement strand
TTAAGATCCTACCTCCAGGTGCTTCTTTTTTGTGTCTGGATAACACACACACACACACACACACACACACACACACACACACACAGGAAACTGAAATGGAAGGAAATAAAATTCAACAAAATAGAAAACAAATAATAGAAAAAATAAAGCCTAAAGTTGGTTCCTTAGAAGATCAAATTAATATCAGAAAGAGAAGCTGGTCTTAGTTAAACTATTAACAGACAGTGACTCCTACGCAGATTACTCTGACAAATTAGATAACGTGGATGAATAAACAAATACCTTGAAGTCATAAAGTATCAAAATTCATTCCAAGGTAAAGAAATAACCTGAATGGCTATTTATCTATTGAATAATTAAATTTGTAGTCATAAACCTTCCTACAAAGAAAACTATAGGCCAGAAGCCTTCACTAATGAATCTTAACACTGAAGGAAAAAGACAATACAAATAATTTATAAACTGTTCTATACAACAGAAAATCCTTCAAAACTCATCTATTGAGACTAGCATTAATTTGATAACAAAATAAAACATCCATAACACAAGAAAACTATGTGTTATCTAAGGATAGAGATATAAGCACTCTTAACAAAACTTAAGTAAATCAAATCCAGAAATGCATACAAAGGGTAATACATTACGACAAAGTTTTGAATATTTGCAGTAAATTACTGTAATGTACTTTATTAGTAGAACAAAGGAATAAAACTGAACTATTAACTGTAGAAGAAAAACTAATGAAATAATACGATTGATAATTTAAAAGTCAGTAAATTAAGAATACAAAAGTTGTTTAATCTGGCAAATGTCATCTACAAAACACTTAAAACTAAATCATTACACCATTAACCTTATAGCTACTATTATACTTAAAATGAAAATATGAATATAAAATATGAATGACTTCTTCCAGGTCAGGAATCAATCAGTGGGGTCTACTACCTCACTTCTATTCAACATAGGACTAGTGGTCATAGAGAAACAGGGCATGGAAAAACAGCCTAAACATTAAAAAGGAAGAAATAAAACTCCCAATTTGAAGAACTGATAGAAAACTTCATAACTGGGTGCAGTTCCCACTTATGGAAATAAGGCATGGGAAGAGAAGAGAACGTCTTGGGGAAAGCCATCATATCAAATATGAGCAGGGACAAATAATTACCAAAGGAAACAAAAGGAGATCACATTGTATTCCATATGTTCCTTACAAAATAGGAAAGCCTGCTATACATTTAAAAAAGATTTACCTAAAATAAGCAAGAATATAAAAATATCAGAGCATCAACAATCTGGAATATTCTCTTATAGAACATCAAACCCACACAATAAAGGAGACATGAAGTGTTGCCATATGTAAATTTAGTAATAGAGCCACTATCTGCAAGGGGAAAAATTCACCAAAAATGGGTCAGAATTAACTGTGGCAAGGTGGTTGAATGCCATGTATCCTCATGGTAGTAATAATGCACTGATGCTACATGTTTACTTAGATGTTAGCTAGCTCTTACAAGAGGAACAATGTAGAAGTACAGAAGAGATGGGCATCTACTTCCCACTGGCAACCAAGATTTTCAGAACTTTAAAATTTTCATATTGGTCCAATCTTATAGTATGATTATAATAATAATTTTGATAACTCCTACTAAAAACAGTTACTATTTTTCTTTTTTGGTCTTTTTGAGGCAGGGTCTCCCTGTAGCCCCAGCTGGCCTGGAATTCACTATGTACACCAGGCTGGCCTTGAGCTCACAGAGATCCGCCTGTCTCTGCCTCCTGAGTACTGGGATTAAAGGCATACGTTACCACACCCAGCCTAAAAACAATTATTTTTCTATGGCAGTTTCCATAATGGTTAATAATAATGAGATGAGCACACTGGGGAAAAGAAAGGACAGAAAAACCATCCAAGTGTACTTAAATGCTCAGAGAAACCAGATTAACTCCTTTTATGCTCAATATATCAAATCCCCCCACATATGAACTATGACCCAAGTGTACTTAACAGTATGCTCAGAAAAACCAGACCATTTCCTTTTATGATCAATATATCAACTCCCTGCACATGTGAACTATGCCATTACATTTTGCTTCCTGTCACACCCATCCACAAACTTGAGGGGCAGTATTGGGTCTCTAAATCTCCCTTCTCCTTTAGGATTTTCTCTTTCTTTGACTCTTTACTCTCTAAATTCACTTGTCTTGGTATTTATTTGTAGACCTTCATCTCCTTCATCTCTTAAACTCTTTCTTCATGGTCTACATCTAATTTAATAGTTTACATTCACTACTTTACATAGTTATACTGTAGCATTTCATAGATCCAGTCACTAAAGGAAGGGGAATTTATTAATGTCTCTAAGGTTCCTGCTGATTAAGTAGCTGAGATGAGAGTAATATGTAAGTTCTTTGGCTCTGGAGCCTCTGTTAGAGGGGCTCAGCACTTACAGAGGAATGAATGAATCATGGTGGCAAGTTTATTCACTGTGGTTCAGTAGGTACACATCTTTAGAGTCAGTAAGATCTGTGTTTCTCAAGCTTACGACCATGGGCAAGTTATTATTTCTAAGATAAAGAACAGGTAAATTATATAACTTGAAAGTTGCTGTATTATTTCAGTGCATGCCTATGCATGTGTCTGACAAGTAGCAGGTGACAAATAAAGGGCATCTATTACTATCATAAGAAAGTTTAATTTGGTTGATGCTTAAACAATTACCTACTATAACTACTTAAGCCTCTGAATCTCACACAAACATTATTATTTATTAAACTTCATGAATATTAGGGAAAGGATATATATGTTAGTATATTTAAAATACACTATGAGAATATACCCTAATTTTATATCTTACAGAAACATTTTTCTCCTTACAGATGTATTCTGAAGTAGGGTTTCTCAGCCAAGGCATCAATGACATTTGGGACTGGATCTGGGTTGTAAGGTGGCTGTCATTTGCATTACACAATACTTGGACCATGGCATCCACTCACTAGATGCCAGTAGCAACCTATTCTGAGTTATGTATGACCACACAGAATGTCTTCAATATTTTCAAATGGCCCTTAGGGGCAAGTCACCTGATGGAGAACCATTGCTCTCCTGGAATGCTATTAGGAATTGCTACCCCAAGATACAATTACTACAAAAGCTCTTGCCACTATATATGCAATTATCATAAGCAGAACACAATTTATAGACATCAGGAGAGCCCATTTTTAAATTCTAGAGACTACAAACACATATGTATCTTTTCTCTTCAGAATTATTATCAACATGCTACTTTTGGTATATATGGATGATCATGAATTATGTTGAAAATATCTTCTACTTTGATGTACATAAAGTCAAAGATTAAATTCACTTACCTTTAGGGCTGAAATTATAGTTTGCTCAGCTGCTGGTGGGAATGAGTTCTGACTGGCAACCAGCTAGAACAGAGTTTTGATTCAGTTACAATCTTGCTTAAGCCATTTATTTTTATTTATTATTTTTATTTTTTTATGTATATGAATGTATTGCCTGCATGTGTGTAAGTGCACCTGTGTTGTGCAATGCCCACAGAGCTCAGAAGAGGCCATCAGATTTCCTGAAACTGGAGCTAAGGATGGTTGTTAGCTGCCATGTGCATGCTGGGAATTGAATCTGGGTCCTCTGGAAGAGCAGCCAGTGCTCTTAACCTCTGAGACATCTCTTCAATCCTGTATATGAGTATTTTGCCTGCATTTATGTAGATATCCCTGTGAATGCAATGTCCAAGGAGGCCAGAAGAGGCTGCTGGATCCCCTAGAAATGGAGTTATGGGCAGTTGTTAGCTGCCATGTGGGTACTGGGACCTGGACCGAGGTCCTCTGCAGGAGCAGCCAGTGCTCTTAACCCT
>NW_008335967.1:2364319-2384752 GCF_000622305.1 Nannospalax galili | reverse complement strand
TTTGAGACAGGGTCTTCTTGTAGCCCCACTACAGAACTCACTGTGTAGACCAGGCTGGCCTTGAACTCACAGAAATCCACCTGCCTCTGCCTCCCAAGGGCTGGGATTAAAGGTGTGTGCCACCACACCGGGCTATTTACTTAGCTTTTTAAAAAAACTTTTAAAAGGCTTACTCTTATTTCCAGTCTTTAAAATATAAATGTCACATATTTCCATTTTTGCAAGTCAGTACTAAATATCAATAAAGACATTTACATGAGGCCATAGAGAATAACCCTTCATGACCTACAGTGCACTCGAGAACTGACTAGAGGGGACGTGCATGCCCTTAAATGTTTCTTGTTCTTTCATTTCTGTGAAATCTACCTATTAACTCTTGAGAATATGCTTTATTTAATTCATGAAATATATATTTCAGAACCTCTAATAATGAACTGTAAAAAAACTTATCCTATAATACTGAATATTAAAGCACATGTTAGAGATCAAATTTTGATTTTTGTTGTTGTGTTATTTTTTTTTTTTTTTTTTTTTTTTTTTTTTTGAGACAGGGTCTTGTTATGTAGCTCAGGATGGCTTGGAACTCCCAATCCTTCTGCCTCCCAGGTACTGAGACTACAAGGCATGCATTATCACACTTAGAGCTAGATTTAGAGCTCGAGTTTTTAAGACTATCAACTTACCTTTAGTTTCCTTCAGGCCTTCTAAATATTTACCTCTGTAAAATGAAAACAAAGATTACCTTTGTTACTGATTGGTGCAACTTAAACAGGGAATTCACCACTGCCACATTTCTCTTCTGCCCTTCAGTGAGAGGTCCAATCACCTGACTTGCATCTCCTTGTGTAGAGAGCTGTAAGAATTCAACGTACGAAAATATTAGCAAAATGACAGTTTATGTGTATTATTTTTTAAGCCAGAAGGAAGTGCATGCCTGCTGACAAAAAGAACACTGAATGGAAATATTCAGGTTAAGTTAAAGCTTTGAACTTCAAGCACAAAAAATCTCCAGAGATGATTGCACCTCAATGCATAACCTCAATTAGTCTTCCTGAGACCATCTCTTTTAATACTTCATGGTTGATAGGCCCCTGTTTTGTTTTGTTTTTGGATACATCAGCATAACAACCCTAGGGAATAACTCTTGTCAATTGCCAATAGGCTCCTTTTGATTTAAACACTCAAATATTTACAAAACAAACAAAAAAGGGCTTGGGGCATAGTGGCATGCCTTTAATCCTGGCCCTCAGGAGGCAGAGGTAGGCAGATCTCAAAAAAAAAAAAGAAAACAGCCCACATGGGGCATTTGGGGTATACACTTCTTGGGGGCCCATCAACCATCAAGTATTAAAAAAAATAGTCTCAGGAAGACTAATGGGGGTTACACATTAAGATGTTATCTCTGGAGATTTATTGAGACCAGTCTGGTCCACATAGTGACTTTCAATCAGGCTGGGACTAGGGAGACCCTAGCCAAAAAAAAGAAACGGAAGACAGGTGAATAAAACTAAATCATATATATAGTTCACAGTCTTCTTCCTACTTTAAGGAACTAGATTATGGAAAAAAGTAGTAGGGAAATTGCCCAAGTTTATAGTGTGTGTGAATGTGAGTGAAATAAAAACTTTCTATTCCTGCTTTTTACTTCTCAATACATGGTTATTGGGGGAAAGGACATGGACTACTTTATTTGAATCATCTACTACAATTTAGGCTTAAGTGGAAAAACCTCATGCCATCAACCAATCTCATGCTGATCTCATCATAACCTGATTCACTGTAACACTGTTACTAAGAGGTAAACCCGAGCAGGACCTACATAGCTCACTCCATGACTGTGGACACAGATCTGAAGCACATGAAACTAAAAGCACCTCCCTGTTGCTGAAAACCCAATCAACTCTGAGAAGAACACTACTTTTTTCTTTCTCCTTTCTTTGATAAATACACACACACACACACACACACACACACACACACACACACAGAAATTAAATTTGACTTCTACCTTCCAATTTCTATTTGTAATAAAAGAGAATTTTAAAAAGCATTAACAATTTTAATTTTTACAAAAGGGAATAATACTTTGCTAAAGTTGTAATCCATGATGCTGGTTACTAACATAAGATCTCTTGACACCAGGTTAAATAATTCAATTTATTTTGACTTTCTTCATGAGTAAATAGTTAACAACTTGAAATCAAGTTCTGTTCTAAAATAGTCACTTGTAAGTATGTGGACTGAAAAACAATCATATTTTCCTATAGAGACTATGTTAAAAAATAATCAACACTCACAAGAGCACACAATCCAACTTAATTTATAATATGACAAACTGATCCTAACTGCAGCACCAGCCTCCTGGGAGCATTCCTATGACACACTCTGTGCAGAGTGGTAGGTGGGGAAAACGTCCTAGGAAGGTGCTCTGGAAAGTGAAATGGCAATAGCAAACTTAGGAGGGGTAGCACATGCTAAATATAAATCTGACTATAATAGGCATTTAAAAGTTACAAGCTCGAGGGTACAATGGTACATGTGTGTAGTCACAGCTACCCAGGATGCTGAAGCAGGAGGACTGCTTGAGCGCAGTTCAAGGCCAGCAGACTTGTTTGAAAAAAGAAAAGTTATGACCTTGAGGTGTAGAATTTTTAATTTAATTATTTATTTTTATTTTATGTGTATGAGTGTTTTGCCTGCATATATGTAAGTCCATCTGTGTTGTGTGAAGCCTGTGGAGGACAGAAGAGGTGTCAGATCCCTGGAACTGGAGTTTTGGACGATTGTTAGCTGCCATACGGGTGCTGGGAATCAAATCCGGGTCTTCTGCAAGAACAGTCAGTGCTCTTTAACAGGGGAGCCACCTCTCCAGTCTCCAAGGTGTACAATTGTTAAAAACCAATCCTTAGTTCTCTGAAGAGTCTCTAAATAATTTTAAAAAATAGAAGGCTGGAAAAGAGGAACAATTTTATTTCAATTTAGTTGTTTCATATGTAATGATGAGTCAGGCTTACTTTAGAAAACTGTGGAGATGATTTCATTAATGAGGGCTGATCATTCTGTGGGAACTTATAAGTTAGGAGCTCACTCCATATCTACTAAGAAGCTGTAATGAGAATGATAGGCAATAATAAACATTTCCCAGAATCTGGAGAAAAACAAATGCTCACAAACAACAGCAATATTATTCATTAAATAACCAAAAGTGAACCGGGCGTCGTGGTGCATGCCTTTGATCCCAGCACCCAGGAGGCAGAGGCAGGCAGATCTCTGTGAGTTCAAGGCCAGCCTGGTCTACATAGTGAGTTCCAGGACAGCTGGAGCTACAGGGAGACCCTGTCTCAAAAAGGCCAAAAACAAAACAAACAACAACAACAAAATAAATAAGTAAATAACCAAAAGTGAAAACAATGTAAATGTCAACCAAATTACAAATAAGATGAAAAATATGCACACCACCACTATGACTTGGCAATAAAATGGAACAAATTTGGGGGAATCCTGAAAACATTATTCTAAGTGAAAGAATCCAGTCACAAAAGGCTGTACAAGGGGATATCTTGAATAGGTAAATCCACAGCAACAAAAGATTAGTGGTTGTGCTGAAGTGGAGGATAAAAGGGTGTGCTGCCTTTTATGGGGTAAAACTGATGTGAATATACTCAGAAAACCACTGAATTGTAAAGTTCAATAGCTGAGTGCTATACATAGTATATCTTAATAAATATGTTTTTTGTTTTGTCTTAGGAAAGAATTCCAGACTCCTCGACTTCTAGGTAACCTGACTGATGCTCTGATAGCCTCATTGAAACTATGGTTAAGGTTAGACACCTAAGTTCAACACAGCTACAATGCTGTATGAAGAAAATATAGTTATGGGAGAAAATTAAAAAATACTGAATTAAAACTATAGAAAACAACTAGAAACTAACTCCCCCCTCCCTTAACTGCTACTTTAAGACATTGCAAATGTCCTGGGAGAGAGGAAAAGAGAACTTTTAGAAAGTCCCCTCTGGTTGTGGACTAGTGAAGTACTGAAGGTCTTATCTTTACTTCTCCTGTGAACTCCAAGCATGCTTATTCAATTGAGTAATTATTCAATCTATCTGTTTTGCATATCATATTTTACTGGTCCAACGCCACATTCTTGATTCTCATCTCCATGAATTCTCCAGTTATTTTCTGTCTCAGTAAATGGACTGCTGCAGTCTAAGCATCTTGAGTCAGTAACTCTGGGATTATTTTGGATCCTTCCTCACATTCCCTATCTAATTTATCATCAAATCCCTTATACCAGAATCTATGTTTTACCACTGAGGACTAAGGTTATCTTAATACTTTTGTTCTTACTACTTAAAACTGCTCTCTTCTCTTCTTCTCCCTCCCTCCCTCCCTCCTTCTATCCCTTTCTTTTCTTTTTCTATTCTTTCTCTCTTTCCTTTCTACCTCCTCTCCATTCCTCTCTCTTGAGACAGATTCTCTCTATATAGCTATTGCTGGCCTGGAACTTGCTGTGTTGCACAGACTGGCTTTCCAACTTGCTGTAATCCTCTTGCCTCAGCCTCCTGAGTATTGAGATTACAGGTATGAACCATCACATATAATGGCAGTACTTTTCCAAATTAAGTTTAGCCTTTACATTGAGGTCTTTGATCCATTTGGAATGGACTTTTGTGCAAGGTTTAGTTTCACTCTTCTACAGGTGGAGATCCAGTTTTGCCAACACCATTTGCTGAACAAGCTCTTTCCTCCAGTGAATGTTCTTGGCCCCTTTGTCAAGTATCAGGTGGCTGAAATTGCACATACTCATATTTGAGTCTTCAGTTTTCTTCCCTTGATCTATGGGTCTATTTTTGTGCCAGTACCATGTTGTTTTTATGACTATGGCTCTGTAATACATTTAAAATCTAGCATAGTAATCCCCCTGGAATTGCTCTTAATGCTCAGGGTTGCTTTGGGTATCTAAGGTCTTTTGTGCTTCCATATGAATCTTAGTAAACTCAGCCAAAAATCCCATGTAAAATTTAAATAAACAGTGATATTTATGTATCCTGTTTGAATTTGCATAGTTCATTTTTCTGATACTTAACATAAAAATTTTAGGTTAGATCTTATTGTTTTAATTTAACTGATCATTCTTTTCAATGATTCTATTTAAAACCTTATATTGGGGCTGGAGAGATGGCTCAGTGGTTAAGAACAGTGACTGTTCTTGCAGAAGACCCAGGTTCAAATCCCAGCACCCACATGGCAGCTAACAACCATTTGTAACTCCAGTTCCAGAGTATCCGACAGCCTCTTCTGTCTTCCACAGGCATTGCACGACATGGGTGCACTTACCTACATGCAGGCATAACACTCATACACATTAAAAAAAAAAAGATAAAATATTTTTTAAAAACCTTATATTATCAGTGATTATACTCTATATGCATGCAGATTTGTGTCATCTGCACGTTTCAAACATAATACCTAAATTTTTATCAAACACCCTGATAAAAATCCTGCGTAAGAAAAAAACTGAAAACATATTTTCTCCATGATGAAAATTACCCATTAGTCAAAACTACACTCACTGAGGAAAACACTTGGCAAATCCACATCACTACACTACTCTCCAATTTGCATATTTTCATTATGCTGTTATTTTGCTGAAATCTACATATAGCTTTATAAGATTCCCTTTATATATCAATCTAGGAACACATTCAGAAAGGAGAAACAATCTTAGTACAGCATGTTAAAAATGTTCAAGTCCAGTGCTTTGTAAATGACAATGAAATAAACAGGAATCAGGAACTCACAATGTTAGAATTTTGAAATATAAACTACCCTTGGTTCAGGAGGAGCTGTGCTCAGAGACAACATGGAAAAACATTTTGAAAACATTCCAGAGGCAATGCTTCAAAGACAACTTCACTGTCATTATTGAAAAGTTGACATTCTTGAAAAAGTTAAAAAATATTCTTTTTTCTAAAATATTTTTAACGCGAACGCATGCAAATATTTAGTAAAGCCAAAAGAAATGTACAAATGAAAACTCATATCCTGTTGGCCTCAATTCCACATTTAACGTTTACAATATTTGTTCTATATCATATTCCTCTCCATTCTTCCACCAATTTTATAATTTTGTTTTATTTTTAATTAGTTTAAAATTTCTCATTATACATGGTATTGTGTTACATATGGACACCTTCATACCTGTATACATTGTACACTGAGCATACCCCCCATATCTCCCTACCTTCCCTGTTTTACAGCTTTGAGTCATAGCAACAAACTTGCAAACATCAGCATACTTGTTTCCCTTGACTTTGCCTCATTGATTAGTTTGGCTAATTCTATAACTTCATATAAAGTTTTCATTTTTAATATGCAAGAAAGGCTTCTCTCTGCAAAATGTTCTTGGTATTCGCACATCTGCTCTTTTTATTACTTTTGGTATTCCATTCCATAAAGTTGTTTATTTTATCCTTTCTACGGTTCTCAGTTGTCTGAAATAGAATGAACAGGACATGCAGGAGTCTAAAGTGACTTAGCTGTAACATGTAACTAAGAATAAAGTTTAAAACAATAATGTGTAAAGTGAAAACACCTTAATGGTATAAGGCATTAGCATTTTATCTCTAGGCCAGTCTTATTCTTGTCATTTACTTGAGCCTGTTCTCTGACCACCAATCCTTCTAGCTTATAGTTGTTGTGGTACTGGGTAGGGAGCACAGGAACAGACTAGGATTTAAGTATCAGAACCAAACCCAGCTGAAGCTGTTGGAAGTTACTGAGTGGAGCAATTCTCTCTGGGTTATGTGATAAAGCTTTTGGCAGAGGCCCTCCACTTCAGACTCATCTCGAGTCATTTTAACAGTTATTGTCTCCGGCATTCTGGCATTTGAATTCCTCAAAATTCACTTTTTACTAGTTTTTAAAATTTTTTATTTTACGATCTATTTTTATTTTATGTGTATGTTTTGCATCACATGCATGCCATGCTTGTGGAGCCCAGAAGAGGGCATTGAATTTCCCTGGAACTGGAGTTACAAATAACTGTTACCAGCGATGTGGGTGCTGGGAGCCAAACCCAGGTCTTCTGCTAGAAGCAGTCAATGCTTGTAATAACTGAGCTATCTCTCCAGTCCCCCACTTTACATACATGTTCTGCATGGGGTCATAAAGAAGAGGCCTTTTATGTATATATTCAATGACTCAAGGCCCAAAGTCACGGTTGTCTTTTGAAGTCCAAGTTACTTGAGATGAATAAGATTGCACAAAGCTGCAAAAACACAACTCTAGCTTTAAAATATTGGGTAGTAGGGGGTTGCTAAAGTGTGAGCTATAAGATGTTCAACACTTGGGCTAGAGAGATGGCTCAGTAGTTAAGAGCACTTACTGCTCTTCCAGAGTACCTGAGTTCAGTCCCCATCACTCATATCATGTGGCTCACAACCGCTTATGACTCCACCTCTAGGAGTACATCACCTCTGGCATCCAAAGGGCACTTGCACTCATGTGCACATGCCTACCCCCCCACATTTACATAATTAAAAATAAAAATAAAATCTTAAAGGAAAAGAAATTCAACAACCTAAAATAGGAGAAATGTATACATGGGGCATTATGTTACACCATACTGTGTCTGGAAAGATGGTAGATATCAAGAGTTGCATTTGAGTTCCAAAGATCACACACATGAACACACAGCCACATGCATACATACACATATGTGCACATAAGAAGGAATCTAAAAGCTAAGAAAATCCTTAAATAATTCTTATATGCAAATGTTAAATAGTATTCCTTTTTAACTGAACTATCTGATTTGTTTTTCAACATTTTGATAATGTTATCTCATTGTTTTCTTGCCTATATAGCTTTCTTTTTGGTTTTTGTTGTTGTTGTTGTTTTTTTTTTTTTTTTTGAGACAGGGTCTCACTATGTAGCCCAGTTCCACTATGGAACTCACTATGTAGACCATCAAAGGCTGGCTTTGATCTTAGGGATCTGCTTGCCTCTGCCTCCTGAGTGATGAGATTAAAGGCATGCGCCACCATGCCCATCTTAAATTTAACTACCTGAAAAAAATACTATTTAGATATCCTAATTCTATGTCTACTCATAGGAGCAGCATGTGAAATCTGTATCTGAGAAACAACTGCTGAGCCTGAATCTGAGACACAACAAGCTAAAGAGAAGCTATAGAAGAGTCTTTTTTTAAAATCTATTGTTAATTGCAGATGAAATGACCATGAGCTCCCCAAGCACCCTGAAAACAGAGTCAAAACAAATAAAAGCTGACAATTTGAAGGATGAATTGGATGACAGCGCTAAGCTTCTATATGGAAACTGTGCTGAAAACTACTTGTAGGGAGTTATAAAGCTGACTCCAAAATGCCTAAAAAAGAACAAAAGCAAGAAAATGTATTACAGATTTTGGATTATAAAAGAGAAAGGTACTTTTTAGATATTATGGAGATACCAATTAGTGGTCTGCATGTCTATTATCTTGTTTAATGCTATGGAAATGTTGAAACTACTGGATCACTGTTTTATGTGGATTTTTTCATAATGCTTCTAATTATTTTTCTGTAAGCACACATAAGATACATGAGTAAAAAAATCTGCATTAGCATTTCATAGATGTAGAGGAGCAGAATGTGACATGCATCCAATCTATAGTGCTGTCCTGAATAAAAATGGGTCAATATTTTATACTCAAATCAAACACCTTAAAAAAAAGCTACAGAAATGAGAGCTGATGAACATTTAGTTATAATTATACCATACTTATTTTTCTAAAAGTAGTGAACATGGTAGTCTAATTACCAAGTTAGTTTTTAATGTGAACTTTCTATGAAGACAAAATCTTTAACAACAAATGCTGCCTATCCAATTTTAAGAATCATAGAAAAACAAAGCATGTGTAAATAAAGTGATGGTTTGAATGAAAATGTCCCCCATAGGCTCCAAGTATTTGGACATTTTGTCCCCAGGTTATGGCGCTGTTTGGGGAGGTTTTAGAAGGTGTGGCTATCCTGGAGGAAGCATGTCACTAGGGGTGGACTTAGAGAGTTCTTAAGCCTTGCCAGATCTCCAGTCCCTCTCTTGTTTCCTGTGCTACGTGATGATGTGAAAGCTTCACTTCTGCTGCTCCTGTTCCAGCCACCTCCAGCCATCATGTCTCCCTGCCATGATGAACTGTAATTCCCCTGGAACCGTAAGCTCAAATAAACCCTTCCTTCTATAAATTGCTTGGGTCAATGTTTCTATCACACCAACAGAAAAGTGACTAATACAAAAGTTATTAATTATTGTTGGTCTTTTACATGACTCTCAGACTGTGACATCTACCTCCCATGCGTACAAAAGATGGCAATGAATTTGTGGCCTCTTACTGCCTCTTAACAGCATTCTAGGAAATCACTACAGGTCTCTTGACCTACCAGGCAAACCTACAACATCTACAGCCTACCAGCATTTTAGACATATGGTCTAGTAATTTCAAATGTAGCCACTGGTTCATTCTAAATGTTTTCTAGGTCAAAAAAGTGTAAGGGGTAATATATCTCAAGAATTTGAAAACTTCTGTTTCTTTACATATGCCTATAAAAGAAAGATATACTAATAAAAATATAGAAAAGTTTAAAGAAATCAATGAAACCCTTCATGCCTAAAAATAGGAAGAGATGGTTATATTAGGCAACTCACATGATGGAAAAGGAATAGTAAGAGATGCTTTGTTGTAAATTGTTTAAAAACAAAACAGATTTGTCTATGTATTAGTCTTCTCTCAGAAAAAAAGACCAAAGAAGATAAAGAACATTAAAAAATATTATGATACATTACATGAAGAGAAAACTTAGTAATATACTGGTCATAGGTATCATGAAACATATAAAACATCTAAAAAGTTCACTTGTTGAATGTGCTTACAAACTGTTATACAAATCATTTCACCCAATATAAAAATTAGATGGATACAGCCTATCTCCAAAAGGCTTAAGTTAATATGAGCAAATAAACTGCTTAATTAATGTTTTTAAAAATATTTCTGTATTATTTTTATTTTATTCTATATGCATGAGAGTATGGCCTGCATGTTTGTAAGTGCTGTGCAGTACCCAAGGAAGGTTGGAAGAGGGTGTCAGATTCCCCAGAAATTGAGTTACAGATGGTTGTTAGCCATCAAGTGGGTGCTGGGAACTGAACCTAAGTCCTCTGCAAGAGCAGCTACTTTCTACTCAACCAAAAAGAGGGCTTTTTTTTTTCTTCCCTTTTGGAAAAAAAATAATCTCTTCAAGAAACTCAAATAATCAAGCTGGGTGTGGTGGCACCGCCTTTAGTCCTAGCATTCAGGAAGCAGAGACAGCAGAGACAGGTGGATCTCTGAGTTCAAGGCCAGCCTGGCCTACATAGTGAGTTCCAGGTCAGCTAGGGCTACAGAGAGATCCTGTCTCAGAAACAAACAAATACACACACACACTCCAAAAAAACCCCCGAAAACAACAACAACCAAAAAAACCTCAAATAGGGCTGGAGTGATGGCTCAGTGGTTAAGAACACTGACTGCTCTTGCAGAAGACCCGTTTTCAAATCCCAGCACCCACATGGCAGCTAACAACTGTCTGTAACTCCAGTTCCAGGGGATCCAATAGCCTCTTCTGTCCTCTGCAGGCATTGCATGGCACAAGTGCACTTACCTACATGCAAGCATAACACTCATACACGTAAAATAAAATAATAAATAAAATATTTTTTAAAAACCCTCAAATAGCTGGGTGTGGTGGTGCATGCCTTTAATCCCAGCACTCAGGAGGCAGAGGCAGGAGGATCTCTGTGAGTTCAAGGCCAGCCTGGTCTACATAGTATGTTCCAGGGCAGCTGAGGCAAAACCCTCAAACAATCTATTACACAAATGAAAATAATTTCTTTTGCAAATTTACATTTTTATTTATTTATGTGGTTTTTGGTATATGTATGAATGCTAGCATGTGTGCAGAGGGTCAGAGGACAACTTTTGGGAGTGGGTTCTTGCCTTTCACCATGGGATCTGAAGATGGAAATCAGGTTTGCACAGCAAGTACCTTTACCAGCTGAGCCATCTCATTGGCCCAATAATTGTTTTTTATTTATGCTTATGTATCAAATGTTTTCATCACAGATTACCTGGCACAGATTTAAAACTACAAGAATTATGATCAAATATCACTTATTATGTCACTTTTCCTATAAACATACGTTTATACTTATATGAAATTATATGCTCACAAATTATCAAATTTATCAAAGTATAATTTGTAATATATTAGAAATTGCATTTTATTTGAAATCCAGGCTTAGGATCTGTTCTGCAAATGTATAGCAAAGGACAAGACCACAGATTTACACAGATATTCCTCATTTCCTTGGGAGATTTAGCCAACTAATTTTCCAAGGTAAATGAGACTAATTTGCTTCAGTGCTAAAACCAGTAGAATTTTTTGTTTGTTTGAGACAGGGTCTCACTGTAGCCTCAGCTGGTCTGGAACTTGCTATGTAGATCAGGGTGGGCTCAGTCTCACAGAGGTTCACCTGCCTCTGCTCCCTGAGTGCTGGGATTAAAGGTGTGTGCTACTAGGCCCAGCCATTTTGAAGAAAACCTTTCGACATTGTCATATATCTCTGGTTTCATAAACATTGTTCACAGGAACTAAGAACTTCAGAAGGCCATTTCTAAGTTAAGCACTAAAGATGTTCACTAGTGCTCCACTGAGCCATGTTTTTACACAATTCCACTGCTTTTTGTTTCAAGGTGATTTACTGGAGCCTAGCAGTATATAAAGCTCACCCTTTCATTCATGTCATAGCTATGGGTAAGTAAATCTTTTTGAAAAGTCTGTATCTCCTTTTATTGCTTTACATTTTAATGATGGGGGAGGGTACTTGAGGGATGGCTCATTAGTTAAGAGCAGATTCTGCTCTTCCAGAGAACCTGAACTCAGTTTCTAACATCCATACATCAGCCTGCAACTCTAACAGGAGATCTGATGAGTCTGACCTCTGGGGGCACTTGCACACGCCCACACACAGACACACAAATACACATGATTAAAAATAAATCAGCTGTGTGTGGTGGCACACGCCTGTAGTCCCAGCACTTGGGAGGCAGAGGCAGGCGGATCTCTGTGAGTTCAAGGCCAGCCTGGTTTACATAGTGAGTTCCAGGGCAGCTGGAGCTACAGGAAGACCCTGTCTCAAAAAGACCAAAAAAATAAATAAAATAAAAAAATAAATCTAGAGTCTGGAGAGATGGCTCAGTGGTTAAGACTGCTTACTGCTCAGGGTTCAGGGTTCCCAACACCCACGTGGTGGCTCACAACCACCTGAAACCCCAATTCCAGGGGATCTGATGTCTTGTTCTGGTCCCTGCAGACTCTTGCATGTATGTAACTTGTGCAGACACAAGTTATGTGTATACATACACATAAATAATAAGAATTTAAAAATATTTCATTATTTTATTTTATGTGTATTGAGTGTACTGCCTGCCTTATGTAAGTGCACCTGTGTCATGCAATGCCCATGGAAGTCAGAAGGGGGCGTTGAACCCCCTGGAACTGGACTTATGGATAGCTGTTAGCTGCCATGTGGGTGCTGGGTACTGAACCTGGGTCCTCTGCAACAGCAGCAGTCAGTGCTTTTAACCACTGAGCCATCTCTCCTGCCCAGCAGAGAGAGAGAGAGAGAGAGAGAGAGAGAGAGAGAGAGAGAGAGAGTGTGAGAGTGTGAGACAGGGTCTCCCTGTAGCTCCAGCTGGTCTGGAACTTGCTATGTAGATCAGGCTAGTCTTGCCTCTGCTTCCCAAATGATGGGATTAAAGGCATGCATCACCATGCCCAGCAATTTAAAAAATATTTTATAAAACACATCTAAAAAAAAATAATGATTTTGTGAATTCTGCCCCTATTCCTGAGGGATAAGTCTTTCCTTTTTTATCTTTTTGGTATCTCCCATAATCTTGGTCTAATTTGCCTTAAAGTGGGAACTTGAGGACTAATTATGTTAAAGCCAGGAACCCCCCAAGTTCAGTGCATGTTTTTCTTTCTCTCCTGGTTCTTATCTATAGTCTAGACTGCTAAATTCATTGAATACTTTACTACTTGATTAAAGAATTCTTGTTACTCCACAGCTATTTTTAAAATAATTCAATCACAGAACAGATCCAACAGCAATGTTACATTTTGACATCAGATTAAACCCTCACACAAATCTATTAGCAAGGAGATAATAGCTTGAAATGTTTTATCTTTGGATAGTTAAAACTTAACAGAAAACTGGGAAACAAAATCAAATCTTGCTTATACATGAGAGATGAGCAAGAACAGCACACAGGAAAATGCAGCTGCTCTGCTCAGACACCAGCATGCCTGCTCCAAGGGCTTTTATCTCCTACCATCATCCTTGAGCCTCCTTTATGTCTCCTAGCTTCCTGGCCTGTAAGTCAAAATCCCCACCTGGTAGCTATGCAGGGTGGAAAGGCGAACACACTTTGCTAAGGCTTGAATATCTAATCAAGTCTATGATCCTCCCAAAGTCCTTTAGCTTCATTTTTCTTCAAGGGGTCTCAAGCTTTTCAACAACAGATGGAATTCCCACCTGCCCACAACCAGTCACTGGCTCTAAACACTGATCTTCTTAAATTTAGAGTCAGTATATATTTGTTAAAAAATATAAACTCCTCATTATCAACTGATTTTTTTCCCCCATTTTCCCATGATGAATACCATGATTCTGTCTGTATATACAGCCTTGGAAAAGTCTCTGAGACATACTATTAGGTTAGAAAAAGGAGATAAAATTAGTGTATTTAGTAGTCTTTCTTGTACATCAAATAAGAACACAGATGAACGCTCTTTTATGCTCCTTCTTTGTTTCTCTTTCCCCCACCCCCACCAGATGGCCACACAAGAATCTCTGTATGGCTCTGGAGAATGGGACTTAGAATATGAAGAGACAAAACTTATTTTTTCATTTTATACCTTTCAGTTCTGTTAGAGACATTCCAAATTAGTACATCTGTCTTTACTAGACCAGAAAGCATTTATCTTGCTAAATTATAATCGAGCTCCCCAAATGTCAATTTCTTTAAGGATTTACTCTCTTTGGATTCATGAGAGACAAAGTAAGGGGATCTGAATTCCCCAGAGATCAAAATTCTTGTTCATTACTGTTAATCTCTGAAGGTAAAATAGATTTTAAAATTTAATTTCTCAACTAAACTGGGTTTTTAGAAGAGTGCTTACATATTTGGAATTAACACAAGTAAAAACAAGAAATCTAGTCTCAAGGGGGAAGAATGAGAAGGGAAAAGAAAACGTACTTCTTGCACACATAGCCCTTCCCCACATACATTTTTATGTCCTTACTCTCTCCATCTCTGCACAGTCAGTGACTATAGATATGGCCCTTCAATGTTGTCTGCCTTTACTTGTACTAAAACTTCTCTCTTAAACACAGCTTTAGAAGAAGACTTGTTACTGAGTAGTGCAAATCTTCCTTCACTGGTTTAAAACATGTTTGGGTTATTCTAAGAATTAACTTACCAATTTGTAAAAGAAAAATCTTAAGATTTCTTTACTTGTATCAAATCTAAACATCAATTTTATGAAGTGACATATTAATATTGAGTCAACTAATGTTTGAATAGTGTCCTAGTTACTTTCTATTGCTGTGATAAAACACTACTCAAAAGCAACTTGGAGGAGGAAAGGGTTTATTTACCTAACAGTTTACGTCCATCATAGAGGGAAGCAAGATAGGAACTTAAGAAGCAGGAACCGAAGCACAGACCAAGAAGGAATGATGTTATTGGCTTGCTCCCCTGGCCTGTGCTCAGTCTGATCTGTTATACAACCCAGGCCCACCTGCTCAGGGATGGCACCACCCCCAGTGGGATGGGCCTTCCTACATCATTGAACAATAAAGAAAATCCAATAGAGGAAATTCCCTAATTGAGGTTCTCTCTTCCCAGGTGTGTCAGGTTGACAACTGAAACTATCCAACACAAATAGCATATCTGCCCAGTTATCCAGTTCATATTTAATCTTTCTTAATAATGAATACTAATTTTCAGCATAAAGCTTTGCCCATACCTTGTCAAAGTATCCCTAAGAATATAATATCCTTTTCTGCCATTATGGTATTTTAAAAACTAAGTATTTTCTCTTTGGAGCTAGTAAATAGAAGTAGCAGTTCCTATTTTTCCTCTTCCTCCTCCTCTTATTCTTTCTTTCCCTTCTCTTTCTCCCTCCCTCTTCTCTCTAGGAGGTAGAAACTAAGCATCATTGACTTAAGACCCTTACCCCTGAATACAAGTTCAGGAATGCAATGAACTTTACTAACTAAGCTGTATTTTGCAAATATTGGTATGCTATACATTGTATTTAGTTCCAAATATGTATTTTGTTTAAAATTTTTTCTCTTTTCAAGTGACCTTGAGGGATATAACCCCAGTCCCTGACTTGGTGCAGCAAGGCCACCTTTCTTCTGGCTACTCTAGGCAGTGAGGTACATTTCCTTTAGTACTTCCCTGAGCATATACTACCCTGTACCATTCTGTGTACCCGTGTGTGCCAATAAGGAAGATGCTCTGTGAATCACAGCTTCACCCTGCTCAAGGCCAACAACTTTCTCTCCCAGAAATAGACTTTTAAACTATGTAATTAGCAAGTATATATGAAGGAATTAAATTATATTTCATACCTTGGAACAGAGTAGGATTAAAAGCTATGGGAGGGTATCTAAATATGATTAAGAGGTATTGTATGAAATGTACAAATTTCAATAAATATACTAAAAAAACTATTCTTGATTACTAATTATGCCTGAAAAGATATTAAAGTTCTATAGTGTGGGATTTCCACTTTAAATAAAAAACTGACTAGAAAATTCAGTCTAATCCTCTCCATGAAAACATCTGGACAGCTAAATGGCATTTAAAAAATCCTGCTGGGTATGGTGTTGCATGTCTCTAATCCCAGCACTTGGGAGATTGAGGCAGGAGGACTGAGAGTTGCCTGAGGAGCATAAGGCTTTCAAGTCCAGTCTCAACTAATAAACAGGGAGACTGATGATATTAAAGTGGAGTAGGAAGCAACATGGAAGCAAAGAATTACAGGGTAAGAGCTAATTACCCAATTTCTTTTCAAGTCTTTAACATTTCTTTTTCCTGGGTTGGATGTGGAGGATTCAGAGATTAATGAAACTCCACATTTGGAATAAAGGGAAAAAGAATCACTACTTTTATTGAGAAAAATAGGGAAAATTAGATCATAGGAAATATTTACTTGAATATTATACAGCTATGATAATGAAAAGAAGCTGAAAACAATAATTTTTTTTTAGAATGTGATAAGAGGGGGTGATGGAGAGATGGCTCAGCAGCACAGGCTGCTCTTCCAGAGGACCCAGGTTTGGTTCCCAGGATTTATTTAGCAGCTAACAACCATCCTTACCAGTTGGATTCCAGTTCCTAGGAATCCAACACCCTCTTCTGGTTTCCATGGACACTGCACATGGGGTGCATTTACATCCATTCAAAACACTCAGATACACAAAATAAAAAACATAAATACATCAAAAAATTTTTAATGTGAAAAGGGATCAAACATATACAGTATTAATGAAACACTACAGGAAAAGTTCATGACTGGGTGTGGTTCCATTTGAAATTGAATATTCAATTCAATTGAATATTCATTTTAAATATTCCATTTGAATATTTGTTGCTCCATTTGAAAGGCTGAGGCAGGAAGATTGAGCCCAGAAGTTCAAGGCCAGTCTGGGCAGCAAGGTGAAATGCAAGATAAGACAGACAAAACTCTTGAAAAAATATGCAATCTAACAAATTAAGTAAATTACCATAGCAACTGATTTCTTTCTTCTTTAGCTATGAAGCCAACAGTTAAATGGCACAAAGCCAAAACAGACACATACTGTTGCGCTTCAAGTAGGAAAGTTGAACCACTTATTGGCTAGAAGTAGTCAAATGGCATAAAACAAATACACACTGATAGGAGTCAAGTGGGAAAAGAAAGGTTCGTGAGCTTTCTATTTTGTTGCTGCTATGCTTCCAATTTAGCTCCATGATACGGCTTATTTAGCCAAATTTTCAACTCTGTTTGCATCTGCATTCTTTGCCATTGAACTTGGCACTGTGGATGGGCTGCTTTGGTAAGTCAGATTGATGAGGATACTTTCTCGCCTGTGCCTCTTCTTTAAAACTGTAGACATGCAGAGCAGTCTTAAACTAAGATTAAGGCCCCTCAGACCTACAGTCAGTCAGCCAACTATGCAAGTAAACCCAGCCATGCTCAGCAAAGGCAACTGGCTTGTACCCCTTCTAATCTGCAGAGCCTGAACAAAGAATGCCATAAGGCTTGAGGATGTCTTCTACAAAGCCACTGTGTAACAACAAATGACTAATGTGGACTTCAGCAGACTTCAACTGAAATTTTATTATTTTTAAAAATTAATTAATTAATTAATTAATTTGTGACAAGGGTCATACTTTGTTGCCCAACCTGGTCTTAAACCTGTAGGCACAAAGAAACTTCTGGCCTCAGGCTGCTAAGCAGTGAACCAATGGGCACAAGTCACTGAGCACAACAGAAACTTGGGATTTTTTACTACCTTTTGAAACTATTTAATAATGAGAAGCAGCACCATTTATTATTGCTCTCTGTCAGAAGGACAGCCCTACTGACTTTTAGACAAGCTTCTCAGTCCCTCTACTCTTGACCTGTCACAGTCTCCAGAAAAATCAAGGTCTTAGAAGTCTGTAAAGTAAGACAGAAAGTGATCTCAAAGGAAGGGAGAAGTGATGGTCCTAAAATATTCCTGCCTAAAAAGAGATATAGGAAACATGGAAGGCTGCCTGAAGGATGGAAGGGCCATTAGCCAAAGGCACTGATATGCTTATATTATAGCCAGAGTACATTTGGCAGGACAGTCCATAAATAAGTTTCACCTGCTTGCACAGAACACAAAACTAATCCCAGTGATTTCAGATGTCCTTTGCTCTTTTATTTATCTGAATCTGACAGAAGAGTCCATGACTATAAAATAACTACATAGAGTGATACCCATGTAGATGATGTTATAATCTCTATTAATACCTTTAAAACTAAAAAAATTAAATGCATGTCTTCAAATTATCTGTTAATAACTCATACACAGACTTTCTTCCATTAAGGGAATGTCAAGTCTCCAAGTTACTTATGAAATTATACAAGAAATAAAGTACACATTTATAAAGCCTTAAAACAAAACTCTAGTGTCTAGAACTATTGACCTCATACGAAGCTACTGACCCACATAGAAATGGAAACCTCCCATTAAATGTCATTCTGTTATTGCTTCAACTAGTCTACAACTTAATTACATGTCAATCTACTTTTCATAGTTCATAACACTTGGCATTTACACAAAGGTTCTAGATGCTGTGCCTTAAAAACACCAGGTTGGAAAATACCTAATAATTCACCTTTTAAAAGGAATGCTTATTAATATATTTGCCTTTAACTTCCTTAATTACAAAAGTTTACAATCCTAAGAGAGACAGAGATGATGATGATGATTATTATTATTATTATTATTATTATTATTATTATTTTGGTCTTTTTGAGACAGGGTCTCCCTGTAGCCCCAGCTGTCTTGGAACTTACTATGTAGACCAGGCTGGCCTCAAACTCACAGAGATCCGCCTGCCTCTGCCTCCCAAGTGCTGGGATTAAAGGCATGCGCCACTATGCCCATCTGAGAGACAGAGATATTATAATTCCTCCCTAACATACTGGTATTTTAATTTCTTTTTAACACATAGAGGATAAAGAAAACATTCATTCAAACATCCTATTGAAAAGATCAATGGCATTTTCTTCTGAGGGTCATATCAGAATATACACAGAAATCTCCAAAACATCCACATTAAATAATTTGTCCAGTTTAACCATAAAGCATTAGCATATATACACTTATAGGAGTGTGCATATGTATGCTGAGACATTTTGGAGATTTTTGTATTCCTGATAGTGCTAGAAATCAAATTCAGTGTCTTCCTAATAGCTCTCACCTTATATAATGCTCTCACTTGAATACAGAGCTCATCAATTCCACTATTGCTCTGATGCTTCTGTCTGGGATTACAGGCAGGCCATCATGCCCACCTGGCATTCATGTGGTGCTGGAGGTAGAATGCCACCTTTCAAGCTTGCATGGCAAACACTTTGCCCACTAAGCCATCCCGCAAGCCTCTGTAAATACACATTATAATTGTTATACTCTGCTATACTCCGGACCACTAAATCAGTTTGAAAAGCCCTTGTATTAGCCTTCTTCATGATGTGAACTAAAGCAGCAATTACATACAGTAAAACATTCTGGTAGCCAAGAAAGTTCCAGTCTTAAAAGAAGTAAATCTAGGATTTTGGAAAGCTACTTATTCTACATTTCAGGATGTAATTTTTTCTTCTTCTTTGATTTATTTATTTTTATGGGGCTTTCAGCTACTCTAACATTTCCCACTCTGAACATGTAACCCTAAAATCTTTAAAGGATTAGATACAAGCTCCCAAATACTTTTGACACTTTTTGCCTTTGGAACAGAGTATGTTGCTAAGCAGCCCAAGGACATTTTGACTTTTAGCCAAGAAACTGCCTATTTTTCTTTGGGGTCTTTTTACCCTAACTTCCTAGCCAATTCCTACCTACCTCCTAATCGAATCACACCATTCTCTGAAGAGGTTACCCAAATTGCCAATAAGGAATCAGGACCCAGACCCCTCTGGTTTCTTCCATGATGAACAGGGATGCAGGGTGAGGCAACTGGAGTACACCTTCAGTGGGTCTATCTAAAAGACTCCCAAATTGCATAACTCTTATCTCTAAGGGGAAAAGAAAGTTCTTGAGTCCTGAATAGGAGATGTGAAGGAGAAGTGAAGGCAAGAGAAATTAGCATTACAGGTTCTAGACAGGGACCTAGAAAAAAGTCAGAACAGGGTAATTTTTTCAAATATTCATATGACAGTCCATTAGAATTTCTTGACAAAGGCTTCCAAAAGCATCCCTCTATTGAGTTCCTCCTCATTTTTCTTATGTCCTCCAAGGCTGGACTCTAGAGTGATGGATTCAGGATTTGCTTTTAGGTATTTGGAAAGCTGTTGGAGTGGTTAGAATCAGTGTCAGTTCCCGCTCAAAGGCTTCAAGATAGGGGGAGAAAACAAATTTATCCATCATTTTAGAACAATAGCTGGTTATCTCTCTTAGTTTGGGCACTACAGTATTGAAGACCAAGATTTGAAGTCTTACATATGAGCAGCACTTTCTGCTTAGGAACAAAATCATCAATGAGAAATAATTGTCTAAACAACTTTTTACATAGACTTAAGCCTAATGTCT